>NC_134577.1:121169283-121470487 GCF_050947875.1 Dermacentor variabilis
TTTCCGGGGGAAGGGATAGTGTGGAAGATGATGAATGGTGCTGGGCGCCCAAGGTCAGTGATTAGAGACCAAAACATTGCCAAAGTTCGTGATGTGATCAGTGGTGACCGAAGGTTAAGTGTTTGTGCAGTGGCGGAGTTGGTTCACTTGGATAAGGAAGCTGTTCGACGCATTTTAACGGATGAATTACACATGAGAAAGATTTGTGCGAAGGTTGTTTCGAAAGTTCTGTCCATTGACCAAAAACAGTGCCGTAAAGATGTGTATGTGGACATGTTAGAACGCATTGCAAACGAGCCAAATTTGTTGGAATCTGTTGTAACATGTGATGAGACATGTATTTTTACCTATGACCCAGAAAGTAAGCACCAGTCAATGCAGTGGGAGTCTCCGGGATCCCCAAGACCCAAAAAAGCTTGCATGTCAAAATCAAAATTCAAGCCAATGTTAATTGTCTTCTTCGACATTAATGGAATTGTAATGATTGAGTGGGTTCCCAGTGGTCAGACTGTTAATTAACACTACTACATCGAAGTACTAAAAATACTTCGTGAAAAAATTAGGAAAAAAAGGTCACAGTTGTGGAGTGATGGAGGGCTGTTGCACCAGGACAATGCACCCGCTCACACGGCCCTATCTGTCAAGCAGTTTCTGACCAGCAAAAACATTACTGTGATGGGGCATCCTCCTTATTCACCTGATTTGGCTATATGCGACTTTGGTTTACTTCCTAAAGTTAAATCTTGCTTAAAGGGAAGCCATTTTACCTCATTTGAAGAGGTTCAGGCAAAAATGGAGAATCTCCTGAAGGGCCTTCCAAAACATTCCAGAACTGTTTCCTGCAATGGCAGCACCAAATGCAGAAGTGTGTGAATGCTGAGGGGGACTACTTAGAAGGTGATAATGTCACATAGAATTTATTTAGTAAGTACAATAAGTTATTGGACCAGTCTCGTTTTTTTGTGTCACACCTCGTATGCCTTTGTTACCTTGATGACGCCATCGTGTTCTCGCCGACCTTTATGAGATATCTTGAATGCCTTTTGTCTATTCTCTCAGTCTTTTGGGCTGCTGGGCTACAATTTAGTTCTTCTAAGTGTCACTTTAGTCACCACCAAATCACTATTCTCACTATTCTCACCTCGGTCATCTCGTTGACTCATCTGGCGTCCACCCTGATCCCGAAAAAGTTTGTGCTGTTCTCGATTTTCCTGTACCAACTTGGGCCAATGACGTCCGCAGCTTTGTAGGCTTGTGCTGCTATTTCCGTTGATTTGTCAGAAATGTTGCATACATTTCTCGACCTCTGACTGACCTTCTCAAGAAGGGCTTGGTCAAGAAGGGCCCTGACCAAGCTGCGCCCTTCAAACGTTTTATCACCCTGTTCACTACTCGGCAAATTCTCGCTCACTTCGACCCATCTGCCCCAACAGAGGTCTGTACAGATGCTAGTAACAATGGAATTGGTGCTGTTTTAGCTTAGTATCAGTGTGAGAATGACAGAGTTATTGCGTATGCAAGTAGCCTTCTTTCACATACTGAATGCAATTACTCCGTTACAGAGTGCGAGTGCCTTGCACTCGTATGGGCAGTGAGTAAATTCCGGCCATACTTATACGGCCGATCTTTCACTTTTACCACAGTGAAAGGTCAGTCCTATAAGTACACCTGGAATTTACAGAGAGTGTTGGCTCTCAACATTAAAGATCCAACGGGTCTTCTAGGTCGCTGAGCACTACGTTTTCAAGAATTCACCTACACAGTGGTGTACAAGTCCCCAGGATGCCGATTGCTTATCTTGGCACCCCATCGTAGCTCCAGACTCTAGTGATGCGCCTGCTGGAATATTCATGCCCTCAGCCTTCAACCACATTGGCAAGAAGCAAGAACGTGATGCATGCTTGCGGGACCTCACCAGCCGCCTTTGTTCTGACCTGTCAAACCCTTCACTTCGCATGTTCCTCATTCTGGACGACATCTTATACCGCTGCAATATACGACCAGAAGGACATGAACTGCTGATAGTCGTTCCCTCTCGTCTCCGGACAATTGAACTCGCACAACTCCATGGTGGTCGTACTGCTGACCACCTGGGTGTTTCCAGGACGTACGACCTTGTTCAGCAACGACTTTTCTGGCCTTGACTCTACCATACCACGCGATGTTATGTCTCTGCTTGCAAACCATGCCAGCATTGTAAGATTCCTGCTTTGCTTCCTGCAGGAATCCTCCAGCCAATTGATATGCCCACCGAACCATTCTATTGCATTGGCCTCAATATCTTAGGCCCTTTCCCTACCTCTGGAGCTGGAAATGAGTGGAGTGCCATTGCTACTGATAATTCAAGCCGCTGTGCCACCACAAGCCATATAGGCCAGTTGCGCTACTGGCGTCGCAGACTTTCTGCTCCAAGATGTCATCTTACACCATGAATCTCCTTGTCAGCTTCTCACAGAAAGGGGCCGCTACTTTTTATCTAGGGTTATCTACTTTCCTCTTGCGCTACGAAATACAAGTTAATGAGCATACTACCCTCAAATGAACGGCCTCACTGAACTCCTGAACCAAATGCTTACAGATATGCTCTCTATGTATGTCTCCTCCGACAATCATGACTGGGATGCAGCCCTCCCATTTGTGACGTTCGCATACAACTCATCACGTCACGACACCGTTTCTACTCCCCTTTCTATCTCCTCATTGGACGTCACCCAACATTGCCTTTCGACACGCTCCTGCCAACTGCTCGAGTGCCTGTCTGAGTATGCTCGTGATGCCATAGCAACAGCTGCCAAGGCATGCCAGATTTTTTGCCAGGTTTGCAAAAAAATTTTTTGCGCTATGTATCCCAGTCTGTATGTATCCCACCAACACGCCCAAACTTCTTCCCTGCTAAAATAGCACGCCAGATTGCCTACTGGCACCTTTCCGAGTCGCAGGCAAGACAGAAGTCTCTTTATGACAACTGTCATCATGATGTCCAGTTCTCTGCCGCTGACCTCGTCCTCCTTTGTAATCCTTCATGGCATGTGGGCCTATTGGAAAAACTGCTCTCCCAGTACTCTGGCCCTTACCACGTCATCCGACAACTCAGTGATGTCACTTATGGAATAGCTCCAGCCGATGCTTCCCCTTCGTCCACGTTGTCTGATGTCGTCCACGTGGGCCGTCTCAAGCCACGTCATGCGCCCACCGTCTAACAGGCGCTGGATCGGCGCTTTCACCACTGGCGTTTATGTCACGGTGTCACGAGAGCGACAAAGAATATGATCACCAACAAGATGAAAGAGACGTCGTAGTGGGACTAGCCTAACACTCTGCCATACTTGTTGTACGGGCCATATCTTCTGAATAGTAAACACGGTCCCATTTAACCTTATATCTCTGCCCATTTCAATATCTTCTAGGCTGTGCATGTGGTTGGGCTCTGCCTGGTGGGTGATTCACTGGATTGTGCACCATGTAGAGGAATCTGCCTTCAGCTCTACGCTGCAGCATGTCCATGCTCGTCGTAGGAGACTTCAATCAGGACAACACCAACGTTCATCGGTGTGATGCACACCAATCTCAACTTCAGACTCGTCTCTCCAATAGATGCAATCACCACTTCGCGAGGCTCCGGAATCAACTTGGCGTTCGAGAACATGCCATGCACAGTGCACAAAGTAGGGCAGATTGACATACTACTCTGATTGCAACACCATGCTACTGTCAATCAACTTGGAGCTGCAGATGCCGTCACTGGAGCCCATGGACGACAATGACGAATAAGATGCAACTCGCTTCTGGCACCTGTCAGGCAACAACTACGTCATCCCCCCAGAGTATGAGGTGCAGTTCTCCTACGAATCTGGTGAAGAAATATTTCAACACCATGGTGCCACTCAGAAAAGTGCTGTCATAGAGAAAGAGCACTGAATGCAATGGTGTGTGAAACACTATATTGAGAACTCTGCAAATAGAACTCAGCTGAGAGATCACAATATGGCCAGTTTGTGATATTGCATTGTTGCAGCCTCATAAGCAGCAACATTACACTTGGAAAAATAACATAGCAGCAGTAAACTGAGCAACATTTTGCCACAACGCCAAACTCAGGAACACACTCAGTGACAAGTAATGCTCTTGCATTTACACATCATAATAATTGCTTAGGTGCCCCATATTTTCCAGACCCTCTATTTGCTTTTTGTTTATGTTTTTTTTTCAGGGTCTTTGTGTAGCAAGGAAGTCTTCACTCTCCCATATAGTAGTTGGTATTTCATAATGAGTACCATTGAAGTGCACAATAAAGACATGGACGATCGGGACAGACATGAAAAGTGCCATTCTGTGTCTGTCCTGGTTGTCCTCGCAGTGATGGTCCAACTGTGCCATCTCCGCCATTTTGCTACAATTCGACTTGCCTACTCCTGGCTGCACCCACTAGAGTGTAATTTGCGGCAACTGCACAAAAGTTTGGTATTTTCGTGTTTACACGGCAGTGCTATGTTTTCAGTAAGGTTGTGCAACTACTCCACTATAAAAATCGATTTGTGAACATTCAAATACAGTCGGCTGATTTCCTGGACAGCTGATTTTTCGGACATGCCCAAAAATTCAGATGCATTCGCAGCACCGCCACGTACCCAATAGGGTCAATGTAAAAGGACGTCAGAAATTTCAGACGCAAAAAACCTTAGCCACCTGATTTTCCTAACTTTTTGCCATGACTGCAGTTCCAAAGCAGCATTAATCGAAGCCACCACCACGGCCATATTGACTATCTCGCCGCCTCGAACCCTCCACTCTCGCACGCAGATCCACTGGCAGCCGTAGCCACCATCACGGCAACGCAAGGCCTAGCTACTTCGACATTACCTACCAATGTTGCTGTTTAGTGCGGTATTTTTCATTGAAAAAATTCGTCACTTTTAGCAATGGCGCCGACCCCGCCTTTGTAATCCTCGCCAATGGCTTCGAAGCTCAGAAAGTAAGGCATGTTACATAATGTCAGTTTCCGAAAGTCAGTTTCAGCTTTATACAGTAGTGTTACACGGTGAAGCATACACAAAGTGGGGAGGGGCAGTTGTCAGTGGACACAGTATGCTTCCCTTAATTATACATGCAGGCACCCACCATCTCCTATCACAATACAAGTACCGATACGCCTAATAGGGGTACTGGCAGGCCTTTAGAGCTATTTGGAGCTTTTTGTGCATATCTTTGTTCTCATTAATCTACAAAATTTTATTTTATTGTCTGCAATTTCTTTTTTCTACCCAAATAAAAATGTTTGCGTCATAGCGTGCATTGTATACCATCCCTGGAAAGGCAAGCTTAACTAATTGCTGTTGGATTTGTGTCTTGATTCACTGTTGAGCAGCACTTAACTCTTTCAGGGTCAATGACGTAAATATACGGCGCCGTGAACAAGCCCAAAGTGGTCGATGCCATATATTTACGGTGCCATCTGTACGTTTAAAAAGCGCGCCAATTTTCAAATTTTTCTTTTCTGTCATGTGTTGCTACTATGTGGAAAAAGAAGGAATTTTTTCACGCGCCTCCCTCTCTCAGTTATCGTTGCATGTTTTCTTTTTGAGCTAGTTTGCTCCCACGCGTCTGTATACTACTGCTCGCGCATTGGCGTGCACGCGCGGGCGGGTGGCAGTTTGGGTTTTGTTCCGCGGGCGGTTTCGGTTTCTTGCGCTTGCAAAACTGATGGCTACCTCGTTACTAATTGCTCAAAGGGCGACCACTTGTTTCCCACTCGGTTAATGCTCACAGGGGTGCGCATAGGAAGGATACCGTCGGGCATGCATTTCCATTGCTTTCTTTTTTGGAGACTCGCGACAACTAATTGCTTCTGGTTGGCGATAAGATTAGTGGAAGTTTGTCACATTTTGCTTTTTTGACGGGCGCACAACCACACAGTTTTCTTGAGTGTGCGCATCTACGCAGTTCGATTACGCTATGGATGTACGTTAGTGTAAGAGCAGGAACATTTGATTCTTGTGACATATTCTCGTGTGCGCATTTTCAAAGCCTTAAACTATCTGTATAACAATGCATCAAATTTTTAATTCTTATAAGTTTATTTTCTTTTTATTGTTGTTATTCATGAATGAAGAGTACATATATACCAATGCAAAATATTTCTTCTCACTTTACGGTCACCCTAAAAAATTACGGTAAGCTTTTTTCGAAATAAGTCCCTAAGAACAATTGGAATCTGCAATAAAAAAAGATCAACCCTGGGCGGTCACAGATGGTGAAAAAAATCGACCCTCAAATTGTTAACGATTGCACAGTAATAACAAGCTTCGCCAAATGGCTACAGATTACAGCTGTACTACTTCGTGTTTCAAAAACACCAATTTTCCTGCTCCGAAGCTGCTCCAAAATGCGGGTGTGGCTTCTCCTAAACTGTTCCACAATGACATTTTTTCTGCTACAAAAATTGTTCCAAATCCTAAACTGGCTGGGCCACCACTATACTTGTCTTCCTTTCACAATTCAACACTGCTCAGTAGTGAGCATTTTACTGCTTTAATGGCAGTGTGCCTTCAACCTTTACCCTTGCCCGTGGCTGCCTTGTGGTTTACCCGTCCTTGTGAGACAGCCGTGGGCCTGTTTGTTTCTTCTTTTCTGCAGGTATGTGCGGGCAGAAGTTCTTGCAGGATTTGTCAATGGCCTTTTCCTCCTCTTTATCGCATTCTTCATCTTCTCTGAGGCCGTTGAGGTGAGACTGCTTTCATTGGCCATCAATGATTACGCCAGTGAACTTAGTGCTGTACACTCCCTGTGGAGGCTTGTGTTCTCTCTGTGTTCTTCATTTTTGCAGTGTGGAATGAATAGTGTCAAGCTTTTGTGCCTTCTGGCAACAGTGTTTTTTGCAGGTCTTCACAAATCCTGATTTGTGGACCTCTACAAATCCTCACGTTTCCATATGTTTTCCATTCATTGGGTACACGTTAAAGAACCACAGGTGATCAAAATTATTCTGGAGTCCCGCACTTTGGTGTGCCTCATAATGAAATCTTGGTTTTGGCAACTCCAGAATGTAATTTAATTTAATTTAGCCACACCGCTAAACTAGCTACCTATGACAGCCTGCATATGTACTTCAGCTGTCTGTGCAGGAGTGGTCTAAATGTTTCTTTAGTGCATGTTTGTAGCTGGTTCCAAACTCTAATGATGGGGATAAAGAATCATTGTGCAAGCTTATGTCTTTTAACTTAGCGTCACTGCTACTGCGAAGCTGGGTTCTGTGTTCGATGCCTTAAGCAGTATTATTGCACTAAAACTGATCTCATAGGGGGCAGTCCTTCATTTCTTCTGCACCCAATGAGCCCCTTCTACGAAGATCCCCACCAAAATATTCTGCGATTACTTGAGTAAGAGGATGCATGTGGTGTGTACATGGTGTACATGTGTGATCAGAAGTGATGTGTTCTGAAACTGTTGACACATATGTGAGCGTATCAATGCATGTACATTGTAGTAAGATTAGTCGATGCTCAGAACCTGTCCTGGGCACTTCACATTTTACATCTTGTTTTCTGTGGCGCTGTTAAATTCATAATCCTTAAACACAGTTCTACAAAAAGGAAAATTGGATAAACTTGTTTACATTTATTTCTGACCATGGATCATAAATTTTCACAGACAGGATCAGTGTAATTGTGTTAATATTTAATTTGTATAGTAACTAATTAACTAGTTCATTTGCTGATGAACTATCCACAATTGAAAATTCAATCCCACATATCAAGAACCCTACTACTATAGACTATGCTTAAATCAAAATTTTAAGGTATCAAACAGCGTAGCATATATGATGCAGTGAGCATTGCAAACAGGAGACTGGTTCACAGGAAGGTGGCGGCTTGAATTATTAACAGTAGTAGAACAAGGAATTTCGCTGGAGCTAACATTTCGACTTGTCTTTGTCAGTTGCTGCTCCTAGGAAAACAAGTTTCTTCTTGAACCATCAGCTTCAGTGATATTCCTTGTTCTACCGCTGTTAATCATGTTGGGCATCATTACAAGGTTAACACATTAACATGAGAGACTGGAGCTTCATTAAGACAAAGTGCATTTGTCTTTCTTCCTGGTCCTCTCTTGTTTTCAATTTTTATTGCTACGGGTAAAAATATTGTTACCAGAACGAGGGATTAAAACTGGAGATTATAAACAAGATATGGATAATGCAGCACTGGCCAGTTCAGCTGACAGCGCGAGAGCCAGAGAGCGTTCTTCCTCCTCTTTTCTCGAGTGATGGCGCCCATGCGCCTCGTTCAAACAATCAAATACTACACATGTGTAGCATAATCCCCTGGCGGCTGAAGCGACGTCCCGGAGCATCTAAATGTCGTGACTGGGACGGTGATACTGTTTCAGTCATGTAACGTGCACAATATCACTGGACTGGGAAGCCGATGGGGTGTCAAGGGCGATCTCGTAGGTGGCGGGAGTCGCAGCACAAAGCATTCAGTATGGTCCTGTGTAATGAGAGAGCACTTTTTCTGACAGGCTGACCTGACGCGACAAAGGCCATAGAAGCACCAAAGAACCAGGCGGGAAGGGCATGTCTAGGTGTCACCAGTTGTACAAACTCCTTTGACTCTCTTCGGATTTCAGAAGGCGGTCATGGGCAATTTTCCTTGCGTGGGCACAGCGGGCAATGGCGTCAAGTGCAGATTCACTGGTCGGTGCTGCGTGAACAGGGAGAGTTGTGTCGAGGGACAGTGCTGGTTCTCGGCTGAACAGAAGGAAAAATTGGAAATAACCGGCTGTGTCGTGGTGCGAGGAATTATAAGCAAATGTGACTAGAGCGACATCCCAGTCAATGTGGTCTGAAGAGACATATTTCGCGAGCATGTCTGTGAGAGTGCAATTGAGACGCTCCGGGAAGTCATTTATTTGCAGATGGTATGATGTGGAAAGCTTGTGCCTCGTGGCACAGGAGTGCAGGATGTCCGCGATATCTTTTGATAGGAATGTCCGGCCACTGTCTGTGAGAAGTTGTTGCGGAGCTCCATGTAATAAAATCAATAAAATCAGAAGAAAATTGGCGACATCTGTGGCGCATCTTGTAGGAAGCGCTCGGGTGATGGCGTAGCGCGTGGCGTAATCCGTGGCCACAGCGACCCACCTGTTCCCAGAGGTACAAAGAGTAAAAGGGCCAAGTAAGTCCAAACCAACCCAAAAGAATGGTTCTGCGGGAATGTCGAGTGGTTGAAGGTACCCAGCAGGGGGTGTCGATGGTGTCTTACGTCGCTGGCATTTCTCACACGCAGCTACATATCTTCGAACGGAGCGAGCAAGCCCTGGTCAAAAGAAGCATCGGCGGATCTGGTCGTAGGTACGTGACACACCCAGGTGACCAGCAGTAGGGAAGTCATGAAGTTCGTGGAGAACAGCCGAGCGAAGGTGTTTAAGGATCACAAGGAGTAATGCTGGGCCATCGGGGTGAACGTTGTGGCGGTAGAGTACGCCATCTTGAAGTGTGAATAAGCGAAGGGAACTGTCAGCAAGTGCCAATTCCAGGCGGTCAATGATGATACGCAAGGACGGGTCACGGCGCTGCTCGTCGGCGACATGGAGCAGTGGAAAAACAGAGAACACAGGCGTCGGTGTCAGTCTCAGACGTAGAGGTTGCGTCTTCGACTGGATGGCAAGAGAGGCAATCTGCGTCCTGGTGTTAGCGTGCCGTCTTGTAAGTCACTGTGTAGGGGTATTCTTGTAGTCGGAGGGCCCAACGACCGAGCCGGCCAGTAGGATCTTTGAGCAATGAAAGCCAACAGAGCGCATGATGGTCTGTGATTACTGAGAAGGGCTTGCCGTGTAAATATGAGCGGGACTTTGAAACGGCCCAGACAAGAGCAAGACATATGCTGTCGTGTCTGTGTTGGCGTAGCAATAAGACGGCACCGGTCCCATAACCATAGGCATCGGTTCAGACCTCTGAAGGTGCGGACGGGTCAAAGTGGGCCAAGACCAGTGAATTGGTGAGAATCGTGATAAGGCGTGAAAATGCGGCAGCCTGAGGGGAACCCTACGTAAAAGGTACGTCTTTCTTCAGATGTTCAGTGAGTGGTCGAGCAATTGCTGCGAAATCTTTCACGAACCATTGAAAATAAGAACAGAGCTCCCCAAAACTCTGGACATCTGACAGATCGAGGTACAGGAAATGCCGTTACTGCTCGAACCTTCTCCGGGTCGGGCTGTTCTCCGGAAGCATCGACGAGATGGCCTAGCACTGTAATCTATTGGCCCCCAAAGTGGCACTTCGATGAGCTTAATTGGAGCCCAGCCTTGTGGAAGACGTCAAGAATAGCTGCGACATGCTCAAGGTGCATCTCAAATGTAGGAGAGAACGCAAGGATTTCGTCGAGGTAACAAAGGCAAGTTGACCATTTGAAACCTTGAAGCAGAGAGTCTATCATCAATTCGAACGTGGCAGGGGCATCGCATAAACTGAACGGCATACAGTAACCTTAATTGGTAGAGGCCATCTGGAGTGACGAAAGTGGTCTTTTCTTGGTAAATCAGCCAATAACCAGATCGAAGGTCGATGGACGAAAAGTATTTGGCACCATGAAAACAGTCAAGAGCGTTGTCGATTCGTGGTAAAGGGTAAACATCCTTTTTAGTAATTTGGTTTAGGTGGTGTTAATCAACACAGGAACAACACGTGCCATCTTTCTTTTTTACTAAGCACGACCGGCGATGCCCAAGGACTCGACGAGGGCTCAACACTGCCTCTGGCGAGCATCTTGGTTACTTCCTACTCAATACTAACTTGCCGCTCTGCCATGGACACGCGATACGGTCGGCGGTGGATGGGAACAGCATCACCAGTGTTTATCCGATGCTTAACAAGTGACGTCTGACCAAGGGGTCGATTGTCAGTGTCAAATATGTCGTGGTAGGAAAGCAAAAGGTGACATAGGGCGGCTGCTTGGTCAGGTCCGAGGTCCGAAGCGACCATGGGATGTAATGGGCTGTCGAGGTTCAAGGCATGTTGCGGGTAATCAGGAGGATCTGGAGACGCGTCGGCTGCAAAAGCAGTGACATGGTCGGCTGTCACTGACCAGAGCGTGGCCACCGCTATGCCTTCAGGTAACACTTGCTTCGTCAAGCCAAAATTGATAACAGGGAGACACATCCGATTAGCGGCAAGGGTTACGATGCAGTGCGGCACAGATATGTTGCACGCCAGGAAGACATCACGAATGGGTGCGATGACATAGTCACCATCAGGCACGGTTGCCGTTGAGGCCAATTCGACGAAGGTTAGGGCTTTTGGAGGTAAGCAAACAAACACTGTAGAGCAGAGGGTGTTTGGTTGTCCGGGGCGAACGTCTGTAAGAAGAGGAAGCACAGTCGATGAGGGCAGAATGCATTGTGAGAAAGTCGAGCCCAAAGATTAGGTCATGGGGGCAGCTGGTCAGCACGGTGAACAGGACTGGAACATGGCGGCCAGCAATTTCTATGCGAGTAGTGCACATACTCCTGACGGCAATAGTGGCGCCAATGGCGACACATACGGCTTGAGTGATGGCAGGCGTAAGAACTTTTTTGAGGCAACGACATAGGTTAGTGCTCATTATGGACACTTAAGCTCCAGTATCAATTAATGCCACCATAGGAACACCATGTACGTCTACTTCAATTAGGTTCGTGTCAGTGAGGAGCATCACCGGAGGATTTGGACAGGACTAACGTGATGTAGCACTACCTGTAAGAGCTGCATGGCCCTGTTTTCCATCCGGGAAGGTCCATAATTGGTCGGCGACGAATGGTGGCGTGGCTAGGACGGTGGGGACTGACAGCGCTGAGGTGACGGCGAGCAAGCAGGATGACTGACATCGACGGATACATCAGAGGTGGGAGGCATACGGCGAGGCAAGTAACGGCGCGGGTCAGCATATGGGTGAGGAGACGTGGAAGAGGAGCTTGAATACGGTGACATCCAGGAGGTGCAGCAGTGGCGAGCGACGTGGCCAATGCAGAGGCAGTGGAAGCAAATGGGCTTGTCGTTCGGAGTTCTCCACTCGGTAGGGTTACGGTATCTGGAAGGGGAATACAGATTGCCGTGAGGCGTAGCAGTCGGCACCAGTCGCATGTCAGGTCGGGTGACGGAGCAGGCAGCAGGAAAACCTAGGTTTGCAAATTCCTGCCGCACGGCTACCTGAATAAGAGAAATCGCTGGGGCTGGTTGGTCAATGGTGGGGTCAAGGGGGCATTGATAGAATGGTGCAGGAGTTGTAGCCTCGAGCTCGCGGCGAACAACACGTGTGACGTGCTCATTTAAAGGTGATGAAGTGGTAAGGTCGACGCAAGACAACGTCGCAGCCGTGTTAAAGAGCTGAGACAACTGTGGAATGTCGCGGTGGCTTTTCGCAAGCTCAAAGCGGCAGCATTCCTTGACAATGACGTTGATGGTGGACACATTGTTGAAGACCAACAAGTTGAACACATCGTCCACGATGGCTTTGAGTATGTGGCCGACTTTGTCAGCCTCGGCCATTTTCTCATCAACTTTCCAGCAAAGAGTGAGCACGTCTTGTATGTACAAGACATACGATTCAGTAGAAGATTGGACTCGAGTAGCAAGCTCTTTTCTAGCAGCCAGCTGCCGACCGGTGATATTTCCAAAGCAGCGTGGGAAGCAGCGCAAAAAGGTAGCCACCGTAGCCACAGTTCATTTAGGCCTGTCATCCATGGTGCAGCCGACACCACGCCCGCTCAGGTCAAGCACGCTAGCGTGTTCTATTCTTGCGCTACCTGCACGTGAGCCCATCTTCTTCTTTGCCTGCTTTCGAGGCAATAGTCATGCTGCTACTGGGCTCCCCTCCTAATCCGAAGCACAATTGAAATAAAGTCCAGTGGTAAAGTCCAGGTAAAGGGTGCAGATGGTGTCATCGTTGGTAGTGTCGGATTCACGCAATCCAAGAGAAAGGTACCAGGCAGCACCGGCAGCGTAGGTTGTGGGAAAGGTGCAGCCACAGTGATACAGTAGTGCGAAATCATGACCTGCCACAGGTGCTCGTAAATGCCCGGACCTGTAGAAGTCGGAGATCCAAAAGTAGACCGTCTGGCAGCCCAGAACTTGCGTGGAGATAACGCAAGTGTTAGTCACTCACAATGTAGACTTAGAAGTGATGCTCGAGCTGAAGGAACCAGATGGCAGAACTGTTCCTGTAAAACTTCAGTAGGCCACGCACCCATGGAAGGTGTGAGCCTGCTGCTGTTTGTGGTGAAATCTCAAATGCCGGTAGCGCTGTGGTCGCTGAAGGCATCAGGAAAGCTGTGCTTGTGTCATTGTCGTGCCTGCAAGAGTGAAATTTGCACCTAGTGGAGCTGGTGGGAGAGCCTCTGAATCGGTGATGAGTGAGGTGCCCCTGAACAAAAAGCAGACAGCTTGTGGGAACGTCCAAGGAAGGAGAGTGACGGGCCGTAAAATGGCCAAAAGCGTGAATTCCTTGGAAATAGTCGTTGCGCAGCTGCCTCTGAGCTGGGGAGGATGCTCATGGACAAAGTAGAGGTTTGATGCTTAAGTTGGCACATGCTGACAATGAACACGGATGGCTGCAAGCGATGTAGAACAGATGCGGAATAATGGCTGGTTCAAATGGTGAGAGTGGTTATGCCCGAGCGCTCGAAGTGACATAGTGAGCTAGGACAACTACCGACAAGTCGTCGTAGGAGTTGGAGCCTGGAACCTTGTTGAGAAGGAAGTGGTGTCCAGCTGAATGAACCAGAGGTCCCGCATGTCAATGTAAGATTGCCGGACACCCTACAGCCGCGGGCCGTCTGTTGGACTGCGTGAAGCCACAACACTCGCCTTGGTAGGGTCAGTGCGCTGATGCCAGCATCGCTGGGCTCGGTCATCCGGGTCACCAACTTGTAGGTTGATGCTGGCATAGCTGGGCTTATCATGTCCGGGTCACTAATAGATGTCTCTCCCATAGATGTTTGCAGTTCTTGACTTAGGCTTCTGGGAAGCGCCACGAAGAGGTAGCCGCCATAGCCACGGTTTATTTAAGCCGGCCAGCCATCGTCCGCAGCCGACACGAGCAGCCGACACCACGTCCGCTCGTGTCGTAGAATAGCTGAAAGCGCTTGTGTGTTCTATTCTCATGCTACCTGCACGTGAGTCCATATTCTTCTTCACCTTCTTTGGAGGTGATAGTCGTGCTGCTACAGGCTCATGCCACAGGCTGCTAGACAGCAGATGATCCACCAAAAGGGTGATACTGAATGTTTGCAGAGAAGTTTGGTTGAGCGAAATGGTGCTCTGTTTTTTCCAGAGAGCCATAGAACCACCAGAGGTGAAACATGAACGCCTCTTCATTGTTTCGGTGCTGGGTTTCCTGGTCAACCTGGTCGGCATCTTTGCATTCCAGCATGGGCATTCCCATGGGGGTGAGTGCGTCGTGTGTGTATACGACATGCTTTTACTTGTTGACTACTGTCTGACCTGCACCACAAACAACTTTCTGCAAAAAGGTGGCGAGGGTCGAAGCGAAAATTAGATTAGTTTAGAGTTGGTGAAATTACTATGTGTTGGCAAATTGCAATGTGTCTTGTAAAGATCCCTCATGACTGTCTCTTCAGCACGTCGATCCCCGTTATAAGTGATAGACACCCAAATGCCAGACAATGGAGAGGTTTACCTTGCGTGTAAATCCATTGCTCCTTGTGAAATACCGAGTTACGAGATACATGTATGCTATCCACCATGTGGGTGGTGCCAACTCGTGGCGCAGTCTTTAACCAGAGAGGAACAGAGCTATTATTGCTGTGACTTGCCATGTTTTGCTCAACTGCTGTTGTAAAGCCCAGGCAGTAACCTAACTGCTGACATTCAGTCTCTATGACATTTTATTTGATGAGAACACTAGCATAACACAAAAGTGTTTCAAACGTGTTGGACATAGCATCACAAGGTGTCACTATGAGCGTCAATGCTGCCGTCCACAGCCCTGATAAACCAGTGTTTCATAGAGGGTATTTATGGGCAAACTAAAACTCTCTAATGTGGAGATGTTTTTGTGTGAGGCACGTTTTGTGTATACAAGCCCTGGATGGCAATGTCTTCATCATAGGGCTGTGCGTTAGCATAAATTAAATGCTTTTAAGATTTTAAGGTTTCCTTTGCCACTCTTCAAAAAAAGTTGTTCAGGAAATTGTTGTCGTAGTTTATCTACAAAAATTTAGTCATGTCTTTTAGTTGTTTTTGCTGAGTTTGTGATAACTGTACTTGGAGACATGTTTTGTGCTTACCATTCTGCTCTGTCAAATTTGTTGAAACTTCCATTTGATATATTTAGTGTGTCTCTTGCGTGGAGTGAACAATGTTGAGAACCGTTACAAGGGCGGTAATGCTATTTGTCACTGCATAGTTGTACAATTAATTGTGTTGCCTTCCTCTAAAGCTTCAACTGGTGAGATAGCATGCTTTCAGGTGGTCATATTCTTAGATATCCTGGCAAGAAAGATTCTTTTCTGTTCAGGTGTTTACAGAAAACAAGCGGAAAGTCTGTACAAATGCCTGCAATTGGGTGATTTTTGTATTTTAAATAATTTACCTCTTTATTGCAGGTGAGGGTCATGGGCATTCCCACAGCCATGGGCCCAGCCATAGCCACAGCCACAGCCATGAACACAGCCACAGCCATGCGCATGGTGATGCTCACTCACATGGAAATGGGCATGGGCATTCACACGGATTTGGTGAGTTCACAACATCCAGTAGTGGCATGGACATGGTGACATGTACATCATAAACTAATTAATGCAGTGCACATTTAGTTGACTTGCTGACGCTGATATGCCTCACTCAACCAATACAGCTCAAGAAATATACACTCTTAAGCATTACAGGTTGTATCCAGAACAGGGTGTCTATGGTGCGTCTCTGGCTCGCAAATTGCCTCCGCATATGCAGTCAGCAAAAGCTTGACCTTCTTGAACTTGCTATGTAATGTGTCTTTACCAAGTTCAAACTGAATTAAAAGCTGAACAGTTGAGATAATATCATGCTCAAATGAGGACGTTGTGGTTGTATTTTTTTTGTATAACTGAACTATGGCATAGTATTTTGAGGGCATGTCTTTTGCTGTTCTGCTAGTCTTGCTGATTTTTGAAGGGCCCCTCACCAGGCCCCATAGCAAAATTTGGTTATATGCTGGAAGTTGTTATGTGACCTCTAGGGAGCGTTCTGCTTCAAAAATTTTTCAAATTGGCTCATTAATAGCCGAGATAGTAATATTTCAGTGTTGCAAACCCATGATTTCAGAAGGCAAGCTCCACTGCATAGCAAGACACTCTCTCCACTCGCCCCGTCTAGTCTTTGTAAGCGAAATCCCTCCCCTGCATTCTCTCATATCAGACCTCGAGGATCGCATGACGCATACATCACAGGCCCCACCTCCATTTTTTTTTTCTCCTTGCTTCTTTTTTTTTTTTTTTTTTCCTGCGCTACTCATTTCCGCAGACAGCGCCGCGCGCGAGCTATTGTCTCGTGCGCGCAGCACACGATTTTGCGTGCTGTGCACAAAGAAACATGACTAGCAGTATAATTCAGTGCTACATGAATACTGAGGAAGAACAAGCAGATTGCAGAGCGTGATCACACGCAGGAACGCGGTAGAAAATGGCATAGTTCCGGTACCTGCGCACGTGACCGCACGACCGTGGGAACAAGCAGACGAAGCAGAAGTACATCTCTCTTGCTTCAGTGCGAAGTAAAACAAAAAACACGCAGACATTCTGTTTGTGTGTTTTATTGTTTCTCTAAACTTCAATTCGTCAATTCAAGTGACAGATCGCACAGGTAACAGATGTTATCTTGAATAATTCTCGAAGTCACATGTCACCATGAGCGACGTCACACTGCGGACAGGATTACGTAGGCGCAGGAGCCCGGCTATGTCACCGTTCCTCTCCGGGCGGATTTGCCGCGAGTGAAGAGGGAAACAGGGAAATGGCGTTCGGATTGAAATTTCAGGCCTTTCCGCAGCGCATAGCAATGTAACACCTAGCAGACACGATCGTTGGTGTGCATTGTATGCTCTGCGCTTGCCAGCTCAAAATGGCCAGACCTGGTGAGGGGCCCTTTAAAATGATGTGATTGCACATTTAGCCATCCATGATTTCACCCCGAAATGTCGTCAGCAGGCGTTTGGTGCGTTAATTGAGACATAACCTCCCTTTTTGTACCCCGCAGGGGCGTCTGCATAAGCAGGCGTTTGGTGTGTTGCGACACCACATACCTGAGCACACGAGGGTTGGCCCTTCCCGCGTGTAGCCGTGCTCGGCTTAGCCGTGTCTGGGGAAAGGGGGATTCTGAGGGTTGAGACGATGCCAGGTGTTCGGACCTTTAAGGCCCCCCGGCGGAGGCAACACACCTCTTCGGCCTCTGCTTCACATAGACGACACCTCCTGACTGACCCACCTGGGGGAAATCGGAAGTTGCCTTTTCCTGTCCTCCTCTCTGATCTTCGTCTTTCTCTCTCGTCTTTTTCATCTTTCCTATCTTCTCTTCACTTCTCCTCACTTCCGTATTCCGGGCGGCAAGGATTAACCTGGAGTAATTTTCCAACCTTGGGTATTTTATATTAGGTTATAGTGGCAATGCATGGCTGGCATATGCAGGCTTCCAATCATGTAGCGTCCCCTTGTTGGGCTTGGTGGTAGGTGGCCACCATTGCCGCCGAATTTTCCAATTTTTTATGGCAGAAGCTTTTCCCCCATTACCTGATCGCTCCCTGAAGAGGGGGCGCACCAGTGAACAATTTCAACATTTTTATGCAACCGAAAGTGTCCTTTCCTAAATACCACGTTGTCCACAGTCAGCACGAAACGAAGACAGTCCGAATGATATCACCATTTCTTGTAGCCAAATCTATCACTGAAGCAATAGGCCCAGGTTATAATGTAACGAAGATGGGAAGTGGCAATCTTCTACTCGAAGTTTGCGACAAGCCACAATATGACTCTCAAAACTTGTAGCCTTTGGGGACATTCCCGTTTCTGTAGGGCCACACAAGTCGATGAACACAGTGCGCAGTGTCATCTCGGAAGATGACCTTCTTGAACTTAGCAAAAGTGAATTACTAGAAGGATGGCAAGAACAGAATGTCGTCAAGGTACAAAGGATAAAAATAAGGCGAGATGACAAAGAAATACCAACTAGGCACATAATCATCACTTTTGGAACTAGCAACTTACCAGACTCAATAGAAACAGGATACTGCAAACTCCGTGTAAGGCCATACATTCCTAACCCACGCCAATGCTTCAAGTGTCAGCGGTTCGGACACGGTTCGCAAAGCTGCCGAGGGCGCACTACTTGTGCAAAATGTGCATCAAACGAGCCCTTGTCCGACACTTGCACTTCCACCATCCGTTGCGCTAACTGTGAAGGCGATCGCCCCGCGTACTCCTGTTCTTGCCCATCCTGGAAAAAAGAAAAACAAATAATCGAAATCAAAGTCGAACTGAACCTTTTCTTCCAAGAGGCGCGCAAACGCTTCTCCATCAATCAGGCTAGTCTATCCTACACCGATGTGGCGCGCCGGGGGGTAGCGCTACATCGTTCGGCGGCCGCCCAAGTCGCACGGAGTGTGACGGCGGTCACGCCATCAGCCCCCCAGCTGGAACAGCCAGCGCTGTAACGGCCTTCGCAAAGGAGGACCAGCAGACCCTCGCGCCTGTTGGACCCAGGGCCACTGCCCGAGCAGATCGGCCCAACATTCCAGCGAAAGTGCCCGCCGCATGGGCAGTATCCACTGCCTCAGACGAGGTGATGGATACAAGCACAAATCTGGCGTCTCAGACGCCCAAGGAACGGCGCAGCTCCCTCGAGCACATCGGGAAAAAAGAGAGATTTCGTATCATGGGGGCCTGGAAAGGTCTCCTGAACTAATCTAATCTATATTTCTTAGACACACAGCACAAAACACATACATTATGAACACACAGGTAATGCAATGGAATGTCAGGGGTTTACTCCACAACCTAGACGACATTAAAGAACTCTTAAATAAGTACAATCCAAAGGTGCTGTGTGTTCAAGAAACGCATCTTAATCCTTCACGCACGAACTTTCTCTGGCAGTATGCCGTTTATCGAAAAGACTGCAACGACGCTATTGCCTCGTCTGGCAGTCTAGCAATAATTGTAGATAAGGGTGTTGCTTGCCGGCAACTGCAGCTTAAAACAACTCTAGAGGCAGTTGCAGTCCGCACGGTACTGTTTAATAAGGTGATCATAATTACCTCTGTATATATCCCCCCCCGAACTACCAACTTTCAAAAACAGAATTCCATACCTTTATCTGTCAACTGCCCGAACCTTACATTGTCGTTGGAGATTTTAATGCACACAACACCCTTTGGGGAAGCCGTCGTTGTGATGCCAGAGGACACTTAGTTGAAAACTTCCTCGTCACTGCAGATGCTTGCTTGCTAAATGGGAACGATCCTACATTTTACAGTGTTGCAAACAAAACATTTTCATCTATCGATTTAAGCATCGCATCGAGTCCACTCTTGCTGCATCTGGAGTGGAACGTGATTAAGAATCCGTACGGGAGTGACCATTTCCCCATTGTCATAAAACTAACAAAAGGTGATGAGTGCTCTCCACATGTCTCCCGGTGGAAAGTCGATTGTGCCGATTGGACGCTACAGGGATCTGACACACTTGACTTGGAATGACCTCTGTAATCTTTCTATCGAAGATGCAGTGGCATATTTCGCGGCGTTTATATTTGACGCGGCGTCAATATGTATCCCCATAACAAATGGATCGCCCTGTAAGCGTCGTGTTCCATGGTGGAACGACGACTGCAAGAAAGCGCGTGGAAATCAAAATAATGCTTGGAACAATCTTCGAGACTCTCCAACTACAGAGAATTTGATCATTTTCAAGAAAATAAAGTCTGAGGGTAGAAGAATGCAGCGCCGTGGCAAAAGGGAAAGCTGGCAAAAATATATTTCTAGCATTAACTCTTATACTGACGAACGAAAAGCCTGGAACAAAGTGCATAAAATCAAGGGTCGGCAAACTCATCCTCTACCATTAGTAAACACGCAAGGAAATACTCTTAAGGACCAAGCTGACTCTCTAGGGGCACATTTTGAAAACATTTCTAGCTCATTGCATCACTCTGATTCATTCCTTAGATACCAGAAACAAGCTGAGTGACTGCCTCTGGGTCGAAATGGCAAGAGCAATTTTTATTTATTTATTTATTTATTTGAGTACCCTAAGGGCCCATTAGGGCATTACATAGGGGGGGACGAAAAAGTTCAAGCATGAGTGAAATCTGTACAATGTAAATATATGAAGGCATTAGGAACCATAAAAAACATCTAGCAGAAGCAAACAAAAAAAAGAAAGAAAGAAAGAAAAGGGTAACGAAATTTATACAATGTTTAGTAGTGTGAAACACGCATAAGAACCTAGAATGTGATGCAAACAATCAGTACCCATCGGAACACGATGGGTACTCAAATCAAATAAACGTTTAGGTAAACAGCCGACACAGATACATAGCAGATGAAACGGAGTGAATTTTACACAATGCCAAGCACTTTAAAACGCTGTTTAAGTAAATATTCAAGAAAATGTGGGTTCTGACAGGTTGACACACTCTAAACAGGTTAGTAGTGCTGCATGAAATGATGATGATTCCGTAAGCGAGACAATGTTTGCAGGTAGCGAGTTCCATTCAGCAATAGATAAAACGAGAGGCGAATTTTGATAAGCGTTAGTCCTGGCAAATATAGGTTTTACTTTATGAACATGGTCTGTGCGGGTAGAGATGTGGGGAGCGGGAAGGATATGGGCTCGAGCGAATGCAGTGTTGCTGTGGTAAAGGCTATGGAAGAAGGTCAACCGTGATAATTTCCTGCGCATGCCAAGTGAAGGGAGATTAAGTAATTTCTTTAAGGCGGACACACTTTGATATCGCGAGTATGAAGTTAAGATGAACCGCGCAGCTTTATTTTGAACTGATTCGAGTAGGTTCGTGAGATTAGACTGATGGGGGTGCCAAATTATTGACGCATATTCTAAAGAAGGCCTGATAAGAGTACTGTATGCTCGAAGTCTGGTATCTGTGTTAGCAAGGTGTAAGTGACGTTTCAGGTAACCAAGTTTTTTGCATGCTTTTGTGGTGATGTGTTCAATGTGAGCATTCCAGCTTAAATTGGAGGTAAACAGGACACCCAAGTACTTGATTGAAGATACTGAGTCAACAGTAATACCGCGTATTGCATATTGGCCAGAGGTAGGTTGAGGTATCGAAGCAAATTTTACGTGTTTAGTTTTGGCTATGTTAATTTCCATCTGCCATGTGTCACACCAGCCAGTTAGTTTTGTTAAATCAGACTGCAACACAGAGATGTCGGCAGGGCAGCTTATTTCATTATATAAGACGCAGTCATCTGCGAAGAGACGTATATGTGAGGTAATATTAGTTGCGATGTCATTTATGTATATTAAAAATAGCAGTGGCCCAAGGACGGATCCTTGAGGAACTCCCGAAGTGACGTGAGTGCGGTTAGAAAAGCAGTTGTCGAGACTGATTACTTGAAATCGGTTCGTTAGGAACTCCTCAATCCATCGCGTCGTGTTGTAGTTAAGCTGTAGGTTTCTAACTTTCAGTTTTAGTCGATTATGAGGTACTCGGTCGAAAGCTTTAGAAAAGTCAATAAAAATGGCGTCTGTACTAATCAATCTGTGCAGAGAAATGTGAATATCTGTTACGAGTTCATAAAGTTGCGTCTGACATGAGCGATTTTGGCGAAAGCCATGTTGGTTATTGAGGAGCAGGTTATTATCGTTAAGATAGGCTATAATGTGAGAGTATAGGATGTGTTCCAGTAATTTGCAGCAGATAGATGTCAGTGATATAGGTCTGTAATTATTAGGGTCTGCTGTATTACCTGATTTAAATACCGGTATCACTAATGCTGTTTTCCAATCTTCCGGTAAGCACCCTGTATCGAGTGATTGCTGAAATATTAGAGATAACAAAACTGAAGAGTAGTGCGAGGTTAATTTTAGAAGTTTAGCGCTTATACCGTCAGGACCTGGGCTCGTTTTATGAGGAAGCCTGTCAATGGCACGAGAAACACCATGTTCCGTTATTATGATGGATGAAAAAGGGAATCGAATAGATGGTTGTTCAAGTATGTGAGTGTTATCAAGTGGCAGTTCGTTAGTAAAAACTGCAGAGAAGCATTTGTCAAATAGCTCAGTGCTATCTTTTGTGTTGAGCACTGCCCCGTTTTCGGAAAGTAGTAAGGGAGCAGTGATTAATCCTACAACCGTCCTTTTAATATGGCGGAATTTCAGGCTGCAATACATAATTGTAATAAATCGGCCCCTGGAACCGATTGAATACTTTACGAGATGATTGAACACCTACATCCCGAAGCACACAAAACACTCCTCTCTCTTTTTAACGCCATATTCTCTGCCAGCTACATCCCGTCAGCCTGGAAGCAAGCATTCATAATCCCTATTCTGCAAGAGGGCAAGGACCCGTCTTTGGCCAGCAGCGATAGGCCTATAGCTCTAACAAGCTGACTATGTAAGCTTTTTGTGAAAATTACTAACCGGCGCCTGGTGCATTTTCTTGAAAGTAACAAGATACTAGATCCCTTGCAGTGCGGCTTCAGGGAACATAGATCCACAACAGAACAACTTGTCCGCATCGAGACAAATATCCAGGATGCCTTTGTGCACAAACAGTTTTTCTTATCAGTATTTTTAGATATGGAAAAAGCATATGATACCACTTGGCGTTTCGAAATCCTTCGTGATCTAGCTACAAGGGGCGTCCGAGGCAACTTGCTAAATGTGATTCAAAGTTATCTGTGCAACCGCACATTTAATGTTCGGATTGGTAATGTCCTATATCGTCTATTTACTCAGGAGACTGGTGTGCCACAAGGTGGAGTGCTGAGCTGTACTTTATTCCTTGTAAAAATGAATTTGCTCCATACTATCATACCACATACAATGTTTTATTCCGTATACGTGGATGATATCCAAATAGGTTAATCTTAGTATCTGCGAGCGTCAACTGCAGCTTGGCCTGAATAAGTTGTCTAAGTGGGCAGACGAGAACGGCTTTAAACTAAACCCTGAAAAAAGTATGTGCATTCTCTTCTTGAATAAGAGAGGTGCAATACCGGAGCCCGTTATTGATCTTAATAGAGAACGGCTATCTGTTAGTCATGAACATAAATTTCTAGGCCTCATTTTAGACTCCAAACTAACTTTTATCCCACACTTAAAATATTTGAAAATAAAATGCTTGAAGACAATGAATCTACTGAAGTGTTTGTCCCGCACATCTTGGGGAAGTGACAGAAGGTGCCTCTTGAGCTTATAAAAAAGTCTTATACGGTCACGCCTTGACTATGGAGCCATTGTGTATAACTCTGCCACACCTAGTGCTTTGAAGATGCTCGATTCCGTCCACCACTTGGGTATCCGTCTTGCTACTGGTGCGTTCAGGACTAGCCCTGTAGAAAGCCTGTGTGCTGAATCTAACAAATGGTCCCTACATCTTCAAAGAACATATTTAAGTCTCTCTTATGCCCTCAAAGTGAAATCAGATTTTCATCATCCATGCCATTCAGTTATTTACGACCTGTCTACGGCTAGGCTTTTCCGTAACCACCCAGGCACTAGACCTCCTCTGTCTCTTCGGTTGGAAGCATTGTCCGAAGAAACGGGCGCATCAATTTTAGAGAATGTCATAATGGCAACTACGCGGCCTCTACCGCCTTGGGAGTGGCAGACTATCGAATGTGACGTCTCGTCTACACAAATATAAAAACGAGCACCTGAAGCACACATACGTTCACATTTTCTTGAGCTTCAGGAGAAGTATTCTTGTGCTGAATTTTACACAGATGCCTCTAAGTTTCCTTCTGGTGTTGCTTACGCAGCACTAGGACCAGCATTTTTAATATCTGGTACACTGAATCCACATAAATGTATTTTTACAGTGGAAGCATATGCAATACTCTCTGCAGTCAAGCACATCAAGCAAATGAATCTGACTAGGGCTATTGTGTTTACAGACTCATTGAGTGTAGTCCGAGCCCTAAATGTACGTAAACATAAAAACACTGTCTTAAATGAACTGTATACATTGCTATGCTCAGCTTATAGTGCTAAACAAATGATCATCCTATGCTGGGTACCTGGCCACTGTGGTATAAAAGGCAACGAAGCTGCTGACGAGAAAGCTACTTCAGTAGCTTTTAGTGACACGGACATAAACATACCCATCCCAGCCACAGATCTTAAAGCATACTTGTGTCACAAGCTGAAAATCCACTGGCAGCAACAGTGGAATGCTCAGATACCAAATAAACTGCACTTGATACAACCCAAACTAGGATATTGGGTATCGGAGAGAACATCGCGATATCATGAAGTGCTCCTTTGCCGATTAAGAATAGGACACACTTACGGCACTCACTCTTGCCTCTTGACTGGGGTGTATCCTCCGACTTGTAGTAAGTGCTGCCAAAATCTCACAGCCCTGCACGTTCCTATTCAATGCCCTGCAATAGAAGCACAGAGGAAAAGGTATTTCATTTCTGCATATCACGAAAATATTCCTCTTCACCCGAAATTTTTTCTTAGCAATGAACCGCTTTTTAATCCGAAGCTAGTCTTAGAGTATTTAGCTGAAACAGACACTCTTGAAATCATTTGGCCAGGGAATTTTTAGCGCACGTATAACAGCCCCTGTACTCAAAGGCTTTCTTGAAGCTAAAGTGTCAATGTTATGTTTTATTGCGTCATACTTTTAACAAAACCCCATTACCATAGCCCACAGCACTACTTAGTCAGTGTCATTATTTTAGCAACGATATATTTCACGCCATTCCCGGCAACCGATTTTAGGCCTTTTTACAGCCATGTCTCATATACCATGAGAAATTCATTGTCTAATTCATTGTCTACACCATTCACAATGTACTGTTAACATTACCTTTGTCATGGCGCTCTTTGGCCATACCTTACCCTTGCGCCATAAAACACCACACATCATCATAGCCATGATTTCATTTTATTTGCCTTCTTATGCTTATACAATGCGTGCCAACTGGAAGACATGTATTGAGTAAGTGTACCTTAATTAAAGAAAAAGAGTCGGCCCTCTGGCCCAGTGCAGTCAAAACTGGAATGCATACCTACTAACTCTCAAATTTTTTATAAAGTTTACTGATTAGGGCTCATTCTACGATTATATTATGAATGTTACAATAAGTTTTACAAAGAAGAAGAAATTATCTTTGCTAATATTTTAAAGCTTTCGAAAGATGTAGCAGGCAAGAAAATGCATGCGATAAAAAAATTGTCATGGTACCTGTTGTGCCCTCTTGTGACTGAGCAAGGCGCCATACATACACGAAGATTACAGTTAACACTAATGTAACAAACTTCAATAGAACAAAATTATCACTAGAACGAAGCATTTCATTTTTTATAACATTCTGTACTTAGAATGCCATGTATTCTGAACCTCAATATAATAAACGTTTACTGCCATCACGATGGAATACTGAGACAATAAATGGAAAACCTCCGTCGACACAGATAGTCAAATAGTTGAATTACAAACAGCTGTTTGCCAACACACCTCACAAATCGCCCGCCACACAGGTAAGAGCAACTGTCAAAGCGGGGCAGCATTACGTTCTATATAAAGTTCAAGCGCGATAAGATCCTATCACACCCCGTGCGTTGTATGCTCTGAGTGGGAGTGAAAGCATGCTAGAGTGAGCCAGGGAAGATTGTGACTTGATAAGTGCTGTCTTCTCTTGCAGGCAAGACGAAAGGGGGGAGGGGAGCAAACTGATGCAATGAATCACACGCAGTGAGGGCAAGGGAAGCAGTTCCTGTTTGCTGCGCATACCCTTTTCTAGTGCGCCGTGGATTCGAATGACTGTCAGCATGACTGAGCACACATACAGCCTGTGTGCCCTTTGTTAAAGCAGTCTTCCACATGTGTAAAGAGCAGCCATGCTGAGATGGCATGGCATCATGTGCGCTGCTTTCTCGCGCCTTTAGTACTGGAGGTTACATAACCTCGAGTTTTGCAGACGTGTTGAAGTGAGAGGCAGACGAAGGATTCACTACCCGCTGTAGGCGCTTTTCCTGATAGCATTGTCCTACTGTGGGTGACACTGTCAGCTGTGGGGGTGGAGTAGACGCGAAAGCGTGGCTGGCTTCGCTTCACATCGCCGATGTGAAGATATCGTCAACAGGGCGTAAAAATATACTTTGTCAAATTCAAATTCTCTTGAATTCTCTCAAGACTCCCAAATTCATCAAAACTAATTTATTTTCTCATTCAAATTAGCTTTTTCTGATTGGCCAATAATTTGGAAAATATTGCAGCCCCTTCCCTGTAAAAAAGATCCTTTGGTGGCTACTTATTTGCATAAAATCTCATATTTCAATTTAAGAAAACTGTGATGTGACGAACCTAATTGCCAATTTTACTGAAATAATTACATCGAGGTTTAACTGTGCTTCCTTTGAGTATGTTTATTGGGAAAAGCAGGCGAAATAGGCAACAGCAAAGTTGTTGAAAAGTCAATGCGATCTAAAGACAATGTATTGCTTGTGAATACGTGCTGTTTTAAATTTGCTGGTGCTTCAATTGAACAATTTTTAATACAAAGTGCATAGATATCTAGCAAAAACTGTAAACTTGAGATAAATTTTAAAGGAAATGCATGCTATTGTATTCATGGGATTTTTACTAATTTTATAAAGTTCTCAGGTTGACAGGCATGGGAAAGTCTTTAAGAGGATGCACAGTTGAAAGAAAATGCATGTCAGCCAGGTTTACTAGAACTCCTTCCAGAATGACTCGCTCATTCTTCCTCTTGACACCTCCCCATAATTTCTATTTGCGGGAGTGCTCCATCTAGTGACCTCGCACAACATCCCACCACGGAAGAAGCTCAGTCAGTGCCTTTGTCATCCTGCTGCTCACATGAGTTTACAGTTTTTAATTCTCAGTGGCAGCAGACACCTTCTAGAATGGAAAGATGCTCGTGAAGGATGCAGCATGAAAGGGTGCTCACACATTTTCAAAACTTATCCAGAGTTCTTTATTACAGTGTCTTCATCACCGTTTTGTGGCTCGGCCACATTAGCCTTCCTCAATCAGTTAGTCAGTTGATCAATTAATCAAATCAATCTGTCGATCCATCAATCGATTGACCGACCGACCGACTGTCCGCTTGAATCAGCTTGAATCACTCACGTGGTTGGTACTTTGCAGTAAACCATGTATGTGCAGATGGTGTATGTTGCCAAGTTGCCGAACAATATTTTAAAACATTTTTGGGGCTTTCGGAGGAATTGGCTCAGGTCTGGGGCAACTGTGAAGTAAGAAATTAATGGTTTAAGCCAGTTTGAAGTGGTTTGTGTTTGTGGACTGCACAACCAAAGAATGCCAGGAAAACAGGATAAATTTATTCTGTACAAGAACTCAAATATACTTCAGTCAATGCAGCAAAAAGTGGTAAAGTTGAGAATGCCCACAGAGTGATTCTTTCTTTCAGTGCCTTAGGCATCTTTGTGGGTACCACAGATGCTTGGAGATTTTCGGAATTATAATCTATGACTTTAGTTTAATTTGCTATTGCAGCATGATACATTTACTTTACCTTGTTTTATTATCACTACTGATGCAGCGATTTATTATTATATGTTCCAAGGTGTGAGTTCCTGCACTGCCTGAACACATCAATGCAACTAGTTGAAGTCTTGCTGTTATTGCCCAACCTGAGTGTGTCTTCAGCTCAGCTTGGTGTTCTTTGACCAGCCTTGGCCTTTGTGACATAAAGACCCATTTATCATCTTCAGCTGATAGCTTCCAGCTCGTTCACAAACATCCACTGTACTATATGCTCGTCATCAGAAGCTTCTATGTTGTGCATAAATACCGTATTTACTGTAATCTAATGCATGCTCTCTTTCGAAGAAAATGGGTTTAAAGATTGCATGCGTGTTACAATCAGATACGAAACCAAAACTGCATTCGTGGCATTGGCAACAGCCACCATGCCAACACACAAGGGCTGCCAGGCACAAGGTCGACACCATCATGACACCAGCACATTTTCATGAAGGTTGCTGTGGATTCCTTTTTTGCTGGACTACGATCGTGAGTGGTATTCTGTGTCAATCATTGTCAGAAATACAGTCGACTCTTGTTACAGCAGACCCTGATAATCCGGCAAATAGAGCTCGTTTTATCCGCAGTCCATAATATTCAAAACCTAAACTTTCTTCGCGATGTCTAACAACTTTATTGCAAAGAGTTAGCGAATGAACTTACAAATTAAAAAAAGAAAGAAAGAAAAAGTCGCAGTTTCGCTCGAAAGGGGAAGTATCGGTTGCGATAGCAAATTAAGCAAGATAAGTGCGAGAGCAGCAGCAAACAAATTGACCTTTGTGCTGTCTCTCGTTTCAACACGAACTAAATGTTGAAAGCACAGTGCATACGAAGCTACCAGCACTGGGCGTACCTTGTCCACATCGCAGATCGCCTTCAAGATACAGCACCCGTGCCGTAAGCAGCAGCCACCGGAGTAGAACCCCTCTCTCTCACAAAGAAGACGGCGTGTTTCCGCCCCGCCTGTCTACCTTGAGCACACGATATTGAGCCGCGATCGTCAGCTGACCCTCGCAGGTCACTTGTCAGCCCGTGTCGACAGGGCAAAAGAATGTTTTATATGCCCGATGTTGAAAAAAATTTCCACTCATTTCGTCTGCTGTAGCTGATAGTCCGTTGTAGTGCAGCCCATTAAAAGGGAACTTCGTTGCATTAGTAAAATAGGTACAACAGACTAAGGCTGAAATATGGTCCGTTACATCCAAAAGTCCGTTGTACGTGGGTCCATTGTTACGAGCGTAGACTGTACTACAGTATATTTCCATTAATTCATGTCTGGTTAATTTGAATTTTCGGTTAATCCGACTTGACCAAAGGTCCCGGCCGGCGCCCATGCATTTTATGGGCCCAAACTGCCATTATTTCAATATAAAAATTCTCCTTAACCGAATAATTCGAACTTGACTGGTCAGCTTTGCCACAATACAGCCTTGTTATGTGGTGAAGCATACTAAGACTGGAACGGGGTCACTGCTGTGGGACATACAGTATGCATTCCTTAATTATACAGGCACCGTCTGCTGTCACAGGTGCTCATAAGCTCCTAGACGCTTAATAAGCATACTGGGAGCCTTTCAGAGCTGTTTCTAATGTTGCTGTGGTGCCCTTGTTCTGCCTACCATGTCTGTCTTGTATATGAGTACTTTATCGGAGCCCAGTCCCTAATTATAAGTCAGTGGTCTCAGATGCAGACTTGTTAGAACTAACCAAAGCAGAACTATTGGAAGGCTGGCAAAAGCAAAATGACATTGAGCAAGAAGCATAAAAATCAGGCTAGATAACAACGAAATTCCAACAAAGCATCTGATAGATACATTTTCCTCTAGTATTCTACCAGAGGCCCTAGAGACAGGCTATACTAAAACCAGCCCAGGTCAGGTCACCTGTGCAAACTCGAAGGATAAAAATCACTTCTCCAATAACTATTCTGGCACACCCCACTGTGTGAACTGCGAAGGCGACCACCTGGCGTATTCCTGACCCTGTGAAATGTGGAAAAAAGAGAAAGAAGTAGTTACCTTGAAAGTCAAGGAAAATATTTAATTCAAGGAAGCTGTTGCCTCGTTTGGTGGGGTAGCAATTATTGTCAACAGATCTGTCGCTTGCTAACATATAGCCCTTCAGATGCCTTTCGAGGCCGTGTCTGTGCGAGCAATTCTGTTCAACAAGTTGGTAACCATTTGTTGTATTTACATATTGCCCAACTATCAGCTCAGCAAAACAGATTTTTATAGCCTCATTCACCAGCTCCCGAAACCATGCATTATCACTGGAGATTTTAATGCTCATCACACTTTTTGGGGAGACTACCCTTGTGACATGAGCCATTGTGACACGAGAGGCCAGTTAATATAAAACTTTCTTGTATCCATGGTGTATGCATCATTGATAAAAGAGAGCCCACGTATTACAGTGTCTGCGTAATTCGTACTTTTCAATAGGTTTAGCAGTTGGCTCTACAGCCATCTTTCCCTATTTAGAATGGAGTGTAACAAAACATCTCTTTGGAACTGGCCAGTTCCCTGTGACGCTAAGCCTGATACACCATAAGAAGCCAACAAACACTGACACCAAGGACAACATAGGAGAAATTACTTGTGCTTAATAAATGAAATAAAGAAATGATAAATTAATGGAAATTAAAGTGGATGAAAAAACTTGCCTTAGGTGGGAACCGAACCGACAACCTTCACGTTTCGCGTGCGATGCTCTACCAATTGAGCTACCGCGGCGCTGTTTCCCCATCCACTTTCTTGGGTATTTATGAGTCCTAGTAGACCCGTGGGAGTGTTAGCCGTGCCACCACTCACAGACCTTGGCGGCGGACATGGAATGTCCTTTTTGCTGCAGGCATCAGGAGAGCGTGATCTTTTTGGGTGAAGGCAACTGGTCAATAAACCCACACATGCTACCTGAAGGCATCAATGTTGCCGGATTCGAGACCCTCATTATGTAATAAATGAGAAAAGAGGGGGTTAACCGAGGGTCCCAATTTTTATCAGTCATATCATAAGAAGCCAACAAACACTGACACCAAGGACAACATAGGGGACAATTACTTGTGCTTAATAAATGAAATAAAGAAATGATAAATTAATGAAAATTAAAGTGGATGAAAAAACAACTTGCCGCAGGTGGGAACCTTTTGCTGCAGGTGGGAAACAAACCTTTTAACCAGCCTTTTTGCATTGCTGAGCTAAAATTTTCTTTAAACGCAAATCACAATTCTCCTCCTGGTCCCGACATAGCTATGTACAAGATGATTAAACACCTTCACAAAGACACACAAATCACACTACTCACACTCTTTAATACTCTCAGGGCAGCTGGACATCTGCCATCTTCATGGAAAGAAGCTATTGTCATCGCTGCGTTAAAACACTGTAAAGGCCCAGCTTCAGTAATGAGCTAGCGTCCAATGCGCTGACAAGTTGCCTCTGCAAGTTGTTCAAAAAATGATGTCATCGCCTTCTACATTACCTTGAAACAAACAAAATGCTTGATCCATACTAGTGCAGATTTAGAGAAGGCCGGTCAACAACTGACTATCTCGTGCGTGTTGAGGCCAATATTCATGATGCTTTGGTCCATAAACAGTTCTTCTTATCCATTTTTCTTGACATGGAAAAGGCCTAGACACCATGTGGCACTATGGAATCCTCTGAGACCTGTCACGAATGGGTATCAAAGGTAACCTGCTCAGTGTTTTTAAGACTTACCTTTCGAAACATACTTTCCATGTAAAAATAGGCAACAAACTCTCTTGTTTATTTATGCAGGAAACTGGGGTACCCCAGGGAGGTCTCTTCAGCTGTACGCTTCTTATTGTGAAGATGAACACGCTCCATTATTCACTATCTGCAGCCATTCTTTATACTGTTTACATAGACGACGTACAGATAGGTTTTAAATCCGATAGTCTTGCAGTCTACTAGAGGCAAGTCCAGCTTGGGCTAAAGAAAGTATCCAAATGGGCAGACAAAAATGGGTTTAAGCTCAATCCACATAAGAGCTCCGGCGTCAATTTTTCCAAGAAAGAGAGGGCTGCACCTTGACCCCACTATCGAACTGCAAGGATAACACATTCCTGTGAACAAAGAGCACAAATTCCTGGGTGTCATACTTGATTCAAAGCTAAGTTTCATACCCTACATCCGATACCTCAAGGCCAAGTGCCTGAAAACAATGAAAATACTGAAAATTCTCTCCCACACCAACTGGGGCAATGACAGAAGATGTTTAATGATTCTCTACAAAATTCTTACGATTGCATTTAGACTACGGGGCTGTGATGTATCAGTCTGCTACACCGAGTGCCCTAAACATGCTTGATCCTTTTTCATTATTTATTTAGGCATTATTTAGGCATACACCTGGCCACAAGAGCTTTCCGAGCTAGACCCATACAAAGCTTCTATGTAGAATCCGATGAGTGGTCACTCCATCTGCAAAGATCGTCCAGTTTCATGTATTTCATGAATGCACACTCTAACCGTGAGCATCCTTGTAGCAAGATCGTAAACGATAGGACTTGTGCTACACTTTCCACAATCGTCCAACAGCGGGAAAACCCTCTTCGCTGTGTGTGAGGAACCTCATCGAAGCAATGGCTGTTTCACTTCTTGAAAACCTTCTTAGTGGTTTTTTTTTTTTTCACTTACCACTCCTTTCTGTAATTCCTTCAGGCTATGAAAGTATCCGAAATAAATCAATAATGGCCCCACTCATGCGAGTACCACCGTGAATGTAGCAGCTGATAGATTGTGACAAGTCTTTTGTAGAACTTACAAAGAAGGCCCATGAAATACACACAAGAATGCACTTCCTAGAACTTCAGTCCACTCTTGCCCAGAAATTTACACTGCTGCTTCAAAGTTGCATGCCGGCATTTCTTAGCCTGCTGTCGACCCATACTTCACAGAATCTGGCTGTTTGCATGCGGAAACAAGCATCTTTACAGTGGAGGCCTACATACTATTGTCAGTTATAAGACACATCAAGGAAATACGTAAAACTAAAAAGGGAATAATGTCTACAGATTCATTAAACTTTGTCAAAGCCTTAATTTGTCTACAAAAGGATAAAATCCCTGTCTTTACTGAACTGTATTTAATCCTCTCTGCTTTGTATGCATCTCATTAATCTAACTTAACGTAATATAACCTAATTATATTGCACTGGGTACCTGGCCACAGAGGCATCAAGGGTAATATGCTTGCCGACGGTATAGCCACAACAGTAACTACAAAACTAAGTAATTCTTCCACAGCTGTACCTGTGATAGATTTATAGCCCATCCTACGCAAGAAACTAAAGGGCCATAGGGAGCTCTACACAGGACACTAAACTACTTAATATCATCAGCAGCAGCAGCAGCAGCCTGGTTAAGCCCACTGCAGGGCAAAGGCCTCTCCCATACTTCTCCAACTACCCTGGTCATGTACAAATTATGGCCATGTCGTCCCTGCAAACTTCTTAATCTCATCCACCCACCTAATTTTCTGCCGCCCCCTGCTACACTTCCCTTCCCTTGGAAGCCAGTCCGTAACCCTTAATGGCCATTGGTTATCTTCCCTCCTCATTACATATCCTGCCCATGCCCATTTCTTTTTCTTGATTTCAACTAAGATGTCATTAACTTAATATTTTTGTTTTGTAATGTTTCTTCCCTCACCCAATCTGCTCTTTTCTTATCCCTTAGCGTTACACCCATCATTCTTCTTTCGGTAGCTTGTTGCGTCGTCCTCAATTTAAGTAGAACCCTTTTTGTAAGCCTCCAGGTTTCTGCCCTGTACATGAGTACTGGTAAGACACAGCTGTTATACACTTTTCTCTTGAGGGATAATGGCAACCTGCTGTTCATCATCTGAGAATGCCTGCCAAACGCACCCCAGCCCATTCTTATTCTTCTGATTATTTCAGTCTCATGATCTGGATCCGCGGTCACTAGCTTCCCTAAGTAGATGTATTCCCTTACCACGTCTAGTGCCTCGCTACCTATCGTAAACTGCTGTTCTCTTCTGAGACTGTTAAACATTACTTTAGTTTTCTGCAGATTAATTTTTAGACCCACCCTTCTGCTTTGCCTCTCCAGGTCAGTGAGCATGACTTGCAATTGATCCCCTGAGTTACTAAGCAAGGCAGTATCATCAGCAAATCTCAAGTTACTAAGGTATTCTCCATTAACTCTTATCCCCAGTTCTTCCCAATCCAGGTCTCTGAAGTACCTCCTGTAAACACGCTATGAATAGCATTGGAGAGATCGTATCTCCCTGCCTGACGCTTTTCTTTATTGGGATTTTGTTGCTTTCCTTATGGAGGACTACGATGGCTGTGGAGCTGCTATAGATATCTTTCAGTATTTTTACATACGGTTCGTCTACACCCCGATTCCGTAATGGCTCTATGACTGCTGAGGTTTCGACTGAATGAAACGCTTTCTTGTAATCAATGAAAGATATGTATAAGGGTTGGTTATATTCCGCACATTTTTCTATCACCTGATTGATAGTGTGAATATGGTCTACTGTTGAGTAGCCTTTGCGGAATCCTGCGTGGTCCTTTGGTTGACAGAAGTCTAAGGTGTTCCTGATTCTGTTTGCAATTACCTTAGTAAATACTTTGTAGGCAAAGGACAGTAAGCTGATCGGTCTATAATTTTTCAAGTCTTTGGCGTCGCCTTTCTTATGGATTAGGATTATGTTAGCGTTCTTCCGTGATTCCGGTACGTTCAAGGTCATGAGACATTGCGTATACAGGGTGGCCAGTTTTTTAGAACAATCTGCCCACCATCCTTCAACAAATCTGCTGTCACCAGATCCTCCCCAGTAGCCTTCCCCTTTTGCATAGCTCCCAAAGCTTTCTTTACTTTTTCAGGCGTCACTTGTGGGATTTCAAATTCCTCTAGACTATTCTCTCTTCCATTATCGTCGTGGGTGCCACTTGTACTGTATAAATCTCTATAGAACACCTCAGCCACTTGAACTATCACATCCATATTAGTAATGATATTGCCGGCTTTGTCTCTTAACGCATACATCTGATTCTTGCCAATTCCTAGTTTCTTCTTCACTGCTTTTAGGCTTCCTCCTTTCCTGAGAGCATGTTCAATTCTGTCCATATTATACTTCCTTATGTCAGCTGTCTTACGCTTGTTGATTTACTTCGAAAGTTCTGCCAGTTCTATTCTAGCTGTAGGGTTCGGGGCTTTCATACATTGGCGTTTCTTGATGAGATCTTTAGTCCCCTGCGATAGCTTACTGGTATCCTGTCTAACGGAGTTACCACCGACTTCCATTGCACACTCCTTAATGATGCGCACAAGATTGTCGTTCATTGCTTCAGCACTAAGGTCCTCTTCCTGAGTTAAAGCCGAATATCTGTTCTGTAGCTTGATCTGGAATTCCTCTATTTTCCCTCTTACAGCTAACTCATTGATCGGCTTCTTATGTACCAGTTTCTTCCGTTCCCTCCTCAAGTCTAGGCTAATTCGAGTTCTTACCATCCTATGGTCACTGCAGCGCACCTTGCCGAGCACGTCCACATCTTGTATGATGCCAGGGTTAGCGCAGAGTATAAAGTTTATTTCATTTCTAGTCTCGTCATTCGGGCTCCTCCACGTCCACTTTCGGCTATTCCGCTTGCGGAAGAAGGTATTCATTATCCACATATTATTCTGTTCCGCAAACTCTACTAATAACTCTCCCCTGCTATTCCTAGAGCCTATGCCATATTCCCCCACTGCCTTGTCTACAGCCTGCTTCTTGCCTACCTTGGCATTGAAGTCGCCCATCAGTATAGTGTATTTTGTTTTCACTTTACCCATCATCAATTCCCCGTCTTCATAGAAGCTTTCGACTTCCTGGTCATCATGACTGGATGTAGGGGCGTGCACCTGCACGACTTTCAATTTGTAACTCTTATTAAGGCTCACAGCAAGACCTACGTCACATTATTAAGGGGAGATATTGCTACATGAATAATCTTCTTTATTTTCTCATATATACTAATCAAACTCGTCAGTCTTATTGATATTCTTGCACCGACTTGAAATACGTACCTAGTTTTGGTGTAGCTCAATTAGTTCTTAAGGTAATTAACATTTAATTGCCTTTGTTTGTGGCCTCAATTAAAAATAATTGGTACAATAAGAAATTATTTGTAAGGCATGGTTAGATAGCATACGGAGTAAGGATTGAAGTATAGCAAATCCTTTTTTGATGGGACCATTAATAGATACCTTACAGTCCATTGAATGTAAGCCCACAATATGTGGCACCCATGTGGCACAAAATGTAGCAAAATAAGTAATTTCTGAAATGAAAGGTAAAAAATCCACTTGCTATCTTTCATAGAGTACACATTAGACTTCATTCTACAAGAATAATTTCAGTTCTAACTGTTCTAGGTGTTGAGATATCGAGGCCTCAATATTGCATGGAGCCAAAAATTTGTGTTTTGAGAAAAATGCAAAAAACAAACAGCACAAAATTTAATGAAAATTAAACAAATGTTTTGCACATACTTACACATGTACATTCCTAATAACCACCAGGAATGTAGTATAATTGCCTGCTGCTGTTTAAATGTTGTCTCTTCAGTGCCCCTTGAACACTGTCGGCCAAGGAATGACTCACTTCATCACTTCTTCGGCCGCACAATTTGCTGCAGGTGTCAATTTTTTTTTCACATAGTTCTGCCACGTCTTGTTGTGGAGACCGCGGTTGGAAATGGTTATCACCGAAAAAATAGCATTAAGTGCTGTCTGCTGGTTCCCAGTGCACTGCATAGCACGCGCTGCCAAAATATTTACAACGAACGGCTTCATCGTCTGACCACCGCTCACACGTGGCGAGTCCCACGTGGACGCAATGTCTCCGCAGTTGGAACATGAGAGCATAAGTTTCACAGCGAGGCCGTATTCTCACTCATCTTTCTTGAATTCAACGTTGCCGCTATCACATGCTGTGCAATTTGTAAACCTCGAAAGCTGGTGTTGCAGATCCAAATTGATGATCATGAATGCCGTTTCGTCAAGCGCACTGTCGACCACACCGCTGTCGTGGTTAAAACAATCCGATTTCCGCTTCGTCGCTGCCATTGATGCGAGTTCCAGGAGTTTTTTCTCGGTTCTAATCTTGTGTTCTGCTCCACATCAGAAGGCTACAGCATCACCGTGTCACGGCGAACGTGCCCGCTGTCGGCTTCGTGAGCTGGCGCACACACTGGACCCATGCCGTTTTTGCCAACTTCCACTGGATGTAGCCTCTACATCGCCCTCGCCGCACCTTGGAGAAGTACGGCGACCTTTAACATTACCAACCATCGATTTCTTCTGCTTTTTGCCAAATTTGTTCAGCATATGAAACTTTCTCGCTGACCCGGGCATTGTTGCGTTTCTCAGTAACTGCACGCAGTTTTTCAAAATGGCATCTCAGCGCGACGGCCGGCTCGCTTAGCAGACGACACCAGCCAGCTCCGCCAGTCGGGTGACGCGGGCTTCTCACATGGGCTCGTTCAGCCAATAGGAAACAAATAATTTACTTTTCTTTATTGATTTATTTTGCACCATCCAATGGTTAAAACTGAGTGGCGGTGGCGGGAAACTTAAGCAGGAAGGCGGCTCTTTCAAATGAGACCGAAATGGCGGCGATAGGCAGCGTGAAACGGCAGCTGCGCGATGGAAGAAAGGGCCGTTTTGGGGTTCATTTTGGCTGGAATTCAGCCGGAACTCATTGCACAAATTATTATTTTGCTTAAAATACTGATTCTAGAAACGAGAAACTTGGCAGATAAATAGTTGTAGATTTTGAAAATAACACTTCCGCAATCTCAATTTTCTTGCGATTTTTTGGCTTTTAAGACCCGTGTCCCCCCATAAACCAAACGTAGGAAACTGGCCACCAATAACAAAGATACAGTGAAATTTCGACATAACAAACTTCAGGGAACCACAGTAAATTGTTCATTATTCTGAAAGATCGTTATAGTAGTGAGAGCCCCAAAAATACCATTCCACTCATGAAGCCATCAGTTCATAAGTTGTCACCATATGATCTATCCACGAAAGTGTCGCTGTTGGCTCTCGGCACGCTGTTGCTATTTTTCATAGATTCCACTGCCATGCACCACTGAAGTACCGTATAATAAGAGTGACGCAAGCAAAACAGACTCTGACTCTGAGAAAAGTACTGACAAAAAGGTAACTCCATGTTGCCTCCAAAGCACAGTGGTCCTTGCTTTTTGTTTGTTTTTCACATTTCTTGCCATGGACACCTGAACTATGTCAAAGTGCAAGCGTGGGTAGATGACACCGGCTGGAAAGTGCATAGTGGAACCATGTGGCATCTTTGCGAGTACGGAGATTACATTTCACCGTGAACGTAGTATGGCTGCAGATAGAAGCGCGAAAGAAAGGGGCATGTGCAGAAAGAAAGCTGAAAGAAGGAAGAGACGCATCTCCATTGCTAGGCAACAATTTACTGGGCAGAGCATGTGCTCTCAAAACCTGATGCACCATCACGTCCGGTTAACCGCATTCTTTTTTTCTCGGGTACCATCTCAGGTTTTTCGAACTCATGTGCTGCAACATTTGCTCTTCTGCTCCTTGTCGTATGCTAGCCTACTGTTTTGACTGCTGTGAAGGATACACACAAATCTAAGAATCCCCAGATTTTGGAATATTAGTTCGTAGTACTGAGGTGTTGTTGACATCACAGAGAGGCTGAATAACGACCATTATTCTGAAAAGTTCAATATTCTGAAGTTCATAGTACTGAAATATTTTTACATTGAAGCTGTAGGAATTCAGCAGGGGATTTATGAAAGGTTCGTTAATCTGAAAAGTATGTTAATATGGTGTTCGTAGTAACAAGGTCTCACTGTACAACAGACTGAGGTTATTTTCTGCCGCCTTAGCATAGGTCATACTAATGGCACTCACTCCTACCTATTAACCGGTGATGATCCTCCTGTCTGCAATAAATGTGGCGAACGCTTGCAGTCCATCACATCTTGATGGAGTGTGGACAAATAGAAGCTAAACGAAAAAAGTACTGTTCCTCCTCATACAGGCAACACATTCCCCTCCACCCTGCAGTGTTTTTCGGCATTGAACCACTATTTGACAATGAGCGTTTTAATGTCTTTACGAGATGTTGGCACATTGAATGTTATCAGGCGTAGGTACCACATAGCATATCCTCTCACTAGAGGCTGCTGCTGCGATAGCATTTTGGTAAAGCACCTGCCTCCCAGCTCTTGCATTCAAGGGCTCACTGGTGAGGTACGAGTGCTACTGTTACTCGTTCAGTACATAATTCCTTGGTAACAGGACTTTTATGTTCATAGGATACACCACCAGTCATTTTGGAATTTGTTTGTGTGCTTAAGTGCTCATTAGCATTTTCAAGCATCATGTGCTCTGCTTTATTGGAACTGTTGCTTGTGATGTCTGGTCACGTTGAATTGAACCCATGTCCAATGACTGAGGCTGAGGCAGATTCTTTTGCCACCGCATTAGATACGTCGGCTAGAGCAAGTATAGGCCGCCAGCATGGAAAGAATACGCAAGCTTGAGGAAGGCCAGGCTACCCTAGTTGAAGATCTAAATCCTGTCTATCGTTATTGTGCAACTGCTTCTGAATCAGAGCGTGAGCTTAAAGAAGTAATCACGACTCTGCGTGCCGATCTCAAGTTAATCACGGACAAACAGTCGGAGACTGATAATAGAATTAAATTGCTAAATGCGAAAATTCTTGTGCTGGAGACAAAACCTGCATCAATTTCCCCGAGTAATCCGAGTAGTGGATCCGACTCATTGCGCAACTTTTCTGTGCAGATGGAAAAGATCGCATCTAGATGCAATGATACCGAAAATCAAATGCGTCATTTAAATCTCCTGTTTTTTGGCATAGAAGATGACGCTAAGGAAGACTGGGCGACAACAGAAAAGAAAATAATTGCTTTCTCTTGTGAGAAACTCGGCATCGCTGCAGCGAGTGTGCAGTTCGACAGAGTACACTGACTGGGAAGGTCCTCAGATAGAAAACAAAGGCCCATCATTGCCAAGCTGACTTATTGTAAGGACAAAGGACAAATTTTGGCCTCTGCACGAGAACTAAAAGGCTCAGGTTTCTACATTTGGGCAGACTTTTCTTTGACTACACAACAAGACAGACAGACAGACAGACAGACAGACAGACAGACAGACAGACAAGGAGCTTTATTGATGGTCGTGAGAGGCTCCGATGCCCTCTTTTCAGGGAGAGGTGATGAAGCCACAGGCCGCTCCTACATTTGGATGGGAAGGCCAAGCCTCACCACGGCATCGTGGGCTCTCTGGACAGCCCACGTTTGACAGAAAAGTTTGGAGCTCTGCAGTGCAGAGCTCCACACCTCTGCGGTACAGCTATGCAGGCCTTTCTGTAACGAAGGGCATTCCCAGAGCATGTGTCCTAAATTACTTCTCTGTCCGCAGCTCGGGCAGTTTGGACTTAAGGCATGTGGATTGATGGAGTGATATGAAGTCAAGTTTGGATACGATCCTGTCTGAAGCATGCTCAGTGTGATAGCTTGTGGTCTCTTTAGTTTACCATGGGGGGGGAGTAGATTCTCCTGCAAAGGTACTAGTGCTTAGTTACCTCATTAAAGGTGGACAAAATTCTCGGAACTCGACAAGCCTCTGTTCAACAAGACCTCGACTCGCATTCGTGTCCACGCGGTGGGTTAGTGCACGCACTTGGACGTGTAAGATGTCGTTGAAGTTGGGTAGGGAATCCAGCTGGGAGTCGAGATGTACCGGGAACCATGTGATAGTATGTGGATGGATTACTCTACCGTCGATGATTCTATGTGCTTCTTTGGCGATAGGGCCAGAGGCGAATGCCCTGACCGCCGCTCTTGAGTCAGTGAAGATTTGAGTTCTCTTTTCGATTAAAAGCAATCACTGCCTGCTCCGCCCTAGGGCGGAGCCTCTAATGGAGGCCGAACAAGTGACCTGTGCTTTGTGATTGACTACCGTTGCGATGAAGCTGACCGTGTGAGGCGATTCCTGGTCTTCTGGAGCAGTGCCACAGCCCGAGCTCTGCATTTGCCCGCGTTGTGTAGCGGATGTACGTTTTTGGGAAAAGGAGCAATAATGATGTTGTCCCTTAGGTGATCTGACATTGCACATTTATGTTCCTCCACTACAGTGGGGCTGACTCCCAAGACTGTGAGAATCCCCCTCCTCCCGGAGTGCTGGAAAGACGTGATATTTGAGCCATTTCCTGAGCTTCTATGATTTTGTCAAGTGTGTTATGTACACAGTCGTCCACTCTTAGAATGCCGCTCCGTGCTGCCGGCGCTCCGCGGGGTGCCTCTGTCGGGCGCCAGAGAAACTATTGCGCACGTGCAGTGAGAGCCGCAGGCGGGGCTTCGCGCATCATCTGCTACAGTGCGCCCTGTACTGCGTTGAAGTGGACTTCAAATTTGCACTGCCTCCGCAGAACGCCGATCGGAGAAACGTTTCTGAATAAACAAAAGACTGCTGAGAAGCCTATCAGCTGCTTTTATCCCGTTGCAGCAACCGTAGCAAAGTTTCCTGCATGCCTGGTGAAGTTGAAACACACAAATAAGCATACCGGGGAGAAAATGCGCGCCGCGTAATATTCGAAGCTTTATACTACTGCTGCAGCACTACGATCCGTCAATATTTTTAATTTTTGGTGTCTTGCTGAGTAGCTGGTAATAAGTGTTAGCAGACGACTGCTGTTGTCTGCTGAAATCTCGGCGCAACGAAAATTAATCGGAGCGGAATAGTAATAGTGGAGGTGGAGCTACATTTTCAGTCTCCTATTTTACCTTCCCACAGATAGAGGTAGACGGCCAGGTAGACTCATCAGCGTATGAAAACAATCCCTAAGGTTTACCAGAACCTCAGTCTTCAGCTTTGCGTGGCTTTAAGTAGTTGCTGAGAGGATATTTATTAAGTCAATAGCGTTTAATTGTTCCTGCTAGCGTCTGTCCGTTACATTTTAGGTCACGTGACCTTGATATCACGTGACATCACGGTGCAGCGGGTCGTGGTGTCACATGATCCCCCTGCCACGCTTGCGCCAGCTGCTCTTCTCATCTGTCACGAAATGAATTCAAGCGCGGCAAATTCAACTCAGTGGAATGAGTCGCAAACGGCTTTCGCCTTCCCGCAGTTAATAAACATCTATGTGCCTCCAACGAATTTTACAGTTCACAAGTGGCCGCAGGAAAATATGCCGTACTGTGTGCCCACTAAGTTCAAAGTATGTGGCTGGTGTATTGAAGCAGGACATCTTGAATTGGGTATGTGGAGAATGTTGACAATACTGAGGGCCTAGTAAACCTTAGGGATTGTTTTAAAACGCTGATGAGTCTACCTGGCCGTCTACCTCTATCTGTGGGAAGGTAAAATAGGAGACTGAAAATGTAGCTCCATCTCGACTATTACTATTCCGCTCCGATTAATTCTCGTTGCGCTGAGATTTCAGCAGACAACAGCAGTCGTCTGCTAACACTTATTACCAGCTACTCAGCAAGACGCCAAAAATTAAAAATATTGGTGGATCGTAGTGCTGCAGCAGTAGTATAAAGCTTCGGATATTACGCGGCACGTATTTTCTCCCCGGTATGCTTATTTGTGTGTTTCAACTTCACCAGGCACGTAGGAAACTTTGCTACGGTTGCTGCAACGGGATAAAAGCAGCTGATAGGCTTCTCAGTAGTCTTTTGTTTATTCAGAAATGTTTCTCCGATCGGCGTTCTGCGGAGGCAGTGCAAATTTGAAGCCCACTTCAATGCAGTACAGGGTGCACTGTAGCAGACGACGCACGAAGCCCCGCCTGCGGCTCTCACTGCACCTGCGCAATAGTTTCTCTGGCGCCCGACAGAGGCGCCCCGCGGAGCGCCGGCAGCATGGAGCGGCATTCTGACTAAGAGTGGACGACCGTGTACACCCAGCTAGAGAAGGCATTCCGTGCTGGCATTTACCGGAACTCCTAGCACTTTCTTGATGCTCTTACGGATTAGCCTATCCAACTTGTTCTTTTCAAACGCGCACCACTTGTGCATTGCAGCCACGTAGACGATGTGGCTCATGAGGAATGTGTGGAAGAGTCTGAGAAGATTATCCTCGTTCAGACCTCCTCTCTTGTTGGAGATTCTGTTGATCAGGCCAGTCATGCGCTCCATCTTGGTTGTGATTTTTCTGAGCACGGTAATGTTGCCTCGGCTAGACTCACTGAACATTCCGAGTACCCGTAGAGTGTCTACCCTAGGAATGTTGGCACCACTCTTGGTGTGAAGCTTGATGTAAACCTTGTCCAGGGGCTGCCACCCCGTGGGTCTGGGACCTTTCCTGATCAATCTGTAGAGAAGTATCTCCGACTTTTTCATTAAGCACCTTAGCCCCGTGCCCCTGAGGAAAGTTTCGGTTTAGTCAACCGCCTCCTGTAGGCTCGATTCTACCTCCCCTTTGCTGCCTCCAATAAACCAGATGGTGATGTCATCGGCGTATATTGTGTGGTGAACTCTCTCAATCTCCGGAAGGATACTGACAGTTGCCTGATAGCCAGATTGAACAATAAAGGTGAGATCACGGCTCCCTGAGGTGTCCCTCTGGGCCCGAGTGAGTACCCTTTCAATTTGTGGTCTCCGACCTTTAACGTAGCTTTGCGACCCTCCAGGAATGATGTGACGTAGCCGTGAGAGGCCTGGCCTAGGTTGAGATCCGATGGATTAAGAATGCATCTGTGCGATATGTTATCAAAGGCATTCTCCATGTCGAACCCGAAAATGCCCCGCATGTCCCTTGTATAGTTGTCTATGACCTGAGCCTTGATGAGTTTTATTGCATCTTGTGTTGAGAGGCCAGGTCTGAAGCCCACCATGCTATAGGGCAGTAGACGGCTCTGTTCGACACGCTTGGCTATGCTAATGTGAATTGCATGCTTCGCTACCTTTTCAACACAAGACATGAGGGAAATTGGTCTAAGATTGGACAAGTTTGGAGGTTTGCTGGGCTTGGGGATTAGTATTACCAGGGCTTCTTTCCAGCCGCGAGGAACTTCGCCCATCTGCGAGGCCTTGTTGATTTCTTTTGTGAGCTAGTCTCTGGAGTCCAGGAACATTTGAAGTCGTCTTCTAAGTTCCTGAGAGCCTTATTTGTGACATGGTCAGGCCCCGGCACAGACCTGGCATTGAGACATTGTAAAGCCTCCCTAACCTCGTAGGTGTTGAAAGGAGTGTCCAGCTCAGGGTACAATCTACGCCTGTACGTCGGGCAGTCATTCGGCACAGCCGTGCCCAGCAGGAGATACCTGCAGGCCAGGTTATCCAGGATTTTCAGCACGTCTTCTTTTCGAGTGGCCTCATGCACGATTTTCTCCAGCGCTTTCCTCTGGTTGGACGTAGCACTGGTTTAGTCTAGCAGGTGCTTGAGGAGATACCATTTAGCACCCACCCTCATTTGTCCATCTACGGAGTTGCATACCTCGTCCCACTGCTGCTTGCTTAGTAACTGACAGTGCTTTTCTCTGGCCTTGTTAACCTATGCAATCTTTTTTTTGTTAAATCATTGATTGAGCTTTTGTTTTTTACACCTATTGGTTAGCAATTCCTGTGATTCAAGAAGGTGTGCCAGCCAACCATCCATCCTTTCGACTTCGAGGTCAGTCTGCAACTTCTTGTTCGTCGCCTTAGTATCTTCCCTGATCTGTTGCGTCAGTTGTTCCCAAGTTAGCTATCGTGCCCTGCTGCTCACACTGGGAGCACTCCTTTCAGATTTTTCGAAAGGAGTCCTAGTCAGTGGCTACGAATTCCCTGGGAGTCTTACGTCCGACCTCCAGAGTTGTGGCCAGAATGTTATGATCACTACCAAGATTCTCGCTGAGATCAGTTCAGGTGGCTGATTTGAAGCCCCTGATAAAACACAAGTCGGGAGTAGTATCAATCATACATGAATTCCCAGTCCTAGTCGAAAACGCTGAATCCATCAGAAGCAGGAGGTTGTGGTTGGTTGTGACCTGCCCTAAGTCTACCCCTTTGTGGATGGTCTGGGGGTAGCCCCACGTTTGGTCTGGAGCGTTGAAGTCTCCTGCCACCAAGAGCGGACGGGTCTTGGCCTACTGACTGCCTTATTTATGATATTTGTGAATCTTTGCTTATGGTCGCTGGCAGGCTAGAAACGAAGATGCTGATTTCGAGATGCTTTCCGGGGATGAGTTCAATGAGCGAGTGCTCAACCTTGTGGTATTTGCAACCGATGTCATGAAAAATATTGATTGAGTATGCAAAGGCACACAATAAACCCTTTAAACTATAGTGTGTCGGTTGCACATTGGTGACAAAACGTACACATATGATGTCACCTTTGACTCATTTGTGGAACAGAACAGATAGCTAAATACCACGACGCCACAATCCTATCACATTGCTCCGTCCTTCTCTTTATCATTCACAAATGTTCAAAGTGTAATGTCGAAGCGTGATCATCTTGCCTCTTATCTTGTAGCAGCAGCAGCATCGGCGTCGCACGAGAGATGTCGTAGACGCTCGCGTCTACACGGGGCTCGAGCGGCTGGCACGCTCCGGCACGGGCTAGCGTTCCGAAAAAGATTATTAAAAGAAATGCTACGCTAAGAGTTGGAGTGTCGGTTCTTCCTCTCCTGCGAGAGCCCGAGACTTTACCAGTCTATGTGGTCGCTCGTCGCCACAGTTTGGTGACCCGGACGTGATGCAGCCATACGCTCCTGTGGTAGAGACGACCATGGACCAGACCGACGCTACGAGAGCTCAAGGCCAGAACCCTTCCGAGGAACGCGGTGAGCCCTCCTGTTCCGCCATCGCTGTCCGCCTCCCACAGTACTGGGACCAGCATCCTTCGGCGTGGTTTCTTCAGGCCGAAGCGCAATTTCAAGTCGCTGGCATCCGCTCTCAAGCCTCGAAGTTCCATTACGCCGTCGCAGCGCTCTCGCCCGCCGCCATTGACGAGGTAGCAGATTTGTTGAACTCCCCATTGTCTGCCGCCGCCTATGACGATCTCAAGGCAGCACTGCTGCAGCGTACAGCAGCTTCACAATGTTCTCGTATGCAGCAGCTTCTGTCCGCTGAAGAACTCGGAGACCGACGCCCTAGTCAACTTCTTCGCCGAATGAGCCAGCTGCTCGGAAACAATGCGAGATCCATCGACGACACACTGTTGCGCGAATTGTTTTTGCAACGACTCCCGGCTAACATGCAGATGGTCCTGGCGACAGCCTCTACTATGGACCTTACCGGACTTGCCGTTTTGGCCAACAAAGTCATGGAAGTAGCCAACCCAACCATCGCAGCCACATCACCGTCTCCAGGTGACAATACAACCGCTCTGCAAACTCTTCCCTGCTCTTCCACAGTGCAATCTCCGCACGACTCCTTGTATGAGCGCCTGGAACGCATCATCTGTGGAGCGGAACATTGCCGCACATCTCGTCGCCCACGCAGCCGTAGTTCCAGCAGATCAAGATGCACGGGCACCCACAATGAAACCTCAACTATAACGCCTGGCGTTTGCTACTACCGCCGCCGTTTTGGAAATGACGCTCGTCACTGTTGGCGTCCCTGTGCTTGGCAGGGAAACAGGCTGGCCGACCTCTAACGGCGACGAGTGGTCTGGCCCAACACACAAGTCGCCTTTTCTACGTGACGGAGAGTTACGGGACGATTCTTAGTCGACACAGGTGCTGACGTCAGCATTCTCGCCGCCCAGCACTCCGACTGAAAAGCGACATCTGTGTTGTTTTTGCAAGCCGTCAACGGCACAAAGATTCCAGTTTTCTCGTCACGCTCCATCATGCTAAACCTTGACCTTCGACGAGTGTTCCGCTGGATTTTCCTGGTTGCAGACGTCCGTCGTGCAGTCATTGGTGCAGACTTCTTGCATAGCTACGGACTTCTTGTGGACATCCAACAACGCCATCTCATTGACTCCGTGACCCAGCTATCCGTTCCCGGCGTCCCATCAGGCACATCGCCCATAGCGCCTATTTCTGCCATGTTGGACGAACCTTTCGCCGTGCTCCTACGCGAGTTTCCCACTTTGACGCGCCTACCGGACTGGATGCAACCGGTACAACATGATGTGCACCATCACATCATCACCTCCGGCCCACCGGTCTATTTCCAACCCCAGCATTTTGTCCCTGGAGAAACTCAAGATCGCTCGCGCGGAGTTCGAACACATGCTGCAACTTGGCATCATCCGCCCTTCCTCCAGTAACTGGGCATCACCACTTCACATAGTGCCTAAGAAGATGGGAGACTGGCGCCCATGTGGCGATTACCGGGCACTAAACAACGTCACAGTTCCTGATTGCTACCCTCTACCGAACATTCAGGACTTCACGGTAGCGTTGCACGGTGCAACAGTCTTTTCTAAGATCGATCTCGTTCGCGCCTACCATCAACTACCGGTCGCTGAAGAAGACATTCCCAAAACTGCCATCACCACACCCTTCGGTCTTTTCGAATTTCTCTGCATGCCTTTCGGTTTACGGAACGTGGGCCAATCCTTTCAGCGTTTCATCGATTCCGTCCGAGGTTTGCCTTTCGTTTTTGCATACATTGACGACCTTCTCGTCGCAAGCTCTTCGGCAAAGGAACATCTTCACCACTTGCGCTTGTTGTTTTCACGCCTTGCCAGTAAAGGAATTGTCATCAATGCCGCCAAGAGTGAATTCGGTCAACCCGAACTCGAGTTCCTCGGTCATATCGTTGACGCTAACGGCATTCGACCACTGCCGTCCAAGATTCGCGTCATCAAAAATCTTCCCCGACCGACCACACTCACCAAGCTTCTCCAATTTCTCGGATTTGTCAATTTCTACCGCCGATTCATTCCCGAGTGCGCACGACTTATGGCTCTGCTAGACGCTCTCCTGGTAAACAAACGCAAACAAGTGCTTCAGTGGACTTGAAGAGGCCACCGACGCTTTCACAAGAGTCAAGTCTGCCCTCGCTGACGCCACGCTGCTCAGACACCCAAAGCCAGACGCACCCACTGCCATCATGACCGACGCTTCAAACACCGCGGTTGGTGCCGTTCTGCAGCAATTCATCGACAATGCGTAGCATCCACTTGCTTTTTTTCTGCAAGAAACTGAAGCCTGCGCATTCCCGCTACAGCGTGTTCGGCCGTGAATTACTCGCTGTTTACCTGGCTATCAAACATTTTCGCCATTTCCTCGAAGGCCGTGCATTCACTGTCTTGACTGACCACAAGCCCCTTGTGCACGCAATGAATCGTTCGGCGTACTGTTACTCACCCCGCGAGATTCGACACCTTTCCTTCATCTCCGAGTTTACAACAAGGTTCTGCCACATCAAGGGTACCGACAACGTTCCAGCCGACATTCTGAGTCGTGTCAATGTCGTTTCCACGTTGACATCGGAACCTTTCATCATCGAGGCCGACTTACTCGCCAGTCAACAGCGTGACGACACTGAACTTCGTACACTCCGGAATTCGTCAACGTCCCTGAAATTGGAAGACATTGTTGTGACCCCAGACGGTACGTCCGTCGTCTGCGACACTTCTACCGACAAACCTAGACCATACATTCTGCCATCCTTCCGAAGGCGTCTATTCGAAACCATCCACAACCTGTCGCACCCTGGCATACGCGCGACACAGATGCTTCTTTCCAGTCGTTTCGTTTGGCCTCGGCTAAACGCGCAAGTTCGTGATTGGGTTCGCTGCTGTTTGTCGTGTCAACGCTCTAAGATCCAGCATCACCCCATTCCACCTGCCAAGTCTTTTCTTCCAGCATTGCCATTTGTTGGGCGTGTTGGTGAACTGAAAGCATATTTAGCACCAGCAAACAAGGGCGTCTCCCTTCCGTCCTTGTTTGCTGGCGCTAAATATGTTTTTCTTCCACCGGATGCTTGTTTTGCCACTGTACACCTGGACCTCGTCAGCCCCCTCCCACCTTCGAAAGGTTACTGCTACATACTGACATGCATCGACCGTTATACACGGTGGCCAGAAGCTACACCTATATCTGACATATCAGTGCCAACTGTTGCAACAGCTTTCGTGTCTACGTGGATCGCAAGGTTCGGCTGCCCATCCACAATAATCACCGATCGCGGTCGGCAGTTTGACTGAGCACTCAACGAGCTACTCAAACTACTCGGAACGACACGTTTTCGCACAACTGCTTACCACCCGCAGTCCAATGGACTAGTTGAACGTTTTTACCAGCATCTCAAGGCCTCCCTTATGGCACATGAATCACCGGAGAAGTGGGTCCTGCATTTGCCCCTCGTCTTACTTGGCATCAGAGCCGCACTCAAGAGTGACCTAGGTTGCTCCTGTGCTGAGCTAGTTTACGGCACTCGCCTACGCCTTCCGTGCGATTTTTGTCGCCACCCCCAAAATGCCTATGCCATCACCTGCCGAATATGTTGCCGAACTGCAAGCCTTCTTCAGCCAGGTACGCCCCTGGCTGAAGAAGGCTTGTGAACGTGCCTACACGCCCTGAACTAAGGGCTCCACCCCGCGAGGAAGTTGCCAAATCTGATGACAAATAAATGTTTTCTCTCTCTCTTTCTCTCTACACGTTCACAAGAAGCAAGGTCCCCGTACGTTTCTCCCGCACTCACCTCTGCTACCCACGTTTTCATGCGTATTTATGCCGTGCGGAAGCCTTTGCAACCACACTACTCTGGGCCATATTGTGTTCTAGAGCGTCCTCCGACGACGTTTGTTGTGAATGTCAACGGCCGATCAGACAGAATTGCCCTGGAACGTCTCAAACCCGCCTACATCGAAGCACCCGCGCCATCAGCTCCACCAGGATGCGATGTGACCCTGCTGCGTCCTTCGCCGCCGCCTGCGCACGTGACACCCAAGACCAACGCCAAGACATGCAGTGTCATGTGAACTTTCCTCCTCTCTAGGGGGAGCCCTCTGTAGCTGCAGCAGCATCGGCGTCACACAAGAGATGACATAGACGCTCGCGTCTACATGGAGCTCGAGCAGCTAGCACGCTCCGGCACGGGCTAGCGTTCTGAAAGAGATTATTAAAAAGAATGCTACGATAAGAGGTGGAGTGTCGGTTCTTCCTCTCCTGCGAGAGCCCGAGACTTTACCGGTCTATGTGGTTGCTCGTCGCCACAATCTTGACTGCTGTGATTGTTATATACTTGCCCTTACCGAAACCTGGATGCACCCTGATATTGCCGACAATGAAATTGCTGCCTTAGCGGACAGCTATAATGTATATTGCTGTGACCGCACTGATAAAGAAGGCGGCGGTCTCCTTTTGGCAATTAAAAAAACAGTCACTTCACACATGGCTAACACAAATTCTGATCTAGAAGTTGTATGGGCCCTTTGTCTCAGCTAATCTGTGAAGGTCTTGATTGGTATTTGTTACCACACTCCTGATTCCAGTCAACGCTTCACTAATGAACTCCAGCCTAGCATCGATAAAGCAACACAGCTTTATTCAATTAAATTCACTTACCTCCTTGGCGACTTTATTCTTCCTCTAATTGATTGGCCACAATTGTCTTCATCATGCCCTTTCTCAACAGGTTTCGTTCCCAACCTAACCATAGACTATAATTTATCCCGGATTGAGGCACTAACCTGTTAGACCTAATTCTTACGAACGCCCTAGAGACTGCAGGGGAGGTTACATATCTAGATGGTTTTAGTGATCACAATTTACTCCAAATAACCATTAGTGTTCCATTACAATTTCCAGGAGTTACAGCGAAGACAATACACGATTATAACAAGGGCAAGTATCTTGAAATAAACCGAGAACATGATTCCTCCTGTAACCGGCACACTTTTTCTCTCGTTCTACACAGGGCCTATTTAAGGGCCTATTTATTTTAACTGGTTAATGTTCAGAGACAAGGTATGCATGTTGGTTTATCAACACATGCCTCTAATAAAAATAACAGCAAACAAAAACAATCCACGGTTTACCAAAAAGTATTTGTAAGCTGCAAAATAAAAAGCGTTTATATAAAGCCATATAATATTTGCACAACCTGTCAACTTGTGAAAAATATAACTGCACAGAAATATACTGTCACGCTCTTTCTGCTGCAAAAGATAAGTATTTTTCTTAAGACCTTGCCTCGCTCCTCAAATCTAAACCCAAAAAATTGTGGCAAATTTTATCTCGTTATAGTCGGAATGATCACATCACTGCAGTAAAACACGTTGTGGGGCTAGTTGGTGCATAACTTACAATAGAATAAGCGCCAAAATTGACGACACACAAGAAGGAATACGGACAGGACAAGGCGCTACTTGCAACGGTTTATTGAAATGACAAGTGGCTGATTATATAGCCATGGGGAGAGGAGATAGAAAAAGAGGGACACTGAATAGGTGAATGCGCACGTGCGAGAACACTGAAGATATAAGGAATCACGCTTAATCTAAATATAAAACTTATCTAAAAACATGCTTTCATTCGTGTATATATTCAAAGACGGGGTACTGACACAGTTGTCCCCTCTTTTCTTAATCTCGTTGGCTTCCAATAATTCACGGGCAACAGAATCTTTACTTTTATACATGATTGTCGTATCATGAAGCCTCGCTTCACATACCCGTTCATCCTCATTTCCGCAGGCCTTGCAATGAAGCGGCAAGTTAGAAGCATATCCATTTTTCAATGAAAGCTTATGCTCCCGCAGGCGTTCATTAATACATCGGCCAGTTTGGCCTATATACTCTTTTCCACACTTCAGTGGAATGTGGTATACTACCCCTTGTTCACACTTAACAAAAGGGTTCGTATGTTTAATAGAACACCCTACTTCTTTAGAGTCATCCGGACCAATCAAGCGGCACAAAGTAGCAAGCTTTCGCGGCGCGGAAAAAACCACAGGAATTTTTGTTAAGTGTGAACAAGGGGTAGTATACCACATTCCACTGAAGTGTGGAAAAGAGTATATCGGCTAAACTGGCCGATGTATTAATGAACGCCTGCGGGAGCATAAGCTTTCATTGAAAAATGGATATGGTTCTAACTTGCCGCTTCATTGCAAGGCCTGCGGAAATGAGGATGAACGGGTATGTGAAGCGAGGCTTCATGATACGACAATCATGTATAAAAGTAAAGATTCTGTTGCCCGTGAATTATTGGAAGCCAACGAGATTAAGAAAAGAGGGGACAACTGTGTCAGTACCCCGTCTTTGAATATATACACGAATGAAAGCATGTTTTTAGATAAGTTTTATATTTAGATTAAGCGTGATTCCCTATATCTTCAGTGTTCCCGCACGTGCACATTCACCTATTCAGTGTCCCTCTTTTTCCATCTCCTCTCCCCATGGCTATATAATCAGCCACTTGTCATTCTTGTCATTTCAATAAACAGTTGCAAGTAGCGCCTTGTCCTGTCCGTATTCCTTCTTGTGTGTCGTCAATTTTGGCGCTTATTCTATTGTAAGATCACATCACCTTGCACAATGATAATCGTGCTCCTCTTCCAGAAAACGGCTGTCCCTCAGTTTTCAATAGTTTCTTTTTGTCCATTTTCACGATGGAAGGTTTAGATGACCTGCCCGAGGTTACGGATCTGGACGACCAGTATATGACACCCACAGACATGACAACTGAAGGTATCGCGAACCTAATTAATAACCTCAAACTATCCACTTCAGCAGGTATCAACAACATTAATTCCAAAATACTAAAGCATACAGTTTCAGCTTCAAGCAAGATTCTATTTCATGTTTTCCAACAGTCGCTAACAACTGGTCAGATTCTTACTTATTGGAAGACTGCCAAAGTAGTACCTATATTTAAAAATGGTGGTAGAAACCTAGTTGAAAAACTATCTACCCATACCACTAATGTACATTTGTTCTAAAATGATGGAACACATTTTGCGTTCCATGTTTATCATCACCTGGAATCTAATAACTTTCTTTTTCACAAAGCAGCATGGGTTCCGGAAAGGTTTGTCATGTGAGATGCGACTACTAGAATTAACGACAGATCTGCGCTTTTAGATGGACTCAAACTTACAAACTGACTGCATCTTTCTTGATTTTTCAAAAGCAGTTGGACCGTGTAGCCCATTATTGCCTTTTTATAAAATTATCCGCATTAAAACTGAATTCACTGACTCTATCTTGGCTTCGAAATTTTCTTTCTAACAGGCAGCAATTCACTGTTGTTAACAACTCCTCTTTGTCCCTGTCCAATGTTTTCTCAGGTGTACCACAGGGGAGCGTACTTGGTCCCCAGCTGTTTCTTATATATATTAACGACCTGCAAAATAACATATCATCCTGCATGCATGCATTTGCTGATGATTGCATTATATATCGACCCACTACCAGTTCTACAGACCACCAGACGCTTTAAGATGACCTCAACCTAATTACCAATTGGTGTGAAAAATGGCTAATGAATATAAACTCAGCTAAATGCAAAGTAATTTCTTTTAACAGAAAGCATTCAAATTCCAACTTTTCCTACAGTATAACAAGCAGCATATTATCTGAGGTCTCTTCATTTAAGTATCATCTAGGCCTCACGCTCACTCCAAACCTCTCCTGGGCTACCCATATTATTAACGTGTGTGCAAAAGCAACAAGGTCATTGGGGCATTTATGTCGAAACCTTCGAAACTCGCCTTCTTTCATTCATAAGCTTGCTTTTCAAATGTTTGTTTGCCCACAACTCAAATTATCCTCTTCGAACCAGTCCCCCATTAAAGCTTGTGAGGGTACCGGGCCGACGCCAGGTGGCGTAGAGTTGCAGGCACAGACGGTAGGCAACTGTGTAGAGTAGCAGGCACAGGACGGTAGGCAACGATGTGTGGCAGGGAGGGAGAACATGCAAGGCGTGTGTGCGCGGTCGGCATGCAGGAAGCGCGCGACAACAAACTGAGTGAGGGAAGTAATCGGCAGAGCTAGCCGCCTGCTATGCGGTGGGACAGAATGCAGGCTGCGTGTGTGTGCGTGTGCCGAGGATTTCCCAAAATAAAGAACGTACTTAACAAGCTATTTAAATACCATGTTACAAGTTATTCAAAATAGAGCCGCTTGCTTCATTTTTTAAAATTATAATTACCACTCAAGCGTAATGCAAATTTCTTTCTTGACCACAGTTAAGTAATCGCTGTGACATAGCCCTCTTGTGCTTATTTCATAAAGACATGTCTCAGTTTAGCCAAAATCTTTTAGGCATAGAAACATCACCGCATACCTCACATAGACTACGCAATAACGTAAGCTTCACATGCATTTACGGTAATACTGACGCATTTAGCTCATTGGCGCTGCCATGTGCCATACAGCTATGTAATAGCCTTCCCGATAGCATAGTCGCAGAAGCTAGCCCAGTGAAATCTCAGTACTCACTTGTTGCTCATATCACCAGTTAACCCTTGATTTTCCTATATCATCATGTGTGGTGAATTATTCTCTTTGGTTGTTTGCTTGTCTGCACAGCTACACTTTTGCACATGGCGTTCCCATAGCAAATTTTTTACCACTGCTACCTTATCAGCTTGTTTTCACCATTAAAATTTTTATTTACACGTGCACTTTTGACATTATCTTTTTTTGTGCTACATGTTACTTATTTAATCAGCGGAAAGACGGGGAATGCGGGAGATGGAAATTCAAGATGATGAGCAAAACATGAACAAGGTGAATGCAGGAGCCAACGTTTCGACAAGTGGACTTGTCTTCTTCAAGGCGACGTACGCTTTCCTCACCACAGTATATGTCAGTATACCACAGCGTGTCGAATTGAGAGTAAAGGAACTCTGTGCACAAGGTCAAAGCCAGGGCACCCCCCCCCCCCCCACCCCCATTCCGGTCTGTCAAAGCACGCATGTTAGTCGGCGTGTCAAGGGCGTCTGACACGCCGGCTGGAAAAAAAAGGGGGGGGGGGGGAGATACGCCCAGAAATCAAACTAAGTGTTGTTGCTTATAGCTTGTAGTTTAGCATAGCGAATAGATTCTAAAGCTCTCTTTGAAACGTTTATGCCTATTGGTTGCAATGTCTTGGACTTATGAATAAGGTATGATTCTCTGTATTTTCTTTCTCGTTCAGAACGGAAATTTGACTGTAAGATGTAGAGTTTAAGTTCATCAAAGTTATGACCTGGTTGGTTGAAATGCTCGGCAACGGCTTTGGGAAGCTTTTTAGCTGTGTTCGCGCGATGTCCATTTAATCTGACGTTCATTGATTGTCCTGTTTCACCAATATATTGTTTCTTACAGAAGGGACATTCAAGCATATAAATCACATCCGAACTTGTGCAAGTGAAGCTAGATTTGACTTCATGTGTATAACTATTTGCGGTGCTTTTAATTTTAATATCACTTTGAAGGTGCCTGCAGGTTTTGCACCTAAGGCGACAACATGCTTTTATTACGGGGGAATGCTGTTGGCTGACTTGTTGAGCGTGAGAACTAACCTAAGGAGCGATAAGTAAACTTCAGGAGCGTGCGCTTGAGGATTGATTGCGAGGGATCTAGAAACGGCTTCAATTCCTTCACTCGTGGGAATGTTGGTGTAAAAAGCAGAAACATCCAAAGTGACTAGAATAGCACAGTCGGAAAGGATTTGGTTGGCGTTGATGCCGTTGATAATTCGAAGGAAGTGCGGCGTGTCTTGAACGAAAGATGGGAGGGTGGTGGGTATGTTTGACAGGTGGTGATTTAAGAATTTAGATAGTGACTCAGTAGGTGTGTTGTTATTAGACACAATAGGCCGACACCCGCCATGGTTGATCAGTGGCTATGGTGTTGGGCTGCTGAGCACGAGGTCGCGGGATCGAATCCCGGCCATGGCGGCCACATTTCGATGGGGGCGAAATGCGAAAACACCCGTGTACAGCACTTAGATTTAGGTGCACGATAAAGAACCGCAGGTGGTCGAAATTTCTGGAGCCCTCCACTACGGCATGCCTCATAATCAGAATGTGGTTTTGGCACGTAAAACCCCATAATTAAATTTTTAACAATAGGCCGACCTGGGATTTCTGCTGTAAATATTTCTTTGACCGGAACTTTATGTATTTTAGGAAGAACATAAAAGCGGCCTGCTGTTTTGTTCTTGGGCATCATGAAGCGATATTCAGATTGCGTGATTAGTTCCCTGGACAGGAGCTCCGCTATTGTGCTTATCACAATATTGCTGTAATCTGAAGTTGGGTTAGAGTCGAGTTGTCTGTAATGGGTGTGGTTGCTCGGTTGTTTAGAGGCCTCATTCTTGTACTTTTCTATAGGCCAGATTACGATACTGCCGCCATTGTCTGCTGGTTTTATTACAATATCATTCCTTTTCGCAAGTTCTTTAAGGATTTGGTGTTGAGCGGGGGTTAAATTTTTGCATTTCCGGCAATGCCGCGTTGACACTAGAATTTCCTTTGATATCAGTTTTAAGTATAAATCGAGGTCTGGGCACTGTTCGGTTTCCGGTGTCCACGTGCTAGGTGGTCTAAGAGAGTCTCTATCATCTTTTCCTACATCTGGTCTACCGAAAAAGAACTCCTTGATGCGCATGCGTCGTGAAAACTCTGTCATATCTTTGTGGAGTTCGTATTCGTTTACGGCGTTGTTCGTCGGACAAAACGTTAGACCACGTTTCAGGAGATCAACTTCTTCGGGGCTTAGACTCTGGGATATGTCTACTACATTGCTGCAGTGCTCTGGATGCTCGCCTGTAGGACTGTCGGTGGAGCTACGTGCTGCAGAGGTTACATTAGTTTCTTTGGGTGGATCTGCAGTTTTAATATCCTTGCACTGGTATTTGTCTAGTAATTTTTCCTCCTTAGTTTGGACGAATTGTTTAAGTTCTCTTCTTTCCGTTTCAGTTAACTTTGTGCTGTCGAGTTGATCAGAGATTATCATAAGTTGTTCTTTGCAGTGTTCCTCGAGAATGTCCATAAGGGAGAGCGATGCATTTTCTAGGACAGCATTCCACTTTAATAATAGCCTGGAGGGTAGAGAACCGAGGGTGCATCTAACCTTAATTCTGAGACCTTTTGGGATTTTCCTCTGTTTAATGCAGCTAGTGTAAGTTTTTAGGTGAAATCTGTCATTTGTTTGTTTGGCGACGAGTTTGCGGGATTGGAGGGAAGGGCAAGATTTGTTGTTGCGTGTGGTATCCCTAGTGCGTGGTAGTCATTTCTGTTTGGTTCGGGCAGACCTCCGGGGCGAAAAATCTTCAGCTGGTGTCTTTTTACGCTTAATTTTCTTGTCGAGGCCTGCACCGATGTCTGTATGTGTGTCTGTCTGCGTATCGGTTTGCTTGTTAGTGCATGTAGCTGTTTGCGTGAAGGCTTCGTGGGTGGTTGTGGGCTTCCGTATGCGCGGATGTTGTAAAGGTGGTGTTGGTTCCCCGTCCACCATCTGTGTAGATGCTTCTTGGGTTCTAGCTTCGGTGGAACGTGCGTGCGAGCTGGTGTCGAAAATATGAGGCATGTGTTTCTGTGTTGAAGCTAACTGGGATGCAGGATTTATTGGTGTTGTAGGTTGCATCGATTTAAAAGAGTTCCTGAGCCTGTACTTGATGTTGTTAGCCATTACCTTGACGCCAAAAAAATTGGGGTGAAGTCCGTCCCGGGCAAGCAGAATGTCAGGGTCCTGGTGTATTTCAGCATGGCGGGTGACATCGACGTTTTCGTGTTGGTTTCCAATGTCAAGAAGAAAATCATTGAGCTTACGTGTCCCTAGTGCGTGAGCTAGGAGTGTCGCTGACTGTTGAATAACTGGCCTGTGTTTGTTTGCAATCCTGGGAAGTACTGTTGTCAAGGTGATTTCTGCGTTTGGTCTGTTGGTGTGCAAATCGTTTATGAGCATTTTCATGGCCTCAACTGTGTTGTCACCGGTGTCATGGTTAAGGTCATTAGTCCCGCTGCAGTGAATGAAGAAATGTGTGATGTGCTGTGGTGCTGCAGCATTGAGGTCTCGGACGGTGTGTGTTGTGGCGCTGCTCTTAAAGCTAATGTGTGGTGAGTGTTGGCCTGGTGGGAAGTGTTCGAACTTTGAACTTGACACTGGATGCATTGGCGTATGTGGCCAATTTCTGGTGCTGTGCCAAACTTGCTGCGTGCGCGCAGTGCCGGGCACGCTGTCAGCAGCTTACTTTGGCAAGTCCAGTGCTCAGTCAGGGAAAATCTTGCAAAAGTGATAAAATCTTGAGAGATCTCCTATAGTGATTGCTCGAGAGCACCAAACCCACCACCCCTGTGCGCATGGCATCTGTGGACATTGAAGTGCGATTAGCGACTACCCGCCGCTTTCATTATGAAAGCACATTAAGAACTTATTTTAAGTTCCCATCGGTGAAGGTAAATTCTGTACGTCATGATTTTCCTGATAATGAATGTTGGAGGCATGGTATCCTTTTCTTTTATAAATTGGGGGCTTTTCACATTTAAGCCTACGGAAATTGGGTATGCGATAAGTTTGGGGGCATGTTAGAATTGGGGATAACTATGGTACCTGCCTAGCGAGAGCCACTACAGTTCCGTTTCACTGTTTGCTACTGTGCTTGTCACGATTGGGGCTGCTGAGTTAGTCTTCTTTCATTATGGGCTGAAGTTCATCCAATCTGATTTTTTTTTTACTCTATTCATGTTAATTGCTTTGGTGTTGCCTCGTTCCCGCACCATGTGACAATACTATTTGCTTCTGATGTCTCTCTCCTTTAAGTTTCGTGTGTTTCAGTGCATGTGGCTAATTCAGTCTTTCCTGCAGGTCTCGAGGCTGACTGTGACAGCGACAAAGCAGTGCCAGCTGCGAGGAGCCAAATCATGCAAGGTAAACTTCTGGAACATATTGTATGGTGGTACCGTATCTACACTAATACGAAGCAGTGGCAATTGTATTGCCTCTGTTGCATGCCCAAATTTAGTTTCACATTGAGCGAGTGCACTTCTCCGTTAGTTGATAACAAATTAACTGTTTCGTGGCACTTGCCGTAGGACACACTCACCAGCAATTATTGCATTTGGTGAATTCACTTTGTCAATGTGTGTAGCCTCGATAACAGTACTTAAAAGTAAGTAAAATGGTATTCAGTATAGCATTGAATCTAAGTTTTACTCTGCGCTTCAGAGTGTTATAATCATCCCCATGCCTTTTGCAATGGAAACTTCTATTTTTGCTCTGTTTGCCTTGGATAAGGTGCTGTCTTGCATTGGCCTGTGAAAATTGATCATGCTAATGTGGGTGCAGTGAATTACTTCCTTTTCCACTAAATATTATGCTACATTATGCTACATAATAAAACGCAGTGTTAATTTGCAGATCTTGCTTAAAATGAGAAATACCGTATTTACTTGCATAATGATCGCACTCGCGTAATGATCGCACCCCGAACTTGCCGCAGCGATATGTCGTGTGCCAAGTCTAGCTAATATTGATCGCGCTTACCATCTGTCGAATGCTACGCGAACGACTCTTCAAGACAAACGAAGTGGTCTGCATGCACCAAACATTCTTAAGTAGATGCCTCGTTTCATTACTTTAATCACTTTCCGCACTTCCACGACTAAAAAAAGCTGCAACCAAGCTTGCCTTTATTATGTGTAGGCTTTATAATGGTTGTCGTCAACAACAACAAAAAAGGCGCCTTTCGATTCTTCTCATCTGCACTCGTGGGCACGCAACAAATCGTGAGAGGCAACGATAGTAGCCGCATTTACACTGATACGTTAAAAGTGTACCCTATTAATACGCTGACGCTTGTAACACAGCTAAGATATTCACCCACCCTTAGCGGAAACGTGCCGCGTTAGCATAGTAGTGAAGACAGATGCCGCAGTTTCCACAGCATGCCGGCCCGGTGTTTCTATGTCACTGGCAGCTAAGTGCACCCATTTGTTTCTGTCCCCTCAAAGTGGACATGGCTACGTTATTGCAGCAAACTTGCCGATATTAACGATAGTATTCATTACTGATACGGAAGAAATTGTTTCAATGCACGTAATGTACTCATGAGAAAAAAAAAAAATCACATTCGGTGCGTTTGGCTTGCTCCGCCGGCCACCATTCTTGTTTTGGTGTCCCGCGGCAAACGCGGGCCGAAATTTTTTTTTATTTTCGCGGGAAATTTAACCCGCGTAATGATCGCACCTCTGATTTCGCGTCAATTTTTCTGACAAGAAAGTGTGATCATTATGTGAGTAAATACGGTATATTGTCACATTGTTGTGATGGTGAAGAGCTTAAATGGCACAATGCAAGTCATGAAACTAACTGTTTATTGGGCAAACCTATGACTGACAGAACAGGTAACACTCAGCACAAAGATAATGGCAACCACACTTGTCAATCTGAAAAAAATGATCTGCAGATCAGACGTTTCCACTATTTATACATGGCTCAATGAACCTTCCAGCATAATCGCTGGTGCTTGTGTAAGTTTTGAAAACACCACTATTTGTGTCGTGCACACAATCTGATTGCACAAGGCTTGGCGACAAGATAGGCGACAGATACAATAGGCTATAACAATCGAGAGTGTTCTGATACATACATGCAGGTGTGTCTTGCACCAAGCGATAGCTTTGAACATTTGTTAGCCAGTGAAACGTGGTCACTGGGAAAAGATGACCAAGTACATGCGCCAATGTAATGTGCAGGCTGCTTTGCTCATCAACGTAATCATCTATTCCAGGTGACACTTTTCTTTCTCATGCAGCAGCGAAGACTCGCTTAAATATAACACTGAATTTGCCCGTACATGAGGAGGCACTTCGATGACGCCAGAAAAAAATAAAATATATACAGTGGAACCCCTGTTATACGTCCCCCGGTTTTGCGATGACTTGGGTTTTATGACGGATTAGTGCAGTCCCGGCGAAAACCCCATAAAAGTAGTGCATTAAATACCTCGGTTATCCAATGCAATTTTATGCCTGACCCGCGTTATACGACGACCCTCGCAAAGTGCGGCATGATGGAATGGCAGACGAAAGAAAAGTGCCATGGGTCTCCTTCCTCGATCCGTCTCTCCGCATGCGGAGTGCTTGACACCGTTCGACTGGTTCGCTCCAGCGCAGCTTTCTTCCTTGCCTCGTCTCATCATTCGTTTCTCTCTCCCCCACCAGCAGCCGCCCGCGACGCTCGCTGTGCTGAAATAGCGCCTTTTCTTCTCCAAAATCACTTTCTCCCTCTCTTCTCGGCGACGTCGCCTCCCGTCGCGTTGGGGAAGCGTTTCTCTCCTTCCAGTTTCCCAACAGCAGATCGCCGACAAGGTAGCATGGAGAGGCCTACGTTTATCGCACGTGTTCTTTGTCGTAATGCTAGCGAACCAGCGTTCAGCGGAGGTCTTGAGTTGTGTAGAGCAATGCGACGCACGATGTCCCAAAAGCGGACAGTTCTTTAGCTTGGCCATAAGCTGAATATTATCGAGGAAGCGGAAAAGTGGCATGGAGCCACGAAAGCCAGCATTGCCCGGGACCTTAACATACCTGAATCTTCGCTTAAGACGATTTTGGCAAACAAAGTGGTGATATTGCAGAATGCCAACAAGTTTGGGCTCAAGCGGAAAATGGCAAAAGAAGGACAGCATGAGAAGTTAGAAAAAGTTCTCGTCAAGGGGCTGCATCAAGCATGGAGCTCTGCAATCAATGTTGACAGCACCATTCTAAAAGAAAGAAAAGGCAGACCTTGTGGCATTGCGTCTGGGCATCGATGACTTTCAGGCATCGAACGGGTGGCTGGATCACTTTAAAAAAACGAAACAGGATGGTGTACAGCCGCTCTTGTGGAGAAAGCACTTCCGTGGACGTTTCGACGGTGAACGAGTGGATGGAGTCGCTGCCGGAGATGATTGCTGCATACAAGCCCTGCCATGTTTTCAACGCTGGTGAGAGCGGTATTTTTTACCATATGCAGCCTGAGCAAACCCTTGCTTTGAAGGGTGACAGCTGTCATGGTGGCAAGCGTAGTAAAGAGCATGTGACGGCACTATACTGTGCTAACGAGGACGGTTTCGACAGGCTGCCCGTGCTCGTTGTTGGAAAGTTTGCAAAGCCACGGCAGTTTAAGAACTTGAAGGTGCTGCCGTGCAGCTACAACTTCAACAAAAAGGTGTGGATGATGTCTTCGCTCTTCAGCAATTTTTTGCAGCAGCTAGATAACAAAATGGGTGCTAAGGCAAGGAAAATATTGCTTTTTGTGGACAATGCACCGTACCACCCACCTGATACGTCCAGACTGAGGAACATAAATGTTCTTTTTTTCCGCCCAACTGCACAAGCCGGCTGCAGCCGCTGGATGCCGCAGAGGACCTCCTTTTGGACATTGCCCAACTCGAACGAAAGCTTTTGGTTCACAAATTAAACAAGGTCCTAAAGAAACTTATTGACTCTTTTTAAAGTTCACACCAGTGCCGTAAAGGTTCGTTTCAATAAAGCATGATTGGCACTCGTACTGCAGCATTAATTCTTATCGCATTTACTTTTTTGGTAATTTGGTTTTCCAAGCCCTGCAGAGTATGTTAGTAGTTTAGATTGAAGTTTCTTGTAAATTCGTCGCACGAAATAAGTAGTATTTTTATAGGCATAATTTATGTTCGGATTTTATGACACCCACATTTTACGATGCTTTTTCGCGGTCCCGAGGAAGTCGTATAATCGGGGTTCCACTGTATATACATATATGAAAGAAGTGTACTGGGTCCGTGCGTATGAAGCGATTTATTAACATTTCGGCTGGAATCCAACCTTCATCAGAATACAATGTATGGCATAAGTGAAGTTTATATACATGTGCATATCAACCGGATGAAGGTATGTTTGCATGAAAAATGAAAATAGGCAAACAGAATGCGCGCCAATCATTCTAAAGAACAGCTGATACATGTATAAACAGATGGCATTTGCAAACACATCATTTGAAGATATAAAGCAATGATACACACAAAAGAAGTTCGGAAGGAAACTGTCAAGTGACAGCAGAAAACGGTACCAAATAGGTGCTATGTTACCAAGCAAAAACAAAAAAATGAAATAAAAACAAAAACAAAAAATTGTGACGTATTAGAAAAAGAAAAAAAAATATTGATGTGCTACTAAGAACTCATTTGATAAGCTGAAAATCACATTGCTTGAATCTGGATTTCGGTCAAATTATGATAGAGAAGCCCGTGAATGCTTTTTTATCTACAAGTTTCATACTGTCGCATCTGGTTTGAATGGAAGTGTAAAAAAAATTGAGTTGCCTGTCTTCATAGCCCGTCACATCTTCCCTCATTTCTCTTCTATTTACTAGCATGTCACAATTTTTTTCTTTTTACTAGCACGTCTATAGTACTGTCTTATTTTGATTTCTTCATTTGTTTGTTTTTTCTTGGTAATGTATTCTACTGTCACCTGACCATTGCGTTTCGAACTTCATTTTTGTGCGTATCATTGCTTTGTATCTTCAAATGACGCGTTCGCAAACGCCATCTGTTTATACATGTATGAGCTGTTCTCTTGAACAGTTGACACAAATTTTGTTTACCCATTTTCCTCGTTTTTCATGTAAACGTATCTTCTTCCGGCTGATATGCACATGTATATGAACTGCACTTACGCCATACTTTTTTTTTATTGTATTCCAATGAACGCCAGACCCTGGCCGAAACATCAATAAATCACTTCATATGCATGTCTGCTTCACTGTGTGCATGCATATATATATATATATATACACACACACACGCACCCAGTGAAGGACTGGCTCGGCATTTCTGGTAGTAGAGATATAAAAATCTACTACCAGAAATGCCAAGCCAGTCTTGCACTTGCAACCTATATCTCGAATGATTTGAACGATGCTCTGCATCATTGATGTGCAGTAGTTGTAAGCCTGCGCCTGTCCTGTTTTATCTCCTGAGTCTGTGTTTATTTAATCTGCATATTGTGCACTGCTTGGCCTACACTTTCGAAAATAACCCAGTAGCCCAAACCAAAGTTTTATTGAAGCACGCCAGAATGCGCTCGTGATTCTGCTGCGTGCAGGCGTGTTCCTCCACATCCTGGCTGACACACTGGGGAGCGTAGGTGTCATTGTGTCGGCTATCCTGATGAACCAGTTTGGTTGGCTCGTGGCTGACCCCATCTGTTCCATGTTCATCGCCACCCTCATCGGCGTCAGGTGGGACTCTGCTGCCATGCTGCATTTGTTGAACCTGAAGTGTCAGTTGGAGTTTGGCCAACTAGTCCATTGCGGTGGCTCGTGGGTAAGGTTGTGGGTTTGTTACACCAGTGCAGGTGCCACATTTTGATGGGGGCGTAACAAAATGCTCCTGTGCCAAACATCGGGCACATATTATGGAGCACCAGGTGGTCGAAATCTATCAAGAGCACTTCACAAGAATGAGTCTCATAGCCTCAGGTTTGTTATGAAATGCTAAACTCCACCATTCACCCATTTTGTTTGCATAGAGTTTCGTACAAAGATGACTAGAGAGCACTGTAGTGCTGCAGTCGGTCAGCTACAATGGTTCGTGGATTTGTCTAAAGATTGTGCACGTGGCTTTAGATGTTCCTGTGGCATTAGTTATTATGCTTTATCTTTCAAAATATTTAAGAAACCCTATTTTTCCAAATGTATGAAGGCAGCAAATTTCTGCACCCACGCACAATTATTGTGAATTGTTTCAATTAGGACACAATATTTCGTTAAAAATAATTGTTTCACAATCAAGTTGCAAAGCTGTTTGAGGCCAGAAGAGCGATGTTTATGCAAATATATGGCCATGCTGGCTGAGCTTCCATGCTTTCAGCCCCCATAGACACTAATGCCGGAGTTCCCTCTAGAGATTTTTGTGGGAATCTCTAATGGTACAGGCAATGTACAGTTTAAGATCTTTAAACGGACACTAAAGGCAAGTATTAAGAAAAGCTAAAATGATAGATTAATACTCGAGAACATCTAAGGCATCAATATTATCCCAGACAAAGTTTTAGTAATCAAGAAATTGAGGTAAATATGCAGGACACAATTTGCAACTCACCCGGGACATTCAAGTACTATCCCAGTGACATAGGTACTCGTCATTGCAATTCTGTCACTAGTATTCAACCTCTTGTAACAAAAAGGTCATTGCATTGCATTATAAGATGGAAGAAAATGGTACTTGTCTAGTTCTACTGGATGTTCAGAAAAAGGAAGTCATTCACGTTACCTTCGACCACGACACAGCCGGTCGAAATGTTTGTTTTCGCATTTCAGTAGGTTAATAGGTTAATTATTGCGTAGTGCTGCGCTGGTTTTGCTGGCTCGTGAAACTCACACAAACTGCAAGTATCAGAGAATTCCACGTGCATGCAATTGCACGGGATGCCCAAATTGTCCATTACGCTTGACCAAAAGCAGCTGCAGTGGCGAAACAAATGTTCTGTCTTGGCTCGGTTTCTCCATGGCCACGCGCTTGTGTGTTACAGTGCAAACCACTCGTACCGTAATCGCTTTTAGTGCGGGACCGGTTATAGCATGGTTTTTTTTACCACCAATATATCTTGCATAGAACTCAATGTATAGGCGGATCGTGTATTGCGCAGGCGCGCGAAGCAGAATAACGGTTATAGCGTGGTTCCTTTAAGTGTGCGACCATGAAATTGGCACACGGAGCACAGCCTTTTCTCGGAGGCATTGAGCACAGCCACAAGGCCGCATGGTTGCCGGGCGCGCAAACGCGAAAAAGGGGGAGCATGGGCGCGCGCGTGAAGACCAACGGCGAAAAGCGAAATGAAAACGAGAAGGGCTGGAGACTTTAGAGGAAGGAGGGTGAGTCTTTTCGTCACTATAGCAGCGTTCAATCAGGGCGCTCACTGCAAAGTGCGGGATAGAAGCGATAGCGCACTCCTTTTTTTTCAGTCTCTTTGTTGCATTTGATGTGTGCACGTTGTGATCTCGTCGTGTCATAGTTGTCCTCTGTGCACATGTGTTGTCTGGCTTTTGTCACCATGGCATCGGCGGCATCTTTAAGCGGTGTGAGAAAGAGGCATGCCTTATCGCTAGAGACGAAGGAATGCATTATAAGGGACATAGAAAGTGGGTCCAAGAAGGTGTCGGTGGCGACCGAATACGACGTTTCCGACGCAACCTTGTCGACCATATACAGGAACAAGGACAAATCGCGGCAGCAACTGCAGCAAGGTTCATCTTCCCTGTCACAGAAGAGAATATGTACGTCGAAGTATGAAGACGTGGACGCAGCGCTCTTCAGATGGTTCCGTGAAGTTAGGGCTCAGAATATACCAGTGAGTGGCCCCATGCTCCAACTAAAAGCCAAGTCCCTTGGTGCTCTTTTAGGCCACGACAACTTCAACCCACTTAATGGATGGATCCAGCGATTCAAGAATCGCCATGGCACCAGCTGCAATGTCACCATCATCATCATCAGCCTGGTTACGCCCACTGCAGGGCAAAGGCCTCTCCCTTACTTCTCCAACAACCCCGGTCATGTACTAATTGTGGCCATGCTGTGCCTGCAAATTTCTTAATCTCATCCGCCCACCTAACTTTCTGCCGCCCCCTGCTATGCTTCCCTTCCCTTGGGATCCAGTCCGTAACCCTTAATGACCATCGGTTATCTTCCCTCCTCATTACATGTCCTGCCCATGCCCATTTCTTTTTCTTGATTTCAACTAAGATGTCATTTACTCGCGTTTGTTCTCTCACCCAATCTGCTCTTTTCTTATCCCTTAATGTTACACTTATCATTCTTCTTTCCATAGCTCGTTGCGTCCTCAATTTGAGTAGAACCCTTTTTGTAAGCCTCCAGGTTTCTGCCCCGTAGGTGAGTACTGGTAATACACAGCTGTTATATACTTTTGTCTTGAGGGATAATGGCAAACTGCTGTTCATGATCTGAGAATGCCTGCCAAACGCACCCCAGCCCATTCTTATTCTTCTGATTATTTCCGTCTCATGATCCAGATCCGCCGTCACTACCTGCCCTAAGTAGATGTATTTCCTTACGACTTCCAGTGCCTCGCTGCCTATTGTAAATTGCTGTTCTCTTCTGAGACTGTTAAGCATTACTTTAGTTTTCTGCAGATTAATTTTTAGACCCACTCTTCTGCTTTGCCTCTCCAGGTCAGTGAGCATGCATTGCAATTGGTCCTCTGAGTTACTAAGCAAGGCAATATCATCAGCGAATCGCAAGTTACTAAGGTATTCTCCATTAACTTTTATCCCCAATTCTTCCCAATCCAGGTCTCTGAATACTTCCTGTAGACACGCTGTGAATAGCATCGGAGATATTGTATGTCCCTGCCTGACGCCTTTCTTTATTGGGATTTTGTTGCTTGCTTTATGGAGGACTACGGTGGCTATGGAGCTGCGATATATATCTTTCAGTATTTTTACATACGGCTTGTCTACACCCTGATTCCGTAATGCCTCCATGACTGCTGAGGTTTCGACAGAATCAAACACTTTCTCGTTATCAATGAAAGCTATATATAAAGGTTGGTTATATTCCGCACATTTTTCTATCACCTGATTGATAGTGTGAATATGATCTATTGTTGAGTAGCCTTTACGGAATCCTGCCTGGTCCTTTGCTTGACAGAAGTCTAGGGTGTTCCTGATTCTATTTGCGATAACCTTAGTAAATAGTTTGTAGGCAACGGACAGTAAGCTGATCGGTCTATGATTTTTCAAGTCTTTGGCGTCCCCTTTCTTATGGATTAGGATAATGTTAGCGTTCTTCCAAGATTCCGGTACGCTCGAGGTCATGAGGCATTGCGTATACAGGGTGGCCAGTTTCTCTAGAACAATCTGCCCACCATCCTTCAACAAATCTGCTGTCACCAGATCCTCCCCAGTAGCCTTCCCCTTTAGCATAGCTCCCAAAGCTTTCTTTACTTTTTCAGGCGTCACTTGTGGGATTTCAAATTCCTCTAGACTATTCTCTCTTCCATTATCGTCGTGGGTGCCACTTGTACTGTATAAATCTCTATAGAACACCTCAGCCACTAGAACTATCACATCCATATTAGTAATGATATTGCCGGCTTTGTCTCTTAACGCATACATCTGATTCTTGCCAATTCCTAGTTTCTTCTTCACTGTTTTTAGGCTTCCTCCGTTCCTGAGAGCATGTTCAATTCTATCCATATTCAACTTCCTTATGTCAGCTGTCTTATGCTTGTTGATTAACTTCGAAAGTTCTGCCAGTTCTATTCTAGCTGCAGGGTTAGATGCTGTCATACATTGTCGTTTCTTGATCAGATCTTTAGTCTCCTGCGATAGTTTGCTGGTATCCTGCCTAACGGAGTTACCACCGACTTCCATTGCACACTCCGTAATGATGCCCACAAGATTGTTGTTTATTGCTTCAACACTGAGGTCCTCTTCCTGAGTTAAAGCCGAATACCTGTTCTGTAGCTTGATCTGAAATTGAGCTGCAATGTGGTGTGCGGTGAAAGCAGTAATGTCAACAACGATTCATCGAAGTCTGGCTTTGCTTAAATTTGGAAACCTTGCTGTTCACGTATACGAACAGAGACGTATACAATGCCGACGAAGCTGGCATATTTTATAACCTTCTGCCCAACGGCACACTTGCGCTGAGAAGCGAAGCCTGCTCTAGCCGCAAGGCCTCAAAAGGGCGCATAACTGGGTTGTTCTGCACAAACATGGATGGAAGCGACAAGCGCCACCTGTTTGTCATCGGAAAATAAGCGAGGCCTCATTGCTTTAAAAAGCTAGTGCCTGCCAGTGACATACAAATCCAACAAAAAGGCGTGGATGACGCAGGACATGTTCACAAGCTGGCTTTGCAAGTTTGATGAAGACATGGTGGCAGAGAAGCGACAGGCCATGCTCGTTCTCGAGAATTGCACAGCCCACAACATCAAGCCAAAGTTGACTGCAGTCAAATTAATGTTTCTGCCTGCCAATACGACTGCAAAATGTCAGCCACTCGATCAGGATGTCATCGCAACCATAAAGCCACTTTACAAAAAAGGCATCTGCGAAAGAGTTTTGCTGAGCATGCAGCAGCAGCAGCCTCTTAAAGTGAATTTAAGGGGTACGATTAATATGGTTTCTGCTTCGTAGTGGCAGGTAAAAGCCACTACAATAAGCAAGTGCTTCAACAAAGCAGGCTTCATGCTCAATGCAGAGCAGAGGCTCTTGACGCTGATGAGCTGAGCGACATTGTTGCCGATGAGACGGTCAACACTGATGACGTGTGGTCCGGCCTCGTTGAAAGCAACTTTGTTTCCACCACAGACACCTCCCAAGAATATGTCAATGCCGGTGAGTCAGAGCTTCCTGTCTGCATGGAAGCGAGCTCGGATGATGCGATCGTCACAGCGGTGCGCAGCAGTGTGGAGCTTGCAACCGAAGACGAGTCGGACGACGATGTCGACCCGACACCATACCCAGATGTCCCGTGCAAAGACGCTTTGAAATACCTCAGCAAAGTAAATACGTACTGCACGAAGAACAGTTTGAGTGAGAAAGCGCTTCAGTGCTTAAGCCTTGTAGAGGACAAAATTATTCGAAGTGCTGTTAAAAATATCTCCAGACGAAAATAACAGCGTTCTTCCGCTGATACCGCACTTGCCAGCAGAACTTGGTTTCTGTGCTGCGTTGCGATTACGTTGCATGTGTGTGTGAGTGAAATATGTGATAAATTGTGTTTGAAAGGTGGGCGGTCCGTTTGGCGTAGGCAAAAACCTAAAAAAGCATGCTTTCGTTATAATGTGGTACTGCTTATTACACGGATTTTCACAACTTCCGCAACTTAAGTTATAAGTGGTCTACACTGTACACAATAAAGTGTAGTGCCGTCTTTCGGGTGCTGTTTTACTCACCAACGGCAGTAAAAGTCAGTGATGGTGTATCCAACGTAAGTGTTTCTGCTCTTGGGGGCAGGTGATTTGAATTGCACGAAAAATATGTGGACCTTTCGGACACCATTTTTTTTTTACTACCGTATTTGCATAATGATCACACTCACGTAATGATCGAACCCCTGAATTTTGTCATCAAAATTCGATTTCTTTCCTTTCCAGTGTAATCATTGCAGCCCGAACTTGCCGTAGCGATATGTCTTGTGCCAAGTCTAGCTAATGACGATCGCCCTTACCATCTATCAAATGCAACGTGAACGACTCTTCAAGACATATCAAGCAGTCTGCATGGACCAACATTCTTAAGCAGATGCCCTATTTCATTCCTTTCATCACTTTCCGCAGTCCCATGAAAAAAGAAAAGCTACAAGCAAGCTTGCCTTGGCTTTATTATTTGTAGGCTTTATAATGGTTGTGGTCAACAACAACAACAAAAAAGATGCCTTTTGATTCTTCTCATCTGCACTCGTGGACGCGCAACAAATTGCGAGCGGCAACGATAGTAGCCACGTTTACACTGATACGTTAGAAGTGTACCCTATTCATACACGACGCTTGTAACACAGCTATTTGCCCACCCTTAGCGGAAACAGGCCGTATTAGGATAGTAGTGAAGACAAATGCCGCAGTTTTCGCAGCATGCCCGCCATGTGTTTCTATGTCACTTGCAGCTAAACGCGCCCATCTCTGTTTCTGTCTCCTCAAAGTGGACATGGCTACGTTATTGCCGCAGACTTGCCAATATTAACGATATTATCTGTTACTGATACGGAAGAAAGTGTTTCAATGCACATGATGTACTCATGAGAAGAAAAAAAATCCGCTGGCCACCATTTTTATTTTGGTGTACCGCACTGTTACAGCGGCAGCCGCCTGTTTGTTGACTTGTCATCCTGCAGCAAATGCAGGATGGAAAAAAAAAATTGTTTTCTTTTTGTGGAAAATTTAACTCACGTAATGATCGCACTCCTGAATTTGTGTCAATTTTTTTGACAAACAAGTGTGATCATTATGCGAGTAAATACGGTAAGTCTTTCCTTGGCACGAAACAAGTTCTGTGAGGTTTCTGGAATGCTATATTGTGGCCCACATTGACTTCATTTTGTGTCTTTTTAATGTGAAATCTACAAGATCTTTATCAAATGCATCTTCCACAGTGTGCTGCCTCTAATACGGGACTCCATCTATGTGCTGATGCAACGGACACCTAAGGAGTTGGACACAGTGCTGCCAACTTGCTACCAGAGGGTGGGTACCACACTTGGCAGTGTAGGGCTGAATCCATGTCGCTGAAGTGGTATGGCATACTGCATGGCCGGTATGCATACTAGCACTGCCAGCTGCTTCTCTGCCATTAGGTAGTGTGTGCTGCTATTGCGTGCCACGGGTAGCTTCACTGGCCAAAATCAAGTTTGTTGTAGTTATGCATACTGTAACTGGAACAGGGTAGCTGGCACTCGTGATACCGGCACTTCGAAACAAAGGTAATGGGGTGTATGCCGTCAAATGTATTGTACCCTGTAATATACATACAGATACAATGCAGGGTATGCATTGTACCCTGTGTTGAATACTAATACATATAAGGCACACGTACCCTGTACAATACTTGGAACTGTACCCTGTATATTTGGCAGTCGATCCCAGATATATCAAACCTGGACACATCAAATTATTGTCTAAATCGAACAGTTGTAACTTCCCTTAAAGATCCCATGCCAAAGTGTAGCACAGTACGAATTGTGTATCGAACTGCTGCTCACCACCGCATTTGATGTATCGAATGCTGCGCCCCTGTAAATGCGCTTCTGCTAACGAGCCAGAATGACTTCTCATGTCATTAGAAATATTCATGGCGGTGAAACAGCACTGTTTTGGCATATACTGTCAAACGAGGCATTGAAACTGAAGGATTGCCGTGGATGGAAAATGACCGAGGTGCGTGTCTCAAAATATAGATGGCTCGTGGAGCAAGGGCTTTGTTTGCGTTTTATTATGCAAGCATAATTAGTCTAGTCAGCTTTGCCGCAACACAGCCGTGTAATGCGGTGAAGCACACTGATAGTAAAAAGAATTAATTGACATGCAATGAAGCATACTACTTGTGGCTGTTTGTTATTGGCAAGAGCAAATGCCACTCTGCTTTGAGAATGTAAGAGGTCTTCCGGTCCGATAAGCACGTTCCACAAGAAATTGTGCATGGCACTCACTCTTCATACCGAGTGGCTCCGGGCATTGGATGCTCCAGTAGAGGAGTGACATGACCAGCACACCAGCTGCACATTTCATGCTGACCAACTTTAATAGACGTTCCACAAATATATACAAGAACAGGGACACAGCGTTGCCCACCTAAACAATGAAACCGAAACCATGTAAAATATGTACAGGATGCAAATTCTTGACCTCCCCCCCCTTTTTTGTGAATGTGTTTGTACATTAGTATCTAAATTGTGCTTCGTTTATACATGACAACAAAAAGAACATAAAAAATACACACCGAAATACATATACACATCAAGAAATCCAATACCAGAGTATGCAGAAAAGAAAAAGATCTGTACACATTCACAGCTCATCCCTATATCTGGCCGGTGGCCGTCGGCCTCAGTGCAGCTGAATACAATGGCAACGGGGGCACGACACAAGTGGTTCCCTTTCTGTGTTGCCCATGGGAGAGCGTGGCACAGTTTCTGATGTAGGAACCCATTCTGTGGCTGACCTTGTTGGCAAAGTTGGATTGCACCCTGCCCTATGCACAGGTTGCGCTGCGGGAATACTTGCCTCGGCGGGTGTTGGCTGCCAGCTTGCAGCGAGGAGTGATGCATCAAAAGGATCGTCATGATTTGGTGGGTCATGCCATGTGGCATCTTGCTGAAGGCACTTGTGACCCATGCAGCTAGCAGGCACCTTACATAGCTTTGCTGCATTCCATGTTCTGCCATCATCGAGGACGAAGGATGCTGGACCACGTTGCCCAATGACTTCCCTAGGTTTTGAGAAGGAAATGTCACCTTTGAATGAAACTGATGGTTTCTTCACCTGCACCATATCTCCTGTTGCCACCATTGTCAGCTTTGCAGCTCGCCTCCTGTCGGTGTAAGCTTTGCTGTATTGTTGGCTGCACTTGACATGCTTCCGTAACCTGGCCAGTTCCTGGTTGGGTGCCTTTGTGAATGACTCAGGCGATAAGCCGAGGATGTCGAGTTTTGCTTTTGGCAGCCTGCCATGAAGCAGTATCTCTGGGGCTACTCCTGTTGTGGAGTGTGGTGTGCACAGGTAGGCAGGCAAGATAGTCCCGTATATAAAAGTTCACAAGGAATGTTGTTCCAGATGTGCTATCTGGAAGTATGTCTTGAACGTGCGGTTAAACCGTTCAATCTGTCCATGTGCCTGTGGGTAATAAGCAGATGAATGTGACAGATCGATCGCCTCGTTCTTATAGAAAATCAACAAATTCTTTTGAGGTGAACTGGGGTTCTTTATCGCAGACTATCTCCTCTGGATATCCTTTCCTTGCAAATATATTAAGCAGGAACTCGTTCACAGTTCTTGTAGAAACTTCCCTGCAGAACTGCACCTCTTGCCGCTTTGAGAAGTAGTCCACGAGCGTCAGGACAAACCTGCAATCTGGAGGCACCCTCTCCAGGGGACTAACAATATCCATCGCAAGTTCCTGCCACAGTCTCTCTGGTAGCTCAACAGGTTGCAGAGGGGTGGGTAACATCTTTGCCAATTTGTCTGCTTCCTGACAAATGCTACACTTGTGGACTGCTTCCTCCACGTGACGGACCATGCGAAGCCACCAAGACTTCTCCCTAAGCCTGGAATTTGTGCGCCCAATGCCCTGGTGTGTTTCATGCACTGTTTCAACAAGCTGAGCCTCTAGGGATAAAGGTAGTACAAGCCTCTCCACACACAAAAATTCATCCACCACTAACAAGTCCCCTCAAACTCTGAAATATGGTTGAAGACCTTCAGGCAAGCTCTTATGTGAGGGCCAAGACACGTTTTTGTATGCCTTCACCTTTCAAAGAGTGGCATCAGCGAGAACTGCTTGTTCAAACTGCTCTTTCGTCAAGCAAGTTGGTTGGACCATGCAAATAATTTCTTCCTAAAGATCAACTCAGTATCTGCATTATGGATGGGCAACCATGAAAGAGCATCGGCTAGTTTGTTTGATGAACCCTTCTGGTACTCCACAGTAAAATTACCTAAACGCGCCATCGTGCGATGTGGGCGTCGGCCTGAGCCCCACAAGGGCAGAAGTGAAACGAGTGGCTGATGATCTGTTCGGAGAATGAAGGTCGTTCCCCAAAGGTAGGCATGCCAATGTGTGCATGCCCAAATGCATTCGAGTGCTCCCCTTTTGCCTACCACATACTTTGTTCCGGCTGGGATAGCGTGCGTGATGCGAAAGCGACAGTAGGTAGCGTATGACCGGCGTGCTGCTGGAGGACTGCTCCGAGTCCACATTCAGATGCATCAGTGGAAATGATAATTGGAAGCACAGGATCAAACATGTGCAAGACAAGATTTGAGGATAATAAGGACTTTACCGGACAGAAACAATTGTGCACCTCAGGAGGCCAGGTGAACACTTGGTCTTTCCTAAGGAGAGCCTTCATTGGCTGTACCATCTCGGCTAAGTGTGGCACAAAGTTGTTGGCATAGTATTCTACTAGACGCAGAAAGGAACGGAGTTCAGCAACATTGTTGGGAACTGGGGTTTCCACTTCTGCATCTACTTTCCCTGATAGTGGCAAAATACCGCCACGTATGCCACTTCTCGTGCCACCTTGTGGCCCAAGAATTCAAGCTCCTGAACCCCAAACACGCATTTACTGTTCAACTTGAGACCTGGGTCTTTGATACACTGTAATACTGTCTCCACGTTCTTTAGGTGCTCCTCAGATGATTTACCAAAAAGAATGATGTTGTCAATGTAGAAGAGGACACCAGCACAATTGCCAAGTATTAGAGACATCATTCCCTGGAAAGCTGCAGCTGCTGATGCTTATCCAATTATGTCCCTACTGTCAGGATCCAGAAGAACTTAGTGATAAGCAGATGCCAAGCCAAGTTTCGAAAAGTGCATCGCCCCCACCAAAGCATGAAGAAGCTCATTTGTGTGCGGCAGTGGAAAGTTGTCTGGAACAATCGCCTTGTTAGGTTCACGTATATCTACACAAAGCTTAATACTTCCATCTTTCTTCTAAATTATGACAACAGGGCACACCCATTCTGATGCATTGATATGTTCACTGATGTCTAAGCTTTCCAAGTGCTGCAGCTCAGAAGACACGCGTGGTCGTAACATCGAAGGAAGGCGGTGCAGTTTTAATGCTACTGGCTGAATACTCTCATGTGTCTTAATTCTGTGAACTGAACCTTTTGCAAGACCCAGCTCATTTATGAAGGGCGAGCTAAACTGCTGCTGAACTGCTGGTGGCAGCTGCGTGGGCAGCTCGACTGGACATGCCAGAGCTATTTCGGCAGTTTGTACCGTGCCGTAGTCAGGACCCCTCAATGCGCAGCTTCAGTGCCTTAATACCATCCAAGCCAATGAGAGAAGTGCCCTGTTCAATGACCTAAAACAAAAGTGATGCACTGCGATTTTTGGAGACCTCAGAAAAGAAGCAACCTCAAACTAAAATTGGTCTCTTGGAATAATACTCTTCTTCATCCTTGTTATTAGTGCACGCTATAAGTAATAATAATGTAACTGTACCGACTCGCCCAGCTAGCTGCCGTACTACAATACAGAAGTGTCACTCGAGGAACGGGAAGGAGCGACATACCAGGGAAATGCTGGTCAAACACCTTCCCAGACAGAATTGAAATGGAAGAGCTAGAATTGACTAACAATTGCAAAGTGACCTGCCTGACTTGAAAGTTAATGTGAATTCCAGATGTAGAGGCCATTGAACCACAAGAACCTGGACGGTTTTCTCCTTCGATGAGCTATCAACTTAAACTTCGTGGACAGATGCTTGTGACCATCTCTGGTACAAACATTTTGAAAATGCCGAATGCGGCCACAAAAGAAAAATTTTTTTCCTTTTTGCTGGGCAGCATGACCATGAAACATGATGCCGGTTAGAGCCACATCCGAAGCAGTGGGAAGAATTTGTTTGTTGCTGCAAATTCGAGGGACAGCCCTCTCAAGGTGGGGACAGTTCCCATGTGTAGCTGCCTTGTTCGGCTTATCATGCTGACCGAAAGTGCAAGCACGTGGCTGTGAACAGCTTTGTGTGCAAGTATACGCAGATACTGGTTGCACTCAAATGGAAAATTCCTTCATTTCCCCGGCTACATGCTCGATTTGACTTGCAAGATCTGCCTTGTTGAACGAAAGTGAAGACCCTTCCAACAGAAGATATTCCCGAATATGATGCGAGGACACACTGGTAACAGACTGGTCCCATAGTGATTCTTCTTGCGATATAAAAAAGCACATATTTGCGAGCTCTGGAAGTACGGTCACATATTGTTGAACAGACTCGCCTAGGGACTGAAATCGGCAGTGAAAATGGTGACATTCAACGACCAGGTTGCAGATTGAAATACTTGGACAGTGTCGCTACCGCAGAGTCGTACACATCCGGCGTAGCTGCCGTCCTTTTCTCCTCCTCTGTCTTCTCTGCTGCCTGCAAAACAGACAAGGTGTGGAAAATATGTTGACCTTCAGGTCCCAAGGTATCCAGTAGAAGAGCCTTGCGTCGCTCTGGGGAAAACTCAGAAGCACCGGATGCCAGCAGGTAGGCCTCGAACATGTCGTGTCATCACAATCACGGCTGCATGGGCCAACTCAGTGTCAGATGGAACGGATCCGGTGGAGCGATGCCGGCGAAAGACATCAGGTAAGTGTGGCTGGCGATGTCTGGTAAATTACATACGAACTGGTGGTTCTACATCCCCATCGCCATTGTAGTGGAGGAGTGACGTTAGCAGCACACCGGCTGCATGTTGAATACTTACCAACTTTAATGAACGTTCCACCAATACGTACAAGCACAGGGACACAGTGTTGCCCACCTAAACACTGATACTGAAACCAAGTAAAATATGTACAGGATATAACAGATGCCAAATTGGAGATGCTTGTGCCACCATGTTTGTCTTATAGAGTTTCCACAAACAGCATTTTAGGGTTCCGGAAATGGCCAAAATGAGTGTCCCTGACCCCAATTTGCACAGATCCTTACATTAAATTTTGGATTTAATTCATCAAACCCACCACACGACACATCCGCACTTCTTAGAAACACTATCGTGGCACCAGCACGGAAGATTCGCGGGCCCACAGTCCACACTGAACGCACTTCATTCCTGCTCGCAGGGTTGCACATAAGGGGAAATGGGCTTGGATGTTCTGCAGGCTGAAAGCCACTTTCACTGGTGCATGCCACATGAAAGCCACTGGTGCATGTCCACTTAGCCCATATGCATATCCGACCTACATCCATTTTAGAGCAATAGCTCTACTGCACCAGGTACAAGCCCCAGAAAATGCCTAATTCCATAAATCTGACCTTCAAGCTCAGCCAAGTTCAAACTGGACAGATGTGGACAAAGTGCACGGTCACGTGGGCGTCACCTTCAAAGCTATCTGTGATGTGTACAAAGTGTGCCAAGTGCTGGTAGCTTCGTATGCACTGTGCTTTCGATGCTTAGTTAGTGATGAAGCGATGTGCTTCATGAAGGTCAATTCGCTCGCTGCTGCTGCCGCGACAAGCAGCACCTGTGTATTGTCTTGTGGTGCAATTGTAGATGCGGTAGTTGCTCATGGCACCGAGCAACGTCAGTGTCCTTTCCCAAAGCAAGAAAAACCGTGCTGTCACTTGAGAAACTTAACTTAACCGCGTTCACCACAGCACTTTCTTACCCTATCCTGAAAAAAAAAAAAAAAAAACGCGGAGCATCAGTAAGGCGCTTTGTGGCTGGCTGACGTGGGATTTTAGGGTTTGCAGATCATTTCACAGCATGAGTGACTTCCAACATTTGTGTGGGGAAAAAGAAGCAAACCGGATCATTTATTGCGTAGGCGTGCGAAGCAGAATACCGGTTATAGCGCAGTTCTTTTAAGCGTGCGACCATGAAATCGGCGCACGAAGCGCGGCCTTTTCTCGGAGGCATTGAGCACGGCCTGCGAGGCCACACGGTTGCCGGGTGTGCAAACGCGGAGAAGGGGGAGCATGGGTGCGCGCGTGGAGACCAGCAGCGAAAAGCGAAACGAAAAGAAGGAGAAGGGTGGGAGACTTTAGAAGAAGGCTGGAGTTTTCGTCACTATAGCAATGTCCAATCAGGGTGCTCGCTGCGCGAAGTGTGGGGTAGAAGCGATAGCGCACTCCTTTTTTTTCAGTCTCTTTGTTGCATTTGGTCCGTGCACGTCGTGATCTCGTCGTGTCATGGTTGTCCTCTGTGCACATGTGTTGTCTGGCTTTTGTCCCCATCGCGTTGGCAGCGTCTTCAAGCGGTGTGAGAAAGAGGCATGTCTTATCGCTGGAGACAAAGGAATGCGTTATAAGAGACATTGAAAGTGGGCTGAAGAAGGTGGCGGCCAAATACAGCGTTTCCAACGCAACTGTGTCGACCATATACGAGGACAAATTGTGGCAGCAACTGCACCAAGATTCGTCTTCCCTGTCACGGTAGAGCATGTCGAAGTACGAAGACATGGACACAGCGCTCTTCAGATGGTTCCGTGAAGTTACGGATCAGAGCATACCAGTGAGTGGCCCCATGCTCCAACAAAAAGCCAAGTCCCTTGGTGCTCTCTTAGGCCACGACGACTTCAGCCAACTTAATGACTGGATCCAGCGATTCAAGGATCGGCATGGCATCAGCTGCAAAGTGGTGCGCGGTGAAATCGGTGATGTCAGCGACGAGTCCATCGAAGTCTTGCTTCGCTTAAATTTGGAAACCATGTTGTCCACGTATACGGACAGACACATATACAATGTAGAGGCTCTTGACGCCTTTGAGCTGAGGGACAATAGACAGTTTTAGAATAACGTTTGTCGCCTTACGTACGTTAAACGTAAGCACCTTTGCGGGACATTACTTGCGTGTCCCTTCAAATCTTTTAGTTTTCCTTACGGAAACACAAACGTAAAGAAAACATTATAAAACAGGGCGCCGTCTGGTGCCTCGTGCCAAACGTATCCAAGCCAAGACAAAACATTAGCAACCATCCTGCTGTTGCTATGTGGACGCGTCTCATTAGGCGTATGGGTGCCAAAATCGCCGAACAATCTCAGAAAATGGACGTGCTATGCACTCATAATTAACCTTTCAGGTGAACTTAGAGAAAGCGAAACCTCATTTCAACAGTTACTGGCGATCAACGCGAGTGAGAGCGTAGCCATCAGAGGAATTCATGCTGAAGTGGGAACCATGGGTGCCGCCATGTTCGACAACGCTATTTCTTAGCGTCCGTAAACGTTACGGACATTAAACTCGCCAAATAATGTACGTTATCAGAGCACACGTAAACCGCAGAAACCCAATAATGCTTCGAGCATGTGCAACGAAGATGACGCTATTTCTTTATATACGTAATGCTTTTATGTTCGGTTGCAAACGCTAAACTAAAACTGTGCAATGTTGCGGATGAGATGGTCAACACCAACGACGTGTGGTCCAGCCTCGTTGTAAGCAAGTTTGTTTCCGCCAGACATGCCTTCCAAGAATATGTCGATGCCAGTGAGTCGGAGCTTCTTCTCTGCGTGGAATCAAGCACAGATGATGCGATCGTCGCAGCGGTGCGCGGAGTTTGCAAGAACAATGTTGACCTGACGCCAGACCCAGATGTCCCGTGCAAGGACACTTTAGAATACCTCAGCAAAGTGAAGATGTACTGTGCGAAGAACAGTTTGAGTGAGAATGCGCTTCAGTGCTTAAGCCTTGTAGAGGACGAAATTGTTTGAAGCGCTGTTAAAAAAAAATCTCCAGACGAAAATAACAGCATTCTTCCACTGATGCCCCACTTGTCAGGAGAACTTGGTTTCTGTGCTACGTTGCGATTGTGTTGCATGTGTGTGTGAGTGAAATATGTAATAAATTGTGTTTGAAAGGTGGGTGGTACTATAATAATGTGGTACCACTTATAGTGCTGATTTTTACAACTCCTGCGACTTACGTTATAAGCAATCTACACTGTACATAAGTTCTCGCTTTTCACCACCTCAGTATACTGTTCCTAACGTGCAAGTTATTGGGTAAGTTCAGATAAGCATATCTTATATTTTGAATTTTGAAGTAAACCTTCATTATAACGAAGTGAACGGGATGGCAAAAAAAATTCTATATAAGTGGTAATTCGATAAAAGTGACTATTCCATGAAAGCTAAAAAAGCAGAGCTGAACTAGCACAACTCTGCTTATATCTAATATGGTTTTCGTGTGGCGCATTTTTGATCATGATAGAGCCAGATCAGGATCGAATTTCTGTCGCGATTGGCCCCTTTGAGCAAACTGCAGAAAGGAGCCAATAGGGTCTTGGTTCGGGTGACTTATATATATTGTTACGTGTAGCTTCCCTGTAAATAAATTGTATATAGTATTGGGCTCCAGCTACACGTAACATTAATTTGGTGGAGGTGGACGTTCCCTGTACCCGTCATGGAGCTTCGCAGCGGTCGCAACGGCGACAGTGCAACGGCCGGCGGCACTTCATCTACGCGACCGTCTCAGCCTGCAGCCCCGACCTACATTGCCGTCTCCCCCCTCGTGATCCTGGTGTTTTCAACGGAGTCGGCAGTCCTGATGTTGATGACTGGCTCCGCTTATACGAACGTGTCAGCACCAGTCACAGGTGGGATCTGACTATTATGCTTGTGAACGTTCTTTTCTACCTCGACGGAGCTCCACTTGCATGGTTCCAGACTCACGAAGAGGAGATCTCGAGCTGGGATCTCTTCAAAGAGAAGCTCCGCGACCTCTTTGGCAATCTGTTCGGTCACCAAGTCAATGCCAAGAAAGCCCTTGCCACACGTGTGCAGACGTCGACCGAGTCCTACGTGTCACACATTCTCGATGTCTTGGCGCTTTGTGCCAAGGCTGACCCGACCATGTCTGAGGACGATAAGGTTAATCACGTCCTCAAAGGCATTGCTGACGACGCCTTCAATTTACTGGTGTTTACGAACGTCGCCAGCATCGATGCGATCCTCAAGGAGTGCCGCCGTCTTGAGCATGCTAAAAGCCTCCGGGTATCCCAGCACATCATGCGACTTCCCAACACAGCTGCTACGTCATCCTGTGACGACCTTTTCCACCAGCCGTCGCCATGTGACAACTTGACCCGCATCATTCGTCATGAGGTCGAAGCGGCACGACCGGCGGCCCCTTCATTCTCGTCACCTGATCATTCTCCGGTGACAATCTCCTTGAGCCAGGCCGTCGTCCGTCAAGAGTTGTCCAATGTTGGTCTGCAATCCATTCGTTCCATACGCTCGGAAGCTCTTTCTCCCTGCACGTCCCCACCGCGCTCTTCTTACTCCTCTTACGGACAGCGCAACCCCTCCGAATGGCGAACAGTGGACGACAGACCGATCTGTTTTAATTGCCGACGCATTGGACATGTCGCTCACCACTGCCGCAGCCGCTGGACTTCTCCGATGCGCTATTCTCCTGATTACCACCCTCGCCCCTCTAGCGCGTCCTTTTCCTTCGCCCCTTCTATGCCCGCTCCATCATCTGACCCTGCGACACCTCTGACACGACCCCGCTACTCCCGCTCGCCTTCTCCCTCCCTTCTTCAATCTCGTTCACCCCCGTCACGCCGTGCTCCTTCTCCGACCTACTCGCCGCACCCCCGACCGGAAAACTAGACAGTGCAGCTTCTGGAGGTGAAGCTGCAAAGACGACATTGGCATGAAATCCTCGCTTCACCTTACCCACGAACAAGAATCTTTTGGACGTTCTCGTCGGCAATGTCCCTGTGTGCGCGTTGATTGACACCGAGGCTCATGTGTCCATTATGAGTGCTGCTCTTCGCTGTCGGCTCAAGAAAGTTCTGACGCCTGACCCGAACCGAGTTGACAAGTCGCTATTGTAGGCATGTGCTCTGCCCGACTCACCATTGCTGAGAGACAAACCATCGTACTCTTCACCGCCATCGAGCATTGCCCTCACAACCTCATTCTCGATCTGGATTTCCTTGCTAATCATTCGGCCCTCATTGACTGTTCGGCCGACTCACTTCGCCTTGACTTGCCTCTTCTTGCCGACCCTGTGGACCCGCCTCCAAGCCGTTTGAGCTGCGTGGATTTTATTCGCCTACCCCCTCAATCTGTGACACATGTCGACTTGTTCCCACCAACTGTACCTGACGGCAATTACGTGGTCACACCAATTCCGGCAGTTATACTTACACATGGTGTTACTGTGCTGACAATTACTGGCAACCGCAACTGCCTTCCCCTTGTCAATTTCGCGCTAACCGCGCAAGTTCTGCCTCAGGGGATTTCATTGGCTATAATCAGCGCTCTACAGGATGATGAGATCAAGCCATTCACAGTGGAAGATCGTCACAGCTCAGCCCATACCGTGACGTCATCGCATGGTAGTGACGTCGACATTGAGATGGTTTCCTCTGACCTTACACCTGTTCAAGCTGAAGCCCTTTTCCGTGTTCTTGATGGCTATCACAACATTTTTTACTTTGACAATCAACCCTTAGGTCAAACGTCCATCGTGACCCATCGCATAAACACTGGCGATGCGAACCCTATTCACCGACGTCCATATCGTGTTTCTGCGTCCGAACGAGCTGTTATCCAACAGGAAGTCAAAAAGATGCTTGCAAAGGACATTATCGAGCCTTCCTGTAGTCCCTGGGCTTCTCTCGTCGTACTTGTCAAAAAGAAGGATGGAATGTGGCGTTTTTGTGTAGATTATCGCCACCTGAACAAAATCACAAAAAAAGGAAGCGCTCTAGACTGCTTGTACGGTGCCACCTATTTTTCTTCTATCGACTTACTGGCAGATATCCGTCGACGACATGGACCGAGAGAAGACTGCATTTATTACCCCTGACGGCCTTTATCAGTTCAAGGTGATGCCTTTCGGTCTCTGTAACGTGCCCGCCACCTTCGAACGAATGGTGGACTCTTTGCTTCAGGGGTTCAAGTGGTCCACCTGTTTGTGCTATCTGGACGACCGTCATCATTTATTCGCCCACATTTGACACGCACCTAGGCCGTCTTTCAGCGATTCTTGACGTGTTCCACTGCGCCGGTCTCCAGTTGAATTCGTCTTCTTCCTCCTCAGTGCAGCCTCACTGTGGCAGCTGTTCCATAGCAATATACCGTGCTTATTGCAAACTGGTAGCTACGACAAGAACAACTAATAAGCAGGGACAAGCGGGATGTTTGAACACTTCCTGATAAAGCAGTGTCATGGATTGCGAAGCATTAACAAGAGGCAAGGTCACGCTATCGAACCTACCATATTGAACAGAGTTAGTAGTTTTCATTATTGTTTATACTAAACCACTCCCGTGGAAGTTTCATGCGAAAGAATTGGAATATGTCACCCACTGCCCTGGTTCAGTGGTTATGGCATTCCTGCTGCTCAGCACTGTGGGGGTCTCGTAAATGCCCTTTGGACAAAGGAATGAGAACACAGTAGTGCAAACAATCACACTGGACACTTATTGCACCTTTCATGCACTAATGCATGTTAGCCAAATTATTATCCTCGGAACATGCTGATGCATGCAACAAAGCGAGGAAGTCCGACTCACTGCAACTGGATAGCGAGCAAATATGTTCATCCGCATGCTAGACATCAACGGCAAATTGTTTGCTTGTACGGTCACGCGAACGATGACGTATTCGAATGATCGTTGTTCGTCCATTCCGGTGTCCTAGGTGCTCCCAAGCCTTTTCCAGGACAGTCCAGCGAAGCGGGTCGGCGCACGCACGGGAGGTCCGCATCACTCGCCGACCCCAAGCCAAGGACAAAAAAGCCTACTCCCTGTCGTGCCCTACTAACCCTGCCGTTAGGTGGTGTTAGCAGTGCAGCACTCCCGCCATCTCTTGTAACATGCTGCAGCCATACCAACACAGAGAGCAATTCTGCATGCACTTTGCCCACGTGGCAGGCACAATGTTTAACTTGGCTAGCAAAGGATTAGACGGCTACTGACATGCTAAGTTCATGTAAATAAAGCTCGATTTCTTGAGTCGAACGAGTAATTTCAATTCATGTGAGGCTAACTAGGATGAGGGAAGCAAAATGTGACACCTCAATGCCACAGTCCACAAGGTTTTGTCCCTCCACATGCGACAGGCAGCTTCGTAAAGTCTTAAGCTTAATGCGCCACTACCTTGACAACAACCGGCATCCAAAAACAACATCTTAAATGGCTGCGAAACAGGCAGCCACAAGAAGACATCAGCTATGTGAGGTGGTCCTACCCTGCTTGTTGCAGAAAGCATCCGAGTTGACGGTGCCCGCCGTCCGAGATGGTGTCGGAACGCCCAGTGCCAGGCCGAAATACCAGACAGCCCGTAGCGGCACCCATGGCCAGCGGCCACCCAGCTCCCAGAGCCGCAACTTCCAGAGTCAAAGAGATAGAACAAGCTACTTACATAAGAAACCCACAAGGCTTCCGTCCTCACTCACTTCAGGTTTTCCAATGCTCCGCAAGCACTAGGCCTCGCTCTCCCAGGATGCAGACCACGTGGCTCTCATACTGATGAATGTTCTTCAAAAACACTTGTTTAGCATGGTTTAGCAAGTTGAACCATGCTACCGCACCCATCACCTCGCTCAAGAAAGCAAGCGTAACAAAGATTGTCTCGAATCAAGCAAAATTGTCCAAACTATCGTCGGATGTTCCAAGAGGTTGGGCAGCCGGATGTGGGGTGTCTCACATATGCCGTTAAGACAACAGAACAACAACACAGTAGTGCAAACAATCACAAGGACGCTTATTGCACCTTTCGTGCACTAATGCCTGCTAGCTGAATTACTATCCTCAGAACATGCCGATGGGCACGTGACAAATCAAGGTAATCCGACTCACTGCAACCGAATAACAAGCAAATATGTTCGTCCGCATGCTATACGTCAATGCCTAATTGTTTGTGCGTACAGTCACGCGAATGGGGCCATGTTCAATTGATCGGGTTTGTCCATTCCGGTGTCCTAGCTGTTCCCAAGCCTTTCCTGAGACAGTCCCGCGAATCGGATCAGCATGTGCGCCGAAGTTCCACGCCGCTCGCCGACCCCAAGCCAAGGACGAAGAGCCTACTCCCTGCCGCTCCCGACTAACCCTGCCATTAGTTGGCGTTAGCAGCACAACACTCGCGCTGTATCTTGTAACATACCATAACCACACCGACCGCCACCAGCACTTAGCTACGGGGACAAGCCGGATTAAAAAGACGCGAGAGCCATGAGGGGAAAACAACATCAGTGGACGTATGAGAGTTGAGCATCCCCACAGTGCAAGGTTGTGGGTTTGATTCTCAGCCACAGACGCTTTGTTCTTTGGGGGCATGCAATAAAACACTTGCATATCATGTCTTTGGTGTACACTGAAAAACCATGTGGTCAAATTTAATTTCGAAATGCTAGTGTGGAATATCTGAGCCTTGAACGAGACGAGTGTTATAGGTGCTATGCTTTAGCTTTGAAATATTTTATTTTTTTTATATTCTATAGTGCTGCTCTCATTCAAGAGTGTGGCATTTGGACAATACATGCTTACAAGGCAAATGGCTCAAACAATTATTAGAAGAAAAGAAAGAAAGGCAATCATATTTATACAATGTGAAAGAAACAAAAATAGTTGACAAATGAAATTAGGAAGGAATAACAAGAAATATATTAAAAAATATAGTGCCTATAATGTTATTCCTTATGAAGCGTGTATGATACTGCTTTCACCATGATCGTGCAGGAGCAGTTTGCAAGGGTTACAAAACTCATTTCATGAAAAAATCATGGCAGTGTGATTGCCTTGGGGCCAACAGCATGAAGAGCCTGTGTTCTGTTTTAATGTGTAATTTATGTATTATGCACCAGCTGCTCTTTCCTATCCGTAACCGACTCGGTGCGCGCGATGCAGGTGATGCAACTGGAAGGTGTGTACAGTGTGCAGGAGCCCCACTTCTGGACATTGTGCAGTGACGTCTATATTGGCACGCTCAAGCTGGAAGTTGCCAAGGGTGCTGACGTCAGCTACCTGCTCAGCTGTACGCACAGCATATTCACGCAGGTGTGTACCGTGCCTGCGTTCCTTTCTATATGCCCGTGTGTCTGCATGAGCTGTACATGCTGCCGCAGTGTGTTGAAAAATTTAATATTATTGATTACTTATCAGACAAATACTATTGGCACATATTTTTCTTTACTTTATCTGAAACTCCCAACAGAGTTATATTTATACTGGCCAGGAAAATGTCGATATAACTTTTTAAAAAATTTCGTTCACAGTCACTGACAAGCCATTCAGTGTAGAGCGCTCGAATTCTATCTTTCACTGGTTTGTTCAAACATTGAGTGGCTGGAGCTGTGACGTCATGCCACTGGGTATCACAACAAGGACGGTGTTGCGTGCAGCCAGCTTGTCCTTGATGTACTGGTCAAGGTGGCACCTGAATGAGTCGAACACAAGCATCCCACGCAGACCCAAACTGCCGCCAGGTCTCTTCCACCAAACATTATCAATCCAGTCAGCAACCAAGTCCGTGGTCATCACGAGACATTCATTTGCGGGATCGCCAGCCATTTATGCGCAGGCATGAGTAAGAGCGGGCGTGAGAGAGAAAATCTGGAGGCTTTTGCTCCTCGAATATATGACTCTGCCTAGGCATTACGAAGGGGGGGTACCACTTAGTGCGTTTTGTAGGCGTTTGTCCCTAGGCGTGGCGGCATTGCGGAGTGGGGTCAAGTTTGCTTACGCTCCGCCGCTGGCTACCTGGGCAGTGAGGCAGCGGGTACGGACACCCCATTTGGTGATCCCTGTGTCTGAAGGGGCAAGGTTCTGACTGGTGTTGTATTAGTCACGGGTCGCTTTTTGCGTCGCGACGATAGGTTGGATTTTTCATAAGCACTACTCCAGGAAGGCACATGTAACTGGCAAACGGAGGCCTCAGGGGAGCACCTCAGGTTATAATAAAGCAGGCGGCACAGGATCTCCAGGGCACTCAAGGGGTAACGGGGGGATCAAAGCTGGAATCAGGACGGCCAGTGGATTGGGGCCTCTGCGAGCCCCAACCCATGGACCAGTCCGGATTCTAGTTTGGTGTCCCCATCGACGCTTTGGTGACCTAGAAGCACCGCCAATAATGCGAAATAATGACACGTTGTTACAATTAGTAAAAAACATGATTAAATAAATATAATTACGTCCAGCCGCCAACTTGTAATGCTAAGTTCAGCACTACCACGCCCCGCGACTTCTGCAACACCAGTCAGAACTTTGCCTCTGAAGGTATACGCTGGACATACTTTCTTGCACCTGCAGCGCTGAGTCAGTCATCGTCGCCGGCAGCCTTTCAGCCACTTGCAATAAACCATGGTTGCTACGGCACTCTGCCTTCTAGAGTTTTCAATACATGCGGCCTGGGCTCTACTACGGTCGCTACTGCTCCCACAGAAACATCTGTGATGTTATTTAAAAGGTACATCGCCGTAAGGTGCGAGAAAGCTATGATCCACCACAACTGACTTAGCACAAGCGCCACAGGTTCGAGACACTCCTTCCAACACGGCAGTCGCCAGATCGGGCGTCAGTGCCCACTGGTTCACCTATTTTACCGCGCGAGCAGCCAGTGTCAGAGCGTAAACAAACTTGACCCCACTCCGCAATGCCGGCACGCCTACAACACGCGCTAAGAAACCTCCTCCGTAGTGTCTAGGCAGAGTCATATATTCGAGGAGAAAAAGCCTCCAGATTTTATCACTCGCACCCACTCATACTCGCGCCTGCGCATAAATGGCTGGCGAGCCCTCAAATTAACATGTCGTGGCTAGACGAGCCAGACGAGCGTACGAACCGGTCATTTTTAAAATGCCGATGGTGATATGGCAATGCGGATTTAGGATCGCACTCAATTCTAGTGCTCATGCAATTTTCGGACCCATTAGCAGAAAAAATGTGCACGTTAGATTCGAGTAAATACAGTATATTTTGAATCTGCAAAAAAAAAGAAAAGATTGCTATCCAGATGAGCAATTAAAAAAAAAATCATTTCCTGAATACTTTTTTATATTTTTTGCCAGCTATTAAAGGGTGTTGCTGATGTGTGCTTGTGCAGTAAGCAGACATGTTATTCTTTCTTCTTTTCTTTTTTTCAACGTTTTGTTTGTTTTTTCAGGCTGGTGTCAAACAGTTGTACGTGCAGATCGACTATGCACCGATGTGATTGGAAAATGCCACGATGACCAGTGAAACCTGTCTTCCTTGTACATTGACCACCGAATGCTTTGGCACTTGGAATGGCTGCGGCATCGTGGCTGGAATTTACGGCCCCGTGGCAAGACAAGCTTGCCGACTGGCATCTCGTTACAAACATTCGATACATGTATGACAAGTGGTTGTGATACGGAATATCCCTGTGCAGTTTACACATGGCAGTTTCTTGGCAAACAGTGAAGGTAGTTCTGAGGCAGTGCTTGCTTGCTCCTTTACCCCTTTTATATCTGGTTCTTTAAATCAAGTTCACATACACTTTTGCTGGGTTAGACAGTGTCCATGGTGTGAAATCTGTCTGCTTTTAACTGGACTGTAGCATCAACTGCGCGTTTTGTTTTCAGACACAAGTTACAGTAGTTGTCATCATGGCAGAAATGTTTGACAATGAGGAAGCTCTCTGAAAGCTTGCCCATTTCGATTATCAACGTTTAATTTATGAAAACACATAGCAATGTGCCTGGCTGTTGGCTTCATCTTGCAGAATTTTACCAGACCTGGAGAAGCAAATTCATATAGCATATAATCTCATTCTCTGACTCCACTAGTAAGCTCAATACACAGCCCTCCCTTGCTGCTTGCCAAGCAGTGAGCGACAAACAGTATACATGCATGCCTCGTTTGCAGACAGACGTGCTCCATCCAGTAGCGCTAAGCATAAGGAAAGAGAGTTCCTATTGCTTCCGGTGATTCCATGTGCTTATTAATGACTGTGGTACTCGCGTCAGCCTGCAAGCGGGGCACACGTCACCATAGCCTTGTGGAGAATAATGCACTGTTCCTCGTGTCGCACCACTTGGTTACACACTCAAAGGACGGACACTTGCAAGTACTGTTGTTGTACATGTGGGAGGTGATGAAGGGATTCGATGCATTATCTCATGGACTTCTCGGCCATCAACTGCACCGTTGTCATTGCGATCGTTGTGTACATTTTGTTGTTGTTGCGCATTTGTTTCTGTAAACTTCTTATCACAAATGTACAGCTCTTGTCTGTGTACATGTGTGCGCTTTCAAGAAGAGAAGCCTGCGCTGACCAAGCGTGGCCACTAATTGTTACAGCCCCTTACTCCACCCATTGATGACGACTGGAAAGTGTAAACGAAAAGAGAACGAAACATTGACTAGTACCTAAGCTTGGTGGTGTGTGCCTTCATGTTTCTTTAGAGGCCATGTATGGGGGGGAAGTACCTACCTTATTTTCGCCTGTATAATCTACACTAAACATTTTTAAAACTTAACAGCAATGTCAGGGTGTGGGCAGTGTGCAAATTGACCTTAACGTGTGGCTCCTCGGCAGCGTAAATTTCCGAGGTTCTGTAATTTTGATGGAGTGCAAGTTATATACAGAGGTGGGTTATACATGGAATAATGCGGCATATGGAAGCGACCGACCAGTTTGCATTGTAGCAACAATAACTGCATGTGTGAAAGCTCAAACAGCTCTGCCAGGCAGCTCACATGTCGAAGGATGTGCTCTGTGCTAATTTCTAGGTTACAGTGCAAGAACTTTTAATGGCTTTGAACAGATATCAGATGCTCTTTAATATTGTCTCTACCTGTATGCAATGCAGTGACTGTGGTGAATATGGTTAACTTCTGCCCACCCATCAGCGTCTGAGGGTCATGTATCCTCACAGAATTTTATTTACGAGATTAAAATATTTTCTAGTAACCATTGTCAACAGGCCATGTACACTGACAAACAAGATGTACTATGAACTGACCTTAAAATATCTTGCTGCCGATTTCTGCCACATTGGCTCATAGCCAGGTACTTATATGCACATTTTTGTTTTGTTCTAGCAATAATTACAATTCTATTTCAACATTAAAGGCACATTCGTTTACATTTATTTTGGTACGAAAAGAAAATATTTGGACTTGGACTTATTCTAATCTGAAACATGAAAAGCACAGGTATTGGTGATGGTTCTAGCTCCTTTCATAGGAGCAAACAGCTTTTCTTGTGATAGCAATTATATGGACACTCCAGGTGAATTGCCGCTGTCTGCGTGATGTTTCGTATGAAGTCTAAGAGCAATGACATAGCAAGAGGCAGCGCAAAGGGAAAACTGACTTTTTTCTTTAGCAAAAATGTTCTATTAGCACGTGGAGCACACACAGAAGAGAGACGAAACCAGGCGTCCATTAAGTTTTGCAACAGCCTTTTAATAGGAAGCATTCTTTAGATTCCACCCCATATTTTCTTCCGTTGGTCACCGTCATACGGGAAGCCTCCATGTCCTTCAGCACTGCACGTGAGTGTTTCTTTCTGCACTGGTGATTTGCACGTAGTACTCTACGCACCATTAGGCATTCTCTCACAATAGAGTTAAGGTATTAGCTCCCGCAACGGGCAGAATTGCGTGTTTATTATGCGCTGCCATTTGCTAAGTGCTGTCGCATGAAACTCTAAAAGCTCAGCAGCAAGGCCAGCTTGACAACAAAGGGTGTGCCGGTTTTAGTGCTGCTGAGAGCACCAACACTTTGAACTGTGGTTTATAATTATTGACTGATGCCTCAGTGGCTCTGCCTTAGATCTTGCACTGCCTTGCAGTCTTTTAGTGACAGAGTTGTCGTCAATTCCATGCAAAGCTGCCTGTTCGTTGCATCGCAATCGGGCAGATGCACACAAGTGTTTCTGTCATACACATCCTTGTTTCCAGCATATCTTAGCACTGAGGCAACCCATTGCAAGCAGATTTTTTTCTAAAATTAGTTAACCTTTCATTATGGTGTTGTACAGGGTGTTGCATGTAACTTGAACCAGAGACTTAAAAAAAAAAGTGGTTGACCGCAGCTAGGTAAAACCAAGGACATATGGTTTGATGTCGTGTGGCTTTCCTCATAATATTTTTATACATATTCCACTTAAATAATTACCATATTTACTCAATTCTAAGCCGACCCCCTGAAGTCCAAAGCCAACAAAAAAATATACATATATTACCTCTAATGTAGGCCGAACAAAAAAGAGAGAACAGCGTTCACAAAATGCAAACAGCATTTATTGAATCTGAACGTGCAGAGCTCATTCAACTAAAGCCCCTCCGTACACGTTTCCGCCGACCAGGTGCAGTGGTGGCGCGAGAATGGAGGGGCTTTAGTTCAACGTCATCGTCGCTGCTAGACTTGTCGCTGTGTTACTATCTTTGGTACCGTCAAGCGCATCAGATATGCTGCACTTTTTAAAGGCGCGCACGATCAAAGTAACTGGGCTGCAGCTACCCAGCCTGCCAGCTGTGATAGCGATGCACGTTGTTTGATGCGGCCTGTTGCCGTTAGCATGTGGTCTTCGTCAGCCAACCAGTTTGTGTAATATTTCCGCCGACGATCCTTGAAAGGTTTGTTGATGCATACATCAAGTGGCTGCAACTGGCCCGTCATACCGCCGGTATGACAGCGAGGTCAGTGTTCGCTTGGGCGAGTGCAGCCTTCACGTTGTCAGTCAAGTGCCCACGGTAAGAGTCGACGACAAGGAGCGAGTTCTTTGTCAAAAGGGCTCCTGGACGCCGTCGCCACACAATCTTAACCCACTCTTCCACCATCACACCCGTCATCCACCCATTCTCATTTGCCCGCACAATGACATTTCTTGGGAAAGTTTCTCGAGTAGGCAGTGTCTTCCTTTTAAATGTCATATAAGGAGGGAGTTTATGTCCATCAGCTGTGCAGCACAGCATCACAGTTGCATGCTGCTTCTCGTAGCCCGCAGAGTGCACCTTCACCTCCTTGGCACCCTTTTCATTCACGGTGTACGCCACTGGCATATCAAAATACACAGCCGACGGTCGACGTTGCCAATTTGCCCAAGGTAATGCCTGCCGCTTCTCTCTTTCGCAGCACGTAGCGCTGAAAAGCTATCGGCTTTTCTTCGAAATCGCTTGGCAGCTTCTAGGAGATTGAAGTGCGACGTTGGATGGATGGATGGATGTTATGAGCGTCCCCTTTGGAACGGGGCGGTGGGTTGCGCCACCAAGCTCTTGCTACTATGCTGCCTAATATCCTACCTAGGTTAACCAATGAAAAAAGAAAAAAAAAACACTATGGAATACCACATCCAAATTTTCTGATCCCCTATTGCGAACTGTGCTTTTGTGCGTCTCCGTCTTTTGTCGTTTCCCTACTTCCACCAATCCTACAATCGCTTCTTACTAATGTCTATTGCGGACCTGTTTGCTTTACCACTGCTCCCGCTGAACCCAAGGGCTTGAAGGAGGCCAGTGGTGCCTAAATCGACCGCTGGGTAGACGTCTTCACATGCTAATAAAGTATGCTCCGTCGTTTCCCTAGCTTTACCGCAGCAAGCGCATGCTTCTTCTTCCTTCTTATAACTCGCTTTATAGGTCCGTGTTCTAAGGCATCCCGATCTCACTTCGAAAAGTAATGAGCTTGCCTTTGAGTTATCATAAATGGTTCCTTTCCTGATGTTGTTTTTTCCTCTTAAGTAGCTACTCATGGCAGGTTTTTTTTCCATTGCCGCGACCCATGAGAATAATTCAGCCTCTCTGACTTTCCGCTTGACCTTCTTTGTTGCTGTGTTGCCCACCCTACAGGCTGCATACCTGCTGGTACGCTTCCTAGTTCTTTACCTCCACTGTGGATCAATGTTTTTCTGGTACAGATACCTGAACACTCTCCCAGCCCATTTACTTTCTTCCATATTCCTCAACCGTTCTTCATTCTCAATTTTACTGCGAGCTTCCCTCACTTCAAAACTAGTCCAGCCCATATCACCCTGCACAGCTTCATCTGTAGTGTTCCCGTGAGCGCCCAATGCGAGACGACCCACTGACCTTTGGTTCCCGTCGAGTCCTGATTGTACCCCTGATTTAAAGCAAACAACCGCATTTCCAAAAGTAAATCCTAGAACCATTACCCCTTTCCACATACCTCGGAGGACCTCGTACCTATTGTATCCCCATAGCGCTCTGTGCTTCATTATGGCTGCATTTCTCTTCCCCTTGACTGTTATGGTTTTTTCCTGTGTTTCCATACATCCATTGCCTTCGTTTATCCATATACCAAGGTATTTATATTCTGTTACCCGAGGTATTTCTTGGCCCTGTATCTCCATTGTCTGTTCACTGTTTTCATTGAATACCATAACACCTGATTTTCTAACACTAAATTTCAAACCTAAATTGTTGTCTTCCTGTCCACAGATATTTGCCAGATGTTGCAAATCACTTTGCTTGTTAGCGAGCAACACAATGTCGTCCGCATAGAATAAACCTGGGAGTTGCTGCTCTATTACTGTACCTGCCTGTTTGTATGAGAGATTAAACCCGATATGACTTCCTTCTAGCGCCCTCTCCATCCTCACCATGTACATCATAAACAGCAGCGGGGATAAAGAGCACCCCTTCCTCAGTCCCTTCCAGAATATCCCACAAAATGTTGCGGTCTACGTTGTCGTAGGCTCCTGTAATGTCCAAAAAGGCCACATACAACGGTCTGCTTTTGGCTTTTGATATTTCAATACACTGAGTAAGAACAAACAAGTTATCATCCAAAGACCTACCTATTCTAAAGCCATTCTGAAGCTCTCCCAAAATGTCATTATTCTCTGCCCATGCTTGAAGCTTTAATTTGATTGCCTGCATTGCTAGCCTGTATATTACCGATGTAATGGTCAACGGTCTATACGAGTGAATTCTGTCTTTCTCCCCCTTACCTTTGTAAATTAAATTCATTATACTTTGTCGCCAACTGTCTGGTATTCGTCTATCTTTTAATGTTTTTTTCACTGCGTTCACCAGAGCTTCCTTACTTTTTGGTCCCAGTTCATTTATCAGCCTAACGGGAACCTCGTCTAGCCCTGTGGCTGTGCGCTTAGGAATTTTCTCTTCCGCTTTCTTCCAGTCTAAATTTGTCAGCACCAGCTCCTTTTCCACTTGGGTCTCTTTCATGATCTTTTTTTCTTCAAATACAACCTCGTCCTTGCCTTGGAAAGATTCAGCTGTTACTCTTTGGATGCAATTTATTGCTGCTTCTGTTTTCAACTTCGTCTAGGATATGTTGTTGTATTGTTGTTGACTTCCTGCCTAATAATTTTATGTGACTGCAGCAGAACTGATAGTTGGGCGAGTTGGTACGAATTCATAGTAAAATGTTTTCGCGCGCACAATTGACAAGGACACAGTGAAGGGGGGACACACGAGCGCTTACTCACAACTATTTTATTTTCGGAAAGATATAGAACATATATACCCCAGCTATCAACGCTGAGCATGTGCTGAGCATGTCAGTAAAACAGAAACAGATTTACTGACATGCTCAGCACATGCTCAGCGTTGATAGCTGGGGTATATATGTTCTATATCTTTCCGAAAATAAAATAGTTGTGAGTAAGCGCTCGTGTGTCCCCCCTTCACTGTGTCCTTGTCAATTGTGCGCGCGAAAACATTTTACTGTGAATTTTATGTGATTCCAAAATATTCTAGGTGCGGCCTTTTTTTTCTCACATATTTCTGACAACCAACGTTCACTTTCACCTTTTAATTTTGCTTGCACCAGTATTTGAACCATAGACTTTCTCTCCCGGTATATTTCCTATTTACTGGTTGCTTCATCCTGTGGCAACTGCACCTTCTTTGCCTGCCTGTGCTCTCGAGATGCTTTCTGTCGTTCGGCGATCGCTTTTCGTATCTCCTTGCTCCACCAGCTTTTCGGTTTCTTTTTTCCATTCCAACGAACATGTTGTTTCTCTTTCCGTATTTCTGTCGTTATTACCCTTAAAAGCTCACCATATTCCCACTCCTTACTTGGTCACTTGCCAAGTTCTTCCTCAACTCTAGTGACTATATTTGCTATTTGTTCAGCGTTCAAATTTGGACTGGCCATTGTGCTTTCCTTGCTCTCTTTCCCAACTACATATCCCATTTTCAAAATGGTGCTTTTATGGTCACTCCCTATGCTGCTAAACCCTTCCTCATCGATGACCATTTCTCTCAACTTATCATGAATTCCTTCTGTCATCAGACAGTAATCAATGGTCGATTGCCGGTTTCCCACTTCCCACGTGATCTGTCCTTCACACTTAGGCCCTGTATTCACGATCATGAGGTTATGTCGCTCGCAAAGGTCTAGCATTGACTTCCTGTTATTGTCGGTATAGCCATCTAAATCCTGTATGTGGGCATTCATGTCACCTAATAGGACAATCTCAGCACCATTCCCGAAAACCTTAATATCAGCGCTTATGCATTCCGCTAACTCTTTATTCTTCTCTGTGCAATTTTTTCCGGTCCACAAATACGTAACTCCCAGCCAAGTTTCTTTCCCACTCATTGTACCTGATAACCAAAGATGCTCTTGACATTGTGAATTTATCTTTTTCATTTGGCTCCCTGATGGATGAGCATTCCGACTTCCCCTCCCTTTCTTTCCGACTTAGTTCTGTTGCACCCTTCCCATACATAATTCTCAATAACTGGCGGCTCTTCTGAGTCTCTAAGGTGCGTTTCTGTAACCGCATACACCCCTATTTGTTCTCCATGTAACTGCTCCTCAATCTCTGCCCACTTTTCCTTTCTTCTGCCGCCCTGCATGTTTATGTAGCTTATTGCATGGCGAGCTCTTGTTCTTGCTTTCCTCCTTTTTCTGTTATCGATGGCGATGCTCTTCTGATGTTCCCCTAGGCGACTTTCTTCATTACTACCTACTCTGACCTCCTGAGCGCCCGTGGGCTCCCTAAAAAAGCAACAGCGCGACCCCCAAGTCGCCAGCCCACTTCTCGTGCTAGCCTGTAATTGAAGTGGATCCCATCTCGTTTAAAACCACCACAACTTCTCACTGCCCTGTTTACTTCGACACGGGTCAGAATGGCGACCTCGCTCGTGTACGGTGGCTACTGGCATGGCGAGTAGCGGCTGCGATACTGACTTTTCTCGATGGCGCTAGCTATGCACCATATTTAGCAGTTTCAATGAAAAACTGGCACCTTTTTTAATATCCTCGAATCTAAGCCGACCCTAGAGTTTGGAATATGATTATTTGAAAAAAAAACTATCGGCCTAGATTCGAATAGATACGGTAACTAAGGTCAGTTAAGAACCGTGTGTGTGGGGCATGGCGACACCTTTCTGGAGGCCGTATCCATAGAGTTTTGTAGGAAACTCTATGGCTGTATCCACAGGAGACTGATCCTCGTTTTCATTGGTCGGTTGAAAGTGCCTTCGAAACGCCATTTTCTAGGGAATCTCCGCTTCAAGAAAAAGGGAAAATAAAGCCGCCCTTGGCAATGCCTCCCTAGGGTACGCTGTACCTAGAGCTTCGCATGCTGTCGCCCACGTGCGCCGCTGTCACTCTTGCCTTGAGCACTGAGATGGACAGCTGTGAAAGCGCTATGCCTAGGACCGCTTTGTCTACCTACTTTGCACGTCGTGATGCATTGTTGCAAATTTTGCGACAAGACTTTTTCTAATCGCAGTAATTTAAAAAAGCACATAAGAAACCTTCACTAGCAGCTTTGCAGAATTTCGTACAGGAAGAGGCAAATATACCCAGTAAGAAACGAACCCTCGCATGTGATTTGTGTCCCCAAATTTTTGCAACGCTTCGCGACTTGCGGCAGCATCACGAGCATAACTTCGAAGTGGAAGTGGAGACATTGACGTTTGACACATATGAAGGTAAGAAACCTCGCTCGATTGTACTTGCCATAAGGCATAATGTTTGACAAGTGGTCCTTTCGCCCCTACTCTAACCTGTTTGACACTGTGCTATTTTCTGTAATGGCTCGAGCGTGCGCGAGTATTTGGTGTGCATGTAGTTCCATGCAACTTGTCACAAATACAAAAAAAAAAAGTGTGTACAGGATTTTACGTAGACGTCGCCAGGCTTAAAACAGTTAACCATCCTGAAAATGTGTGTGACTGAAATAAACTGGCGTTGCCACGATGTCCGGTACCAGCGCACGTAATAAGCCAACGTGCGCGGGATGGAATCCCGGGTACGGCGGCTGCATTTCGATGGAGGCGAATGCGAAAACACCCGTGTAATCAGATTTAGATGCACGTTAAAGAACCCCAGGTGGTCCAAATTATTCCGGAGTTCCCCTCTACGGCGTGCCTCATAAACGGATGGTGGTTCTGGCTCGTAAAACCCCATAATTTTTTTTTAAAGAGTAATGTGTCAGAGCAAAAGAAAAGTCGCTGCAGCAAATGTCTGAACATTTATTTGCCTACATTTGCTGCCAAACATTAAATGTACTAGAAAGGTACTAACAAGAGTTTTTGTAATCACGACGTGCTACACTCTACATTTTATAAAGAAGTTTATCATAGAAAAAAAAAGCATGAGAGCTGTAGTGCTTTTAGCAGTGCAATGGACCCAAACATGTTATACCATCAAAGTTGCTCCAATTAGTGCAACCTGCTTGTTTGATGCTGTGGGGATGCGCGACTCACGCGCGTCCCCAGATATCTTGTTTTCCCCCATCTCCTGCAATCCCGCTTCGCCGCGTGGCCTGCGCGGCGCCCGCGGCGGTCGATGTGGTTGAAGCGCAGCGCGAGAGATGGCGCGAATGTTGCGCTGCTACCGGCGGGGTTACTTGGGTGCGGGAGCGGAAGGCGCTCCCTCTTTGGGTTCGGGAAGCAAGCGGGACGGTCGTGCCGTGCTGCGCGTGCGCCGACCCATGCTTCTGCGAGACCGTCTCGCGTGGCCGCCTTGGAATGCGCCACCGTTGGCGTGACCGTACACGCGAACTACCAGGCGTTGGGATCCAGCATGGGGCGAACATATTCGCTCGCTATGCGGTCGCGGTAAGTCGGACTTCTAGATTTGTCGCGCGCCCATCGGCATTTTTTGTGGATAGCAACTCGGCTAGCAGGCATTGATCTATGAAAGGTGCAATAAATGCCCTTGTGATTGTTTGCACTACTGTGTTGTCGTTCCTTTGTCCCAAGAGCACGGAGGAGAACCCCACATCTGGCGCCCAACGGGGGCTCTTGGGACATCGGACGATCGATTTAACAGTTTGCTTCGTTCGAGACCTTTGTTTGAACCGAAGCGTAGGCCTAGCGTGAATTTTGATCGCTAGCGTCGGCGGCGTGCTTTCTTGAGCGAGGTGATGGTGGCTGTAGTGTGCTTGAACATGTCAACATGCTAAGCCTTTTCGCAAGTGTTTTTTTTTTTAATGAAATTCGTCAGTACGAGAGCCACGTGGTCTGCATCCTGGGAGAGCGAGGCATAGCGCCCGCGGAGCAGTGGCAAGCCTGAAGCTTGTGAGTACGGAAGCCTCGTGGGTGGTCCGAATTTCTTATGTAAATAGCTTCTTCTATCTCTCTGACTCTGATGAAGTCGCGGCTCTGGGAGCCGGGTGGCCGCGGGCCACGGGTGCCACTACGGGCTGACTGGTATTGCGGCCTGGCACCGGGCGCTCCGACACCGTCTGGGACGGTGGGAGCCGTCAATTCGGATGTTGTGTGCACCGAGCGGAGTAGGACCACCTCACAGAGCTGACGTCTCCTCGCGGCTGCCTGTTTTGCGCTCATTTTGGGTGTTGTTTTTGGATGCCTGTTGTCAGGGTAGCGACGCTTTAGGCCTAAGGCTTTACGAAGCTGCCTGTCGCACGTGGAGGGACACAACCTGGTGGACCGTGGCGTTGAGGTGTTGCAATTTGCTTCCCTCATTCTATTTAGCCTCGCACGAATTGAAATTACTCGTTCGACTCAAGGAAGCGAGCTTCGTTCACGTGAACTTAGCATCTGAGTAGCTGCCCGATCTTTTGCTGGCCGAGTTGAACATCGTACCACGTGGGCGATGCGCATGCATAATTCCTCTCCCTTGCACTACTTTAGTGTTTGCCGAGTGTGTTGAGTGTACGCAGCGCGATTGCATGGAGTCACCCCTGGCGATGGTGATGCTGTGGCCAGTTCGGCGCAGCGACTTCGGCGGCCTCCTGTATCCAGCTCACAACCCACGGCGGCGGACAAAAGAGCCGGCGGTCACCGACAGCTACTGCGGCTCTCGCCAGCAGGGCGCGTCGGCGCGGGCGACGCTTGCTCGTTCCGACTACTGCGTCGTCGTTTCCGGAGTCCTGGCCTGGAATCGTGCCGCCGAGTCTGCAGAGCTGCCGCTGTGACCGGCGGACGCCAGCGGTGTACCGAAGGACAGTCGGCTCGCAGTTGGCGGACAGCGTGGACATTTCCTCGGCGCGGCCACTGTTGAATGTTCTACCTTGTTCGCGAAGCACAGTTTGACGTTAGACCGTGTCACATGTTTCGCCGGAGTATGTTTAAAGCCCCTCAATCTCCCAAAGTAGCGCCATTCACTTCCCTCCTCCTCCGCTCGGCGCGGCCTCGACGGTGGCGCCGCCGGTGGTGGGCCTGCCGTAGCAGACGACGGCTAACACTCTACGGGAGGCAATCCGCAGAAAAGTCCGTTCGAGCCCTGCGGAGCAGTTTTTTCAATCGAGATCTTTCTTCGTCAGTTGGTAATTGGCCTTTAAAATTTCGTGTCGGAAATGCGGAAGAAATAGCGAAAAGGACCATTATTCAAGGCGTATTTAAGGCGTAAAGCGCGCGTCATTGAGAGTTCGTGTTGCTGAAACACGACGCAAGCACGCGGTGTACTCAAACACGCGCGTAATTACCAAAGTTTCAGGTGTTGACAGCGTGAGAGTATGTGTACGTGGTTTCGTAGGTTCATTTACGTACCTGCAGGATACTTTTGTTCGGCCGGCGCGTGAGAGATTGCTGACTGCACACAGCCATTCCGGCTGTGTGCGGTCAGCAATGCCTGGCAGCAGGGCCGTTTTTTTTCATTGTGGGGTGCTTTGGTAATCGTGACGATTTCTTTTTTTTTTTTCTACAAGTTCTGCTCCAGGAGGGCACATGTAATGGCTAACGGAGGCCTCTGAAGAGCACGTGGCATTACAATAATGCAGGCGTCGCAGGGAGTGTTCGCATACAAAATTGGCTGTCCGCGATCTTATACCCCCTTGGCATGCACAGGCTTCGGCGAGCCCCATCCAGCCCTGGTTCTAGCTTTGGTGTTCCCGTTCCCGCTTTGGTGCCTAGGAGGCGCCGTCAATAATACGAAATAATGACAAGGTGTTACAACTAGTACATAAAATTTATTGAAGAAATACAATCGCGCCGAGGTGCCAACTTCTAAAGCAGCGCTAGCGCGCCCGCGCGAGTCTTATGAAACGCCAACGAGGAATTTACCGGCCCACGTACGACTCTACGATCAAAGTGCACGTTAAACATCCCCAGGCGAGCTAGATAAAGTTATCCGGAGCCATGCACTACGACCTGCACCCTAGCGTTAGTCGCTTCGGAACGTTAAAAACGTTAATCACCACAAACCAAATCAATACAGGCGGGCGTACATTCGAAGCTAAAAGACTGCATCCTAAGTCATATTGAGCCTTGCAAAAGCGTCGAGAATGTGCTAGAGATTGTGCTGGAGCTCAAAAGGCACCCTGAATAAAGTCGCTCTAATGTCACAGGCCAGCTGCAGATGCGTGCATTTCACCAAAAGACGAAACTACATGAAACAAAGAGAGCACATTCGAAAAAAAAAAGTCATTCACCGCGCTAAAAACCACGCAGAGCATGAACACACACTTTTTCGAAGCGGAAGGCGTGAACTAGGCTCAAAATAAGAGGTTGTGAGTAGCCGTGGCCCTTACTTCACCAAGCCGTGCGTTCTTTGCCACTTCCTCGATGTCAGCCCGCCCGATCCTGCGAATCCACACTTCTTTTTGCGTTGCGCCCGCCGGACGGCAAAGCAAAAAGCTTTTTGCCCTCGCTGTGTCTGTTGCGGCAACCGAAGGCGCAGCAGCATGGCATCGCAATTAAGTTCTCGGCCCTACACATTCTATTACGCTAACGCATTCCGTCAGTGCGCCTGCCGTACTTTCGTCGCGCAGGCCCAACAATGGAGGTCGGCGCGCGCTGGAAAGAAAAAAATATACAAAAGCGCGGCGCCTGCTCCGCGGTAGCAAGAAAAAATATACTAAAGCGCGGCGCCTGCTTCCACGTGACACAGATTGGCCAATGGGGGAGCAGAGGAGGCTGGGGCGACAGGAGGCGTGGGGAGGACGCGCCAGGGTGAGCGGGGTGGCGGAAAGATCTAAGAATGGCGCTACTTTTGAAAAATTGAGGGGCTTTACCCCGCCTTGGTCAACAGCGCCGCCCCGCGGCATCGGTGCGCTGTGGGGTCACGTTTGCGCCGCCGGTATTCACACCTCCCCTTCTAGCCACCCTACCCTGGCTGTGGCGAAGCACGTTTCTAGGCCTAGTTTTGCGTCGATTCGCACATTTTTATGCCCTGTTGCGAGTGCGAAAAGGCTCGTCGCTTCTCATAGACCACGCCGACCACGCTGCAAGCTCGCCGCAGCCTATAGTTTAACGAAAACGGACTCTCCGTGTGCCGTGGGACGTAATGTGGGACGTAATTCGTTTCTCCTTCCGCTAGCCACCATACTCCCGCTTTCGCTCTGCTGTCGGCTCTGTCTTGGCTCTGTTTCTGGCCGTGCGTTCGCGTTTTGCGCAGAAAAGCCGTAGCGCCGTCTGCGGACGCCGTTCTACTCACCGATGGCGCAACGTCACTATGAGACCATGATGTCAGTACTCCTCGATCGGAGGGCGGGCGACTTGAACTGCGCTAGAGGTACGCGGACGCTTCAGAACGCATTTTCTCTTAAAGTAAGTCTCTCCTTGGCACGAAACAAGCGTTTCGAGGTTTCTGTGATGGTATTTCAACAGTCCACGTTGACTTAATAGTAACCTTTAGTGTCCCTTTAAGGAACAAAATGTCCTGTTTAATGTCATATATGCAGATTTGTGATGTCAAGCACAGTTTTCCCAGTGTGATTACACTCTTGTAAGGGCAACATCGCTACGAAACACGTTTAGTTCGCACCAGAATTTGTTGAACTACAAGCTACGAGGTAAAGAAATACTGAAAAATGCTGAATGCTCTATGATTACGGTAACAATAAACATTAAAATTGAAGTGTTAAGAATAGCTCCGCAAATCGTCACAGAAAGCTAACAGTCATTCATAAAAACACCCAGATTTATTGTAAAATAGAGCAAATGTATTACGTTGATTTAGAAATCCAGTGCACAAGAGTATATGTAGACTATGTTTGGGGACATGCACTAAGTCAACGCACAAAAACGTCTGCTCATTCGCCTCGATGGAATGACTGCATAATCAAATGCGCAAACCTCTAACACTGCCGCGCTGCGAAGCTCGAACGCTTCAACTTGTATCGCAGGGCATTTGCATCAGTAGGCATGAATTTTCACGGCACGTTCGCTAAATCGTTGTCAACTCTCCCGGTGTTCGCGTCTTCGAAGACATATATCGTCGTAAAGAAAGAACAGGACTCACTAAAACGGATGGCTCGATTGTTCGCAGGACAGTTCGACTATTACACACGCTTTTGAATACTATTTATTTACCAACCAGTCCTAAAAGAACGGTTACAAATGATCGTATCGCGAGGTCGAAAGCGCAGAACGCAGCATTTCTCACGTCTACAGGGAGACGAGAGTCAGGCACATAATTTGCGCTGCGCCGTGTGCACCTTAGGTGTTTAACCGCTTGCATAAAAGAAATCAAATTCGATCTGCTATTTACCGCGTAGCATGAGCTCGAGACTACTCATATCATATTTGAACAACGCCTCTTTGAACAAATGTAAATGTAAACAACCGCCATGTTTTTTGTTCTTCACTGTAGGTGGCGCTTCGCAACGCCATCATCATCATCAAGGCAGAAACTGAAACCGTAATAAAAATGCAGCATAACATCTTCGAGCTTTTTAATAAATAAAAAAAATATAATAAATCGGATTATTTGTTCTTGTGCACGCACTTGCAGCATGGATTTGCAGCTAACACGCGCACGCGTGCGTTCTGGACACACACGGACGCTAACTAGAAGGATTGACCTAAAGATTGTTCTCGCGTATTCCAATATAGTTAAAAAAGGAAGTAATTTGAAATCGCTGCGCATTTCAGTCAGTGAAACCAAGATGAAACTAACAAAAAGTAGAAGTTTGTAAAATGCAGCCCCTTTCGAATGAATTCACACTCAAGAGACGGAGAGAGTGAGAAAGCTCTTTGTTCAAAAAGCAGGTAGAGTATTTAGCCAGAGTATTTACTTCTATATGCTACTCTACAGGTAATAGAATGAAGGAGAAAGGTGCTAGAAGAAAGTGGGCAGAAGAAAAAGGAGAAAAAAATGCAGGTCTTGTGATGTTACCAGCAGTAAGTATCCGATGCGATTAAAGTAGATGGTAAATGCAAAATAAAATAAACTCATAGCCTTGATAAGACCACGTGCGAGTCACAGTTTAGACAACAAACCAATTGACTCAATACATAAAAACATTAGGGCTTTGAACGACAGAAAGCTGAGCTAGTTGGTAAGGATTCAATATGCAAAATAGAAGTGAGGCGTGCAGACAGGACACAAGAGTAGAGAAGTGGACAACACGAACGCCTGGCTTTGCGCTGTTTTGATGGGCAAGGCCAGGGACTCAGCATCGATGTCAATGTCAAGGGGCCTTGGTCAAGCTTTTCCATGTTCATTTTATATCGACGTTGCTCGTCTCTGTAAGCTGGGCACTCAAGCAAGATGTGCTCTAGAGATTCCATGGAGTAGCAGTTGTCACATGGATTGTGGACTGATCAATGCGAAAAGGAGGATTGCTCATGTGTGCAACGTTCAGTCAAAGCTGGTGATAGAGTGTGTCCAAATGCTGTGGTAGACATTTTGGTAGCCTTGATTGTAGTTCTGGGTCGATGTTGAACAAAAACTTTCAATTGCCTGAAGGTGACGACCATCTTCTACGCCGTTCATTGAGCACATAGCGCTTCATCATAGCTGACACTTTTATAGATTTTATGTGATCATGTCCTTTGCGGGCTGCCTCATCCACTTTTTCATTACCTGTTATACCACAATGTCCTGGAAGCCACTGAAATGCTATCACATGTCCGGCGTTAGATTCCGAGTGGTGTAGGTATGCAATGGTCCTGGACCAAAATGTGATTGCATGATTTAGTGCTTTTCAAGCAAGGCTTTGCAATGCTGCTTTCAAGTCTAAGATTGTCCATTGTTGTTAAAGCTGCTGTAGTATGTATTTTAGCGCCTGTTTCATCGTGTAGAGCTCAGAGCTCAAACAATGTTGATGACGTTACTCGCTCTAAACACAATGAAAATGTCTGGCCTGTGGAAGGAACGAAAGTACCACAGGAAGAGCTACATTGCGTGGAGGAGCCGTCAGTAAATATGTGCTTCGTAGTGGAGTACTTGACGCTTGAATATGGAACAGTAACTCGAATACTTGAATTTTTTCAGAAGTTGGAAGGGTCACAGTGAGGTCTGGGACCCAAAGAGAACAAATCACGCCAATTCGTCTACTCGGTAAAGTACTGTAAAATAGGGGGCAATGTAAGATCGAAAAAGGTCACAATGATCACAAAGAAATTGCAGGTGACTATAGGTGTGTTCAAAAAGAAACTGAACTTTTGAAATAGCACGCCCACCGCCAGAGGGAGCATGCTGCGGCTACTGAGGGGGCTTTACTACTGAGCGCACACAACGGCAGGTTTAGACAACAAGCTGCCATTTACCATGTATCGCCAGTATAGGTGTTCTGTGGTATCGCTCTGACTGTTAGTTGGTGAGCTACAGCCGCTGAAGTGAGCATGCGCGCAAGCTGTTCGTCAGATTAGTGCCAAAGTGACAATGAAAGAGCTTGAAGAACAATATTTGTGTGCGAAATTTTGCTACAAAACTCTGAAAACCTTTCAGAGAGAGATTTCAATTCCTTAGCCAAGCAAACGAGGAGGACTGTGCGAGTCGCACGTAGTGCAATGAGTGGTTTAAGTGTTTTGAACATGGCGGAATGTCGATCGGTGACGATTCCAAGCCTGTACAACCTTACACATTAACAGACGATGACCATGTCAAGAAAGTTCGTGCTATGATTCGTGGAAACTGTCGTTTAACTGTTCGAGAAGTTTCTGACAAAGTGGGCATCAGCGGACAATTTTACCATTAAATTTTGAGTGACAAACTTGAGATACTTGTGACAGTGCGAAATTCATGCTGCGTTTGCTGACTGCCGATTAGAAACAGACCCGTGTTGAAATTAGCCAGGAACTGCTTGCCACTGCCTCATCAGTGTTTCTGTGAGGAAATACGACGGCTCGGCTCTGCTTCTGGGCTGGCGACTGTGCGGACACACTCTACGCAAGCGCCGTTCGACGCATCGCAGCCTAATATAGTGGGGCGTTTCCCAGTCGGCGGTCATTTGGCAGTGGCGGCAGCATCCGGAAACACGTCAAACCCTCGTACTCTGCTGTTGCAATCGCTGCATCGAAGCCGAGCTGTTTTGACCCAACTGGACCATCCCTGGATAAAATGCTTTTCTTGCGGCCGTTATTATCATCAGTGTTTCTGCGAGGAAATACGACGTCTCGGCTCGGCTTCTGGGTTGGCGACTGTGCGGATACTCTCTGCGCAAACGCCGTTCGACGCATCGCAGCCTAATATAGTGGGGCGTTTCACAGTCGGCGGTCATTTGGCAGTTGCGGCAGCATCGGGAAACACGTCTAACCCTCGTACTCTGCTGTTGCAATCGCTGCATCGAAGCCGAGCTGTTTTGACCCAACTGGAGCATCCCTGGATCGACTGCTTTTCTTGCGGCCGTTCTTAGGATCAACGTTTCTGCGAGGCTCGGCTCTGCTTCTGGGTTGGCGACTGTGCGGATACTCTATGCGCAAACGCCGTTCGACGCATCGCAGCCTAATACAGTGGGGCGCTTCCCAGTCGGCTGTCACTTGGCAGTGGCGGCAGCATCCGGAAACACGAGATAACAGTGTCGATCAGGAGCGCGTCGCTTTTGTCTTCTACAAGTAAGGTTCAATAAAAGTGGCGGTTTTCCTGGTGATATGTTTTTTTTGGCAACTTGATCACACAGGGCACTTTCGATTTCAATCGATCCCGATCAGGCCCGATCGCGATCAAAGGTACCCTGAGTGATGAGCATTTCCATGCAGTTCATGCAATTAATTACAATTGCTGTCACAACACAAAAGAAGAAAAACAAAACTTTTGCCGCTGCAAGAGTAAAAGCTCTTCGTTCCGATACAAACACCACCTAGGACTAAATATGGGCATGTTGCAGATATAAAAAATGTCTTAATGCAAGTGGGAAGCATCCCGCTATTCTACGCCTGCCACTTTCCAGTCGGTAGATTCTACTTCCAGCTGGGAAATGCTCTACCCAGTTGTTTCCAGCTGGAAGCGCTGTTTCTAGCTGAAAAATGCTGTATCCAGTTGTTTCCAGCTGGAGCTGGAAAACTTCCAGCTGGAAGTGCAGCTTCCAGCTGGAAGACCAGCTGATGTGGATTCCACTTCCAGCTGGAAAGTTCAATTTCCAGCTATTTCCAGCTGACTCTGGAAAATTTCCAGCTGGAAGGGCTAATTCCAGTTGGAAACCTGGCTGGAAAGACCATTTCCAGCTGGAAATCCAGAGCCCATTTTCATGTGGGGTCTAACCCTCGTACTCTGCTGTTACAATCGCTGCATCGAAGACGAGCTGTTTTGACCCAACTGGAGCATCCCTGGATAAACTGCTTTTCTTGCGGCCGTTATTATCATCAGTGTTTCTGCGAGGAAATACGACGGCTCGGCTCTGCTTCTGGGTTGGCGACTGTGCGGACACACTCTCGCGCAAGCGCCCTTCGACGCATCGCAGCCTAATATAGTCGGGCGTTTCCCAGTCGGCGGTCATTTGGCAGTGGCGGCAGCATCCGGAAACACGTCTAACCCTCGTACTGTGCTGTTGCAGTTGCTGCATCGAAGCCGAGCTGTTTTGACCCAACTGGAGCATCCCTGGATTAACTGCTTATCTTGCGGCCGTTCTTATCATCAGTGTTTCTGTGAGGAAATGCGACGGCTCGGCTCTGCTTCTGGGTTCGCAACTGTGCCGACACACTCTGCGCAAGCGCCCTTCGACGCATCGCAGCCTAATATAGTGGGGCGCTTCCCAGTCGGCGGTCATTTGGCAGTGGCGGCAGCATCCGGAAACACATCTAACCCTCGTACTCTGCTGTTGCAGTCGCTGCATCGAAGCCGAGTTGTTTTGACCCAACTGGAGCATCCCTGGATCAACTGCTTTTCTTGCGGTCGTTCTTATCATCAGTGTTTCTGTGAGGAAATACGACGGCTCGGCTCTGCTTCTGGGTTGGCGACTGTGCGGAGACTCTCTGCGCAAGCGCTCTTCGACGCATCGTAGCCTAATATTGTGGGGCGTTTCCCAGTCGGCGGTCATTTGGCAGTGGCAGCAGCATCCGGAAACACGTCTAACCCTCGTATTGTGCTGTTGCAGTTGCTGCATCGAAGCCGACCTGTTTTGACACAACTGGAGCATACCTGGATCAACTGCTTTTCTTGCGGCCGTCATTATCATCAGTGTTTCTGCGAGGAAACACGACGTCTCGGCTCTGCTTCTGGGCTGGCGACTGTGCGGACACACTCTGCGCAAGCGCCGTTCGACGCATCGCAGCCTAATATAGTGGGGCGTTTCCCAGTCGGCGGTCATTTGGCAGTGGCGGCAACATTCGGAAACACGTCTAACCCTCGTACTCTGATGTTGCAGTTGCTGCATCGAAGCCGAGCTGTTTTGACCCAACTGGAGCATCCCTGGATCGACTGCTTTTCTTGCGGCCGTTCTTATGATCAATGTTTCTGCGAGGCTCGGCTCTGCTTCTGGGTAGGCGACTGTGCGGACACACTCTACGCAAGCGCCCTTCGACGCATCCAAGCTTAATATAGTGGGGCGTTTCCCAGTCGGCGGTCATTTGGCAGTGGCTCCAGCATCCGGAAACACGTCTAACCCTCGTACTGTGCTGTTGCAGTTGCTGCATCGAAGCCGAGCTGTTTTGACCCAACTGGAGCATCCCTGGATCGACTGCTTTTCTTGCGGCCGTTCTTATGGTCAGTGTTCTGCGAGGCTTGGCTCGGCTCCGCTTCCGGGTTGGCGACTGTGCGGACACACTCTGCGCAAGCGCCCTTCGACGCATCGCAGCCTAATATAGTGGGGCGCTTCCCAGTGGGCGGTCATTTGACAGTGACGGCAGCATCCGGAAACACGTCTAACCCTCGTACTGTGCTGTTGCAGTCGCTGCATCGAAGCCGAGCTGCTTTGACCCAACTGGAGCATCCCTGGATCAACTGCTTTTCTTGCGGCCGTTCTTATCATAAGTGTTTCTGTGGGGAAATGCGACGGGTCGGCTCTGCTTATGGGTTGGCAACTGTGCGGATACTCTCTGCGCAAGCGCCGGTCGACGCATCGCATAATAATATAGTGGGGCGTTTCCCAGTCGGCGGTCATTTGGCAGTGGCGGCAGCATCAGGAAACATGTCTAACACCCTTACTCGGCTGTGGCAGTTGCTGCATCGAAGCCGAGCTGTTTTGACCGAACTGGAGCATCCCTGGATCAACTGCTTTTCTTGCGGCCGGTATTATCATCATTTCATTCTGTGAGGAAATGCGACGGCTCGTCTCTGCTTCTGGGTTGGCGACTGTGCGGACACACTCTGCGCAAGCGCCCTTCGACGCATCGCAGCCTAATATAGTGGGGCGTTTCCCAGTCGGCGGTCATTTGGCACTGGCGGCAACATTCGGAAACACGTCTAACCCTCGTACTGTGCTGTTGCAGTCGCTGCATCGAAGCCGAGTTGTTTTGACCCAACTGGAGCATCCCTGGATCAACTGCTTTTCTTGCGGTCGTTCTTATCATCAGTGTTTCTGTGAGGAAATACGACGGCTCGGCTCTGCTTCTGGGTTGGCGACTGTGCGGAGACTCTCTGCGCAAGCGCTCTTCGACGCATCGTAGCCTCATATTGTGGGGCGTTTCCCAGTATGCGGTCATTTGGCAGTGGCAGCAGCATCCGGAAACACGTCTAACCCTCGTACTGTGCTGTTGCAGTTGCTGCTTCGAAGCCGAGCTGTTTTGACCCAACTGGAGCATCCCTGGATCGACTACTTTTCTTGCGGCCGTTCTTATGATCAATGCTTCTGCGACGCTCGGCTCTGCTTCTGGGTTGGCGACTGTGCGGACACACTCTACGCAAGCGCCGTTCGACGCATCCCAGCTTAATATAGTGGGGCGTTTCCCAGTCGGCGGTCATTTGGAAGTGGCTGCAGCATCCGGAAACACGTCTAACCCTCGTACTCTGCTGTTGCAGTTGCTGCATCGAAGCCGAGCTGATTTCACTTAACTGGAGCATCCCTGTATCGACTGCTTTTCTTGCGGCCGTTGTTATGATCAGTGTTTCTGCGCGGGAATACGACGGCTCGGCTCTGCTTCTGGGTTGGCGATTGTGCGGACACACTCTGCGCAAGCGCCCTTCGACGCATCGCAGCCTAATATAGTAGGGCGTTTCCCATTCGGCGGTCATTTGGCAGTGGCGGCAACATCCGGAAACACGTCTAACCCTCGTACTCTGATGTTGCAGTTGCTGCATCGAAGCCGAGCTGTTTTGACCCAACTGGAGCATCCCTGGATCGACTGCTTTTCTTGCGGCCGTTCTTATGATCAATGTTTCTGCGAGGCTTGGCTCTGCTTCTGGGTTGGCGACTGTGCGGACACACTCTACGCAAGCGCCCTTCAAAGCATCCAAGCTTAATATAGTGGGGCGTTTCCCAGTCGGCGGTCATTTGGCAGTGGCACCAGCATCCGGAAACACGTCTAACCCTCGTACTGTGCTGTTGCAGTTGCTGCATCGAAGCCGAGCTGATTTGACTTAACTGGAGCATCCCTGGGTCGACTGCTTTTCTTGCGGCTGTTTTTATGATCAGCGTTTCTGCGAGGCTCGGCTCCGTTCTGCTTCTGGGTTGGTGACTGTGTGGACACACTCTGCGCAAGCGCCGTTCGACGCATCGCAGCCTAATATAGTGGGGCGTTTCCCATTCGGCGGTCATTTGCCAGAGGCGGCAACATCCGGTCTAACCCTCGTACTGTGCTGTTGCACTTGCTGCATCGAAGCCGAGCTGTTTTGACCCAACTGGAGCATCCCTGGATCGACTGCTTTTCTTGCGGCCGTTCTTATGATCAATTTTTCTGCGAGGCTCGGCACTGCTTCTGGGTTGGCGACTGTGCGGACACACTCTGCGCAAGCGCCCTTCGACGCATCGCAGCCTAATATAGTGGGGCGTTTCCCAGTCGGCGGTCATTTGGTAGTGGCGGCAACATTCCGAAACACGTCTAACCCTCGTACTACTCTGTTGTACTTGCTGCATCGAAGCCGAGCTGTTTTGACCCAACTGGGGCATCCCTGGATCAACTGCTTTTCTTGCGGCCGTTATTATCATCAGTGTTTCTGCGAGGAAATACGACGGCTCCGCTCTGCTTCTTGGTTGGCGACTTTACGGACACACTCTGCGCAAGCGCCGTTCGACGCATCGCAGCCTAATATAGTGGGGCGTTTCCCAGTCGGTGGTCATTTGGCAGTGGCAGCAGCATTCAGAAACACGTCTAACCCTCGCACTGTGCTGTTGCAGTTGCTGCATCGAAGCCGAGCTGTTTTGACCCAACTGGAGCATCCCTCGATCAACTGCTTTTCTTGCGGCCCGTATTATCATCATTTCATTCTGTGAGGAAATGCGACGGCTCGACTCTGCTTCTGGGTTGGCGACTGTGCGGACACACTCTACGCAAGCGCCCTTCGACGCATCCCAGCTTAATATAGTGGGGCGTTTCCCAGTCGGCGGTCATTTGGCCGTGGCAGCAGCATGCGGAAACACGTCTAACCCTCGTACTGCGCTGTTGCAGTTAGTGCATCGAAGCCGAGCTGTTTTGACCCAACTGGGGCATCCATGGATCAACTGCTTTTCTTGCGGCCGTTATTATCATCAGTGTTTCTGCGAGGAAATACGACGGCTCGGCTCTGCTTCTGGGTTGGCGACTGTGCTCACACTCGGCGCAAGCGCCGTTCGACGCATCGCAGCCTAATATAGTGGGGCGTTTCCCAGTCGGCGGTCATTTGGCAGTTGCAGCAGCATCCGGAAACACGTCTAACCCTCGTACTGTGCTGTTGCAGTTGCTTCATCGAAGCCGAGCTGTTTTGAACCAACTGGAGCATACCTGGATCTACTGTTTTTTATGCGGCCGTTATTATCATCAGTGTTTCTGCAAGGAAATACGACGGCTCGGCTCTGCTTCTGGGTTGGCGACTGTGCGGACACACTCTGCGCAAGCGCCCTTCGACGCATCGCAGCCTAATATAGTGGGGCGTTTCCCAGTCGGCGGTCATTTGGCACTGGCGGCAACATTCGGAAACACGTCTAACCCTCGTACTGTGCTGTTGCAGTTGCTGCTTCGAAGCCGAGCTGTTTTGACCCAACTGGAGCATCCCTGGATCGACTACTTTTCTTGCGGCCGTTCTTATGATCAATGCTTCTGCGACGCTCGGCTCTGCTTCTGGGTTGGCGACTGTGCGGACACACTCTACGCAAGCGCCGTTCGACGCATCCCAGCTTAATATAATGGGGCGTTTCCCAGTCGGCGGTCATTTGGAAGTGGCTGCAGCATCCGGAAACACGTCTAACCCTCGTACTCTGCTGTTGCAGTTGCTGCATCGAAGCCGAGCTGATTTCACTTAACTGGAGCATCCCTGGGTCGACTGCTTTTCTTGCGGCTGTTTTTATGATCAGTGTTTCTGCGAGGCTCGGCTCGGCTCTACTTCTGGGTTGGTGACTGTGCGGACACACTCTGCGCAAGCGCCCTTCGACGCATAGCAGCCTAATATAGTGGGGTGTTTCCCAGTCGGTGGTCATTTGGCAGTGACGGCAGCATCCGGAAACACGTCTAACCCTCATACTGTGCTGTTGCAGTTGCTGCATCGAAGCCGAGCTGTTTTGACCCAACAGGAGCATCCCTGGATCGACTGCTTTTCTTGCGGCCGTTCTTAGGATCAATGTTTCTGCGAGGCTCGGTTCTGCTTCTGGGTTGGCGACTGTGCGGACACACGCTGCGCAAGCGCCGTTCGACGCATCCCAGGCTAATATAGTAAAGCGTTTCCCAGTACGCGGTCATTTGGCAGTGGCTGCAGCATCCGGAAACACGTCTAACCCTCGTAGTACGCTGTTACAGTTGCTGAATCGAAGCCGAGCTGTTTTGACCCAACAGGGGCACCCCTGAATCAACTGCTTTTCATGCGGCCGTTATTATCATCACTGTTTCTGCGAGGAAATACGACAGCTCGGCTCTGCTTCTGGATTGGCGACTCTGCGGACATACCCTACGCAAGCGGCCTTCGACGCATCCCAGCTTAATATAGTGGGCGCTTCCCAGTCGGCGGTCATTTGGCAGTGGCTCCAGCATCCGGAAACACGTCTAACCCTCGCACTGAGCTGTTGCAGTTGCTGCATCGAAGCCGAGTTGATTTGACTTAACTGGAGCATCCCTGGGTCGACTGCTTTTTTTGCGGCTGTTTTTATGATCAGTGTTTCTGCCAGGCTCGGCTCGGTTCTGCTTCTGGGTTGGTGACTGTGCGGACACACTCTGCGCAAGCGCCGTTGGACGCATCGCAGCCTAATATAGTGGGGCGTTTCCCATTCGGCGGTCATTTGCCAGTGGCGGCAGCATCCGGAAACACCTCTAACCCTCGTACTGTGCTGTTGCAGATGCTGCATCGAAGCCGAGCTGTTTTGACCCAACTGGGGCATCCCTGGATCAACTGCTTTTCTTGCGGCCGTTATCATCACTGTTTCTGCGAGGAAATGCGACGGCTCGGCTCTGCTTCTGGGTTGGCGACTGTGCGGACACACTCTGCGCAAGCGCCGTTCGACGCATTGCAGCCTAATATAGTGGGGCGTTTCCCAGTCGGCGGTCATTTGGCAGTGGCAGCAGCATCCGGAAACACGTCTAACCCTCGTACTGTGCTGTTGCAGTTGCTGCATCGAAGCCGAGCTGATTTGACTTAACTGGATCATACCTGGGTCGACTGCTTTTCTTGCGGCTGCTTTTATGATCAGTGTTTCTGCGAGGCTCGGCTCGGTTCTGCTTCTGGGTTGGTGACTGTGCGGACACGCTCTGCGCAAGCGCCGTTGGACGCATCGCAGCCTAATATAGTGGGGCGTTTCCAGTGGCGTAGCAACAGGGGGGGCCGGGGGGCCGTGGGCCCCGGGTGCACGGGGCCAGTAAGGGGGGGGGGGTCATATACGTCTGAAGACACCCGAAAATTGTCGATATCCTCGCCTTCCTCGACTACACCCGGGGGGGGGGTGACAGAAGAGCTAAGAGCCCCGGGTGCCAGACGACCTAGCTACGCCACTGGGCGTTTCCCAGTCGGCGGTCATTTGGTAGTGGCGGCAACATTCCGAAACACGTCTAACCCTCGTACTACTCTGTTGTACTTGCTGCATCGAAGCCGAGCTGTTTTGACCCAACTGGGGCATCCCTGGATCAACTGCTTTTCTTGCGGCCGTTATTATCATCAGTGTTTCTGCGAGGAAATACGACGGCTCCGCTCTGCTTCTTGGTTGGCGACTTTACGGACACACTCTGCGCAAGCGCCGTTCGACGCATCGCAGCCTAATATAGTGGGGCGTTTCCCAGTCGGCGGTCATTTGGCAGTGGCGGCAGCATCCGGAAACACGTCTAACCCTCGTACTGTGCTGTTGCAGTTGCTGCATCGAAACCGAGCTGTTTTCACCCAACTGGAGCATCCCTGGATCGACTGCTTTTCTTGCGGCCGTTCTTATGATCAATGTTTCTGCGAGGCTCGGCACTGCTTCTGGGCTGGCGACTGTGCGGACACACTCTGCACAAGCGCCCTTCGACGCATCGCAGCCTAATATAGTGGGGCGTTTCCCAGTCGGCGGTCATTTGGTAGTGGCGGCAACATTCCGAAACACGTCTAACCCTCGTACTACTCTGTTGTACTTGCTGCATCGAAGCCGAGCTGTTTTGACCCAACTGGGGCATCCCTGGATCAACTGCTTTTCTTGCGGCCGTTATTATCATCAGTGTTTCTGCGAGGAAATACGACGGCTCCGCTCTGCTTCTTGGTTGGCGACTTTACGGACACACTCTGCGCAAACGCCGTTCGACGCATCGCAGCCTAATACAGTGGGGCGCTTCCCAGTCGGCTGTCACTTGGCAGTGGCGGCAGCATCCGGAAACACGAGATAACAGTGTCGATCAGGAGCGCGTCGCTTTTGTCTTCTACAAGTAAGGTTCAATAAAAGTGGCGGTTTTCCTGGTGATATGTTTTTTTTGGCAACTTGATCACACAGGGCACTTTCGATTTCAATCGATCCCGATCAGGCCCGATCGCGATCAAAGGTACCCTGAGTGATGAGCATTTCCATGCAGTTCATGCAATTAATTACAATTGCTGTCACAACACAAAAGAAGAAAAACAAAACTTTTGCCGCTGCAAGAGTAAAAGCTCTTCGTTCCGATACAAACACCACCTAGGACTAAATATGGGCATGTTGCAGATATAAAAAATGTCTTAATGCAAGTGGGAAGCATCCCGCTATTCTACGCCTGCCACTTTCCAGTCGGTAGATTCTACTTCCAGCTGGGAAATGCTCTACCCAGTTGTTTCCAGCTGGAAGCGCTGTTTCTAGCTGAAAAATGCTGTATCCAGTTGTTTCCAGCTGGAGCTGGAAAACTTCCAGCTGGAAGTGCAGCTTCCAGCTGGAAGACCAGCTGATGTGGATTCCACTTCCAGCTGGAAAGTTCAATTTCCAGCTATTTCCAGCTGACTCTGGAAAATTTCCAGCTGGAAGGGCTAATTCCAGTTGGAAACCTGGCTGGAAAGACCATTTCCAGCTGGAAATCCAGAGCCCATTTTCATGTGGGGTCTAACCCTCGTACTCTGCTGTTACAATCGCTGCATCGAAGACGAGCTGTTTTGACCCAACTGGAGCATCCCTGGATAAACTGCTTTTCTTGCGGCCGTTATTATCATCAGTGTTTCTGCGAGGAAATACGACGGCTCGGCTCTGCTTCTGGGTTGGCGACTGTGCGGACACACTCTCGCGCAAGCGCCCTTCGACGCATCGCAGCCTAATATAGTCGGGCGTTTCCCAGTCGGCGGTCATTTGGCAGTGGCGGCAGCATCCGGAAACACGTCTAACCCTCGTACTGTGCTGTTGCAGTTGCTGCATCGAAGCCGAGCTGTTTTGACCCAACTGGAGCATCCCTGGATTAACTGCTTATCTTGCGGCCGTTCTTATCATCAGTGTTTCTGTGAGGAAATGCGACGGCTCGGCTCTGCTTCTGGGTTCGCAACTGTGCCGACACACTCTGCGCAAGCGCCCTTCGACGCATCGCAGCCTAATATAGTGGGGCGCTTCCCAGTCGGCGGTCATTTGGCAGTGGCGGCAGCATCCGGAAACACATCTAACCCTCGTACTCTGCTGTTGCAGTCGCTGCATCGAAGCCGAGTTGTTTTGACCCAACTGGAGCATCCCTGGATCAACTGCTTTTCTTGCGGTCGTTCTTATCATCAGTGTTTCTGTGAGGAAATACGACGGCTCGGCTCTGCTTCTGGGTTGGCGACTGTGCGGAGACTCTCTGCGCAAGCGCTCTTCGACGCATCGTAGCCTAATATTGTGGGGCGTTTCCCAGTCGGCGGTCATTTGGCAGTGGCAGCAGCATCCGGAAACACGTCTAACCCTCGTATTGTGCTGTTGCAGTTGCTGCATCGAAGCCGACCTGTTTTGACACAACTGGAGCATACCTGGATCAACTGCTTTTCTTGCGGCCGTCATTATCATCAGTGTTTCTGCGAGGAAACACGACGTCTCGGCTCTGCTTCTGGGCTGGCGACTGTGCGGACACACTCTGCGCAAGCGCCGTTCGACGCATCGCAGCCTAATATAGTGGGGCGTTTCCCAGTCGGCGGTCATTTGGCAGTGGCGGCAACATTCGGAAACACGTCTAACCCTCGTACTCTGATGTTGCAGTTGCTGCATCGAAGCCGAGCTGTTTTGACCCAACTGGAGCATCCCTGGATCGACTGCTTTTCTTGCGGCCGTTCTTATGATCAATGTTTCTGCGAGGCTCGGCTCTGCTTCTGGGTAGGCGACTGTGCGGACACACTCTACGCAAGCGCCCTTCGACGCATCCAAGCTTAATATAGTGGGGCGTTTCCCAGTCGGCGGTCATTTGGCAGTGGCTCCAGCATCCGGAAACACGTCTAACCCTCTTACTGTGCTGTTGCAGTTGCTGCATCGAAGCCGAGCTGTTTTGACCCAACTGGAGCATCCCTGGATCGACTGCTTTTCTTGCGGCCGTTCTTATGGTCAGTGTTCTGCGAGGCTTGGCTCGGCTCCGCTTCCGGGTTGGCGACTGTGCGGACACACTCTGCGCAAGCGCCCTTCGACGCATCGCAGCCTAATATAGTGGGGCGCTTCCCAGTGGGCGGTCATTTGACAGTGACGGCAGCATCCGGAAACACGTCTAACCCTCGTACTGTGCTGTTGCAGTCGCTGCATCGAAGCCGAGCTGCTTTGACCCAACTGGAGCATCCCTGGATCAACTGCTTTTCTTGCGGCCGTTCTTATCATAAGTGTTTCTGTGGGGAAATGCGACGGGTCGGCTCTGCTTATGGGTTGGCAACTGTGCGGATACTCTCTGCGCAAGCGCCGGTCGACGCATCGCATAATAATATAGTGGGGCGTTTCCCAGTCGGCGGTCATTTGGCAGTGGCGGCAGCATCAGGAAACATGTCTAACACCCTTACTCGGCTGTGGCAGTTGCTGCATCGAAGCCGAGCTGTTTTGACCGAACTGGAGCATCCCTGGATCAACTGCTTTTCTTGCGGCCGGTATTATCATCATTTCATTCTGTGAGGAAATGCGACGGCTCGTCTCTGCTTCTGGGTTGGCGACTGTGCGGACACACTCTGCGCAAGCGCCCTTCGACGCATCGCAGCCTAATATAGTGGGGCGTTTCCCAGTCGGCGGTCATTTGGCACTGGCGGCAACATTCGGAAACACGTCTAACCCTCGTACTGTGCTGTTGCAGTCGCTGCATCGAAGCCGAGTTGTTTTGACCCAACTGGAGCATCCCTGGATCAACTGCTTTTCTTGCGGTCGTTCTTATCATCAGTGTTTCTGTGAGGAAATACGACGGCTCGGCTCTGCTTCTGGGTTGGCGACTGTGCGGAGACTCTCTGCGCAAGCGCTCTTCGACGCATCGTAGCCTCATATTGTGGGGCGTTTCCCAGTATGCGGTCATTTGGCAGTGGCAGCAGCATCCGGAAACACGTCTAACCCTCGTACTGTGCTGTTGCAGTTGCTGCTTCGAAGCCGAGCTGTTTTGACCCAACTGGAGCATCCCTGGATCGACTACTTTTCTTGCGGCCGTTCTTATGATCAATGCTTCTGCGACGCTCGGCTCTGCTTCTGGGTTGGCGACTGTGCGGACACACTCTACGCAAGCGCCGTTCGACGCATCCCAGCTTAATATAGTGGGGCGTTTCCCAGTCGGCGGTCATTTGGAAGTGGCTGCAGCATCCGGAAACACGTCTAACCCTCGTACTCTGCTGTTGCAGTTGCTGCATCGAAGCCGAGCTGATTTCACTTAACTGGAGCATCCCTGTATCGACTGCTTTTCTTGCGGCCGTTGTTATGATCAGTGTTTCTGCGCGGGAATACGACGGCTCGGCTCTGCTTCTGGGTTGGCGATTGTGCGGACACACTCTGCGCAAGCGCCCTTCGACGCATCGCAGCCTAATATAGTAGGGCGTTTCCCATTCGGCGGTCATTTGGCAGTGGCGGCAACATCCGGAAACACGTCTATCCCTCGTACTGTGCTGTTGCAGTTGCTGCATCGAAGCCGAGCTGTTTTGACCCGACTGGAGCATCCCTGGTTCGACTGCTTTTCTTGCGGCCTTTCTTATGATCAATGTTTCTGCGAGGCTCGGCTCTGCTTCTGGGTTGGCGGCTGTGCGGACACACTCTGCGCAAGCGCCCTTCGACGCATCCCAGTGGGGCGTTTCCCAGTCGGCGGTCATTTGGCAGTGGCTCCAGCATCCGGAAACACGTCTAACCCTCGTACTGTGCTGTTGCAGTCGCTGCATCGAAGCCGAGCTGCTTTGACCCAACTGGAGCATCCCTGGATCAACTGCTTTTCTTGCGGCCGTTCTTATCATAAGTGTTTCTGTGGGGAAATGCGACGGGTCGGCTCTGCTTATGGGTTGGCAACTGTGCGGATACTCTCTGCGCAAGCGCCGGTCGACGCATCGCATAATAATATAGTGGGGCGTTTCCCAGTCGGCGGTCATTTGGCAGTGGCGGCAGCATCAGGAAACATGTCTAACACCCTTACTCGGCTGTGGCAGTTGCTGCATCGAAGCCGAGCTGTTTTGACCGAACTGGAGCATCCCTGGATCAACTGCTTTTCTTGCGGCCGGTATTATCATCATTTCATTCTGTGAGGAAATGCGACGGCTCGTCTCTGCTTCTGGGTTGGCGACTGTGCGGACACACTCTGCGCAAGCGCCCTTCGACGCATCGCAGCCTAATATAGTGGGGCGTTTCCCAGTCGGCGGTCATTTGGCACTGGCGGCAACATTCGGAAACACGTCTAACCCTCGTACTGTGCTGTTGCAGTCGCTGCATCGAAGCCGAGTTGTTTTGACCCAACTGGAGCATCCCTGGATCAACTGCTTTTCTTGCGGTCGTTCTTATCATCAGTGTTTCTGTGAGGAAATACGACGGCTCGGCTCTGCTTCTGGGTTGGCGACTGTGCGGAGACTCTCTGCGCAAGCGCTCTTCGACGCATCGTAGCCTCATATTGTGGGGCGTTTCCCAGTATGCGGTCATTTGGCAGTGGCAGCAGCATCCGGAAACACGTCTAACCCTCGTACTGTGCTGTTGCAGTTGCTGCTTCGAAGCCGAGCTGTTTTGACCCAACTGGAGCATCCCTGGATCGACTACTTTTCTTGCGGCCGTTCTTATGATCAATGCTTCTGCGACGCTCGGCTCTGCTTCTGGGTTGGCGACTGTGCGGACACACTCTACGCAAGCGCCGTTCGACGCATCCCAGCTTAATATAGTGGGGCGTTTCCCAGTCGGCGGTCATTTGGAAGTGGCTGCAGCATCCGGAAACACGTCTAACCCTCGTACTCTGCTGTTGCAGTTGCTGCATCGAAGCCGAGCTGATTTCACTTAACTGGAGCATCCCTGTATCGACTGCTTTTCTTGCGGCCGTTGTTATGATCAGTGTTTCTGCGCGGGAATACGACGGCTCGGCTCTGCTTCTGGGTTGGCGATTGTGCGGACACACTCTGCGCAAGCGCCCTTCGACGCATCGCAGCCTAATATAGTAGGGCGTTTCCCATTCGGCGGTCATTTGGCAGTGGCGGCAACATCCGGAAACACGTCTATCCCTCGTACTGTGCTGTTGCAGTTGCTGCATCGAAGCCGAGCTGTTTTGACCCGACTGGAGCATCCCTGGTTCGACTGCTTTTCTTGCGGCCTTTCTTATGATCAATGTTTCTGCGAGGCTCGGCTCTGCTTCTGGGTTGGCGGCTGTGCGGACACACTCTGCGCAAGCGCCCTTCGACGCATCCCAGTGGGGCGTTTCCCAGTCGGCGGTCATTTGGCAGTGGCTCCAGCATCCGGAAACACGTCTAACCCTCGTACTGTGCTGTTGCAGTTGCTGCATCGAAGCCGAGCTGATTTGACTTAACTGGAGCATCCCTGGGTCGACTGCTTTTCTTGCGGCTGTTTTTATGATCAGTGTTTCTGCGAGGCTCGGCTCCGTTCTGCTTCTGGGTTGGTGACTGTGCGGACACACTCTGCGCAAGCGCCCTTCGGCGCATAGCAGCCTAATAAAGTGGGGTGTTTCCCAGTCGGCGGTAATTTGGCAGTGGCGGCAGCATCCGGAAACACGTCTAACCCCCGTATGGTGCTGTTGTAGTTGCTGCATCGAAGCCGAGCTGTTTTGACCCAACTGGAAAATACCTTGATCAACTGCTTTTTTTGCGGCCGTTATTATCATCAGTATTTCTGCGAGGAAATACGACGGCTCGGCTCTGCTTCTGGGTTGGCGACTGTGCGGACACACGCTGCGCAAGCGCCTTTCGACGCATCCCAGGCTAATATAGTGAAGCGTTTCTCAGTACGCGGTCATTTGGCAGTGGCTGCAGCATCCGGAAACACGTCTAACCCTCGTACTGCGCTGTTACAGTTGCTGAATCGAAGCCGAGCTGTTTTGACCCAACAGGGGCACCCCTGGATCAACTGCTTTTCATGCGGCCGTTATTATCATCACTGTTTCTGCGAGGAAATACGACAGCTCGGCTCTGCTTCTGGGTTGGCGACTGTGCGGACACACGATGCGCACGCGGCGTTCGACGCATCGCAGCCTAATATAGTGGGGCGTTTCCCAGTCGGCGGTCATTTGGCAGTGGCGGCAACATTCGGAAACACGTCTAACCCTCGTACTCTGATGTTGCAGTTGCTGCATCGAAGCCGAGCTGTTTTGACCCAACTGGAGCATCCCTGGATCGACTGCTTTTCTTGCGGCCGTTCTTATGATCAATGTTTCTGCGAGGCTTGGCTCTGCTTCTGGGTTGGCGACTGTGCGGACACACTCTACGCAAGCGCCCTTCAAAGCATCCAAGCTTAATATAGTGGGGCGTTTCCCAGTCGGCGGTCATTTGGCAGTGGCACCAGCATCCGGAAACACGTCTAACCCTCGTACTGTGCTGTTGCAGTTGCTGCATCGAAGCCGAGCTGATTTGACTTAACTGGAGCATCCCTGGGTCGACTGCTTTTCTTGCGGCTGTTTTTATGATCAGCGTTTCTGCGAGGCTCGGCTCCGTTCTGCTTCTGGGTTGGTGACTGTGTGGACACACTCTGCGCAAGCGCCGTTCGACGCATCGCAGCCTAATATAGTGGGGCGTTTCCCATTCGGCGGTCATTTGCCAGTGGCGGCAACATCCGGTCTAACCCTCGTACTGTGCTGTTGCACTTGCTGCATCGAAGCCGAGCTGTTTTGACCCAACTGGAGCATCCCTGGATCGACTGCTTTTCTTGCGGCCGTTCTTATGATCAATTTTTCTGCGAGGCTCGGCACTGCTTCTGGGTTGGCGACTGTGCGGACACACTCTGCGCAAGCGCCCTTCGACGCATCGCAGCCTAATATAGTGGGGCGTTTCCCAGTCGGCGGTCATTTGGTAGTGGCGGCAACATTCCGAAACACGTCTAACCCTCGTACTACTCTGTTGTACTTGCTGCATCGAAGCCGAGCTGTTTTGACCCAACTGGGGCATCCCTGGATCAACTGCTTTTCTTGCGGCCGTTATTATCATCAGTGTTTCTGCGAGGAAATACGACGGCTCCGCTCTGCTTCTTGGTTGGCGACTTTACGGACACACTCTGCGCAAGCGCCGTTCGACGCATCGCAGCCTAATATAGTGGGGCGTTTCCCAGTCGGTGGTCATTTGGCAGTGGCAGCAGCATTCAGAAACACGTCTAACCCTCGCACTGTGCTGTTGCAGTTGCTGCATCGAAGCCGAGCTGTTTTGACCCAACTGGAGCATCCCTCGATCAACTGCTTTTCTTGCGGCCCGTATTATCATCATTTCATTCTGTGAGGAAATGCGACGGCTCGACTCTGCTTCTGGGTTGGCGACTGTGCGGACACACTCTACGCAAGCGCCCTTCGACGCATCCCAGCTTAATATAGTGGGGCGTTTCCCAGTCGGCGGTCATTTGGCCGTGGCAGCAGCATGCGGAAACACGTCTAACCCTCGTACTGCGCTGTTGCAGTTAGTGCATCGAAGCCGAGCTGTTTTGACCCAACTGGGGCATCCATGGATCAACTGCTTTTCTTGCGGCCGTTATTATCATCAGTGTTTCTGCGAGGAAATACGACGGCTCGGCTCTGCTTCTGGGTTGGCGACTGTGCTCACACTCGGCGCAAGCGCCGTTCGACGCATCGCAGCCTAATATAGTGGGGCGTTTCCCAGTCGGCGGTCATTTGGCAGTTGCAGCAGCATCCGGAAACACGTCTAACCTTCGTACTGTGCTGTTGCAGTTGCTTCATCGAAGCCGAGCTGTTTTGAACCAACTGGAGCATACCTGGATCTACTGTTTTTTATGCGGCCGTTATTATCATCAGTGTTTCTGCAAGGAAATACGACGGCTCGGCTCTGCTTCTGGGTTGGCGACTGTGTGGACACACTCTGCGCAAGCGCCCTTCGACGCATCGCAGCCTAATATAGTGGGGCGTTTCCCAGTCGGCGGTCATTTGGCACTGGCGGCAACATTCGGAAACACGTCTAACCCTCGTACTGTGCTGTTGCAGTTGCTGCTTCGAAGCCGAGCTGTTTTGACCCAACTGGAGCATCCCTGGATCGACTACTTTTCTTGCGGCCGTTCTTATGATCAATGCTTCTGCGACGCTCGGCTCTGCTTCTGGGTTGGCGACTGTGCGGACACACTCTACGCAAGCGCCGTTCGACGCATCCCAGCTTAATATAATGGGGCGTTTCCCAGTCGGCGGTCATTTGGAAGTGGCTGCAGCATCCGGAAACACGTCTAACCCTCGTACTCTGCTGTTGCAGTTGCTGCATCGAAGCCGAGCTGATTTCACTTAACTGGAGCATCCCTGGGTCGACTGCTTTTCTTGCGGCTGTTTTTATGATCAGTGTTTCTGCGAGGCTCGGCTCGGCTCTACTTCTGGGTTGGTGACTGTGCGGACACACTCTGCGCAAGCGCCCTTCGACGCATAGCAGCCTAATATAGTGGGGTGTTTCCCAGTCGGTGGTCATTTGGCAGTGACGGCAGCATCCGGAAACACGTCTAACCCTCATACTGTGCTGTTGCAGTTGCTGCATCGAAGCCGAGCTGTTTTGACCCAACAGGAGCATCCCTGGATCGACTGCTTTTCTTGCGGCCGTTCTTAGGATCAATGTTTCTGCGAGGCTCGGTTCTGCTTCTGGGTTGGCGACTGTGCGGACACACGCTGCGCAAGCGCCGTTCGACGCATCCCAGGCTAATATAGTAAAGCGTTTCCCAGTACGCGGTCATTTGGCAGTGGCTGCAGCATCCGGAAACACGTCTAACCCTCGTAGTACGCTGTTACAGTTGCTGAATCGAAGCCGAGCTGTTTTGACCCAACAGGGGCACCCCTGAATCAACTGCTTTTCATGCGGCCGTTATTATCATCACTGTTTCTGCGAGGAAATACGACAGCTCGGCTCTGCTTCTGGATTGGCGACTCTGCGGACATACCCTACGCAAGCGGCCTTCGACGCATCCCAGCTTAATATAGTGGGCGCTTCCCAGTCGGCGGTCATTTGGCAGTGGCTCCAGCATCCGGAAACACGTCTAACCCTCGCACTGAGCTGTTGCAGTTGCTGCATCGAAGCCGAGTTGATTTGACTTAACTGGAGCATCCCTGGGTCGACTGCTTTTTTTGCGGCTGTTTTTATGATCAGTGTTTCTGCCAGGCTCGGCTCGGTTCTGCTTCTGGGTTGGTGACTGTGCGGACACACTCTGCGCAAGCGCCGTTGGACGCATCGCAGCCTAATATAGTGGGGCGTTTCCCATTCGGCGGTCATTTGCCAGTGGCGGCAGCATCCGGAAACACCTCTAACCCTCGTACTGTGCTGTTGCAGATGCTGCATCGAAGCCGAGCTGTTTTGACCCAACTGGGGCATCCCTGGATCAACTGCTTTTCTTGCGGCCGTTATCATCACTGTTTCTGCGAGGAAATGCGACGGCTCGGCTCTGCTTCTGGGTTGGCGACTGTGCGGACACACTCTGCGCAAGCGCCGTTCGACGCATTGCAGCCTAATATAGTGGGGCGTTTCCCAGTCGGCGGTCATTTGGCAGTGGCAGCAGCATCCGGAAACACGTCTAACCCTCGTACTGTGCTGTTGCAGTTGCTGCATCGAAGCCGAGCTGATTTGACTTAACTGGATCATACCTGGGTCGACTGCTTTTCTTGCGGCTGCTTTTATGATCAGTGTTTCTGCGAGGCTCGGCTCGGTTCTGCTTCTGGGTTGGTGACTGTGCGGACACGCTCTGCGCAAGCGCCGTTGGACGCATCGCAGCCTAATATAGTGGGGCGTTTCCAGTGGCGTAGCAACAGGGGGGGCCGGGGGGCCGTGGGCCCCGGGTGCACGGGGCCAGTAAGGGGGGGGGGGTCATATACGTCTGAAGACACCCGAAAATTGTCGATATCCTCGCCTTCCTCGACTACACCCGGGGGGGGGGGGTGACAGAAGAGCTAAGAGCCCCGGGTGCCAGACGACCTAGCTACGCCACTGGGCGTTTCCCATTCGGCGGTCATTTGCCAGTGGCGGCAGCATCCGGAAACACCTCTAACCCTCGTACTGTGCTGTTGCAGATGCTGCATCGAAGCCGAGCTGTTTTGACCCAACTGGGGCATCCCTGGATCAACTGCTATTCTTGCGGCCGTTATCATCACTGTTTCTGCGAGGAAATACGACGGCTCGGCTCTGCTTCTGGGTTGGCGACTGTGCGGACACACTCTGCGCAAGCGCCGTTCGACGCATTGCAGCCTAATATAGTGGGGCGTTTCCCAGTCGGCGGTCATTTGGCAGTGGCGGCAGCATCCGGAAACACGTCTAACCCTCGTACTGTGCTGTTGCAGTTGCTGCATCGAAACCGAGCTGTTTTCACCCAACTGGAGCATCCCTGGATCGACTGCTTTTCTTGCGGCCGTTCTTATGATCAATGTTTCTGCGAGGCTCGGCACTGCTTCTGGGCTGGCGACTGTGCGGACACACTCTGCACAAGCGCCCTTCGACGCATCGCAGCCTAATATAGTGGGGCGTTTCCCAGTCGGCGGTCATTTGGCAGTGGCTGCAGCATCCAAAAACACGTCCAACCCTCGTACTGCGCTGTTACAGTTGCTGAATCGAAGCCGAGCTCTTTTGACCCAACAGGGGCACCCCTGGATCAACTGCTTTTCATGCGGCCGGTATTATCATCACTGTTTCTGCGAGGAAATACGACAGCTCGGCTGTGCTTCTGGGTTGGCGACTCTGCGGACACACGCTGCGCACGCGCCGTTCGACGCATCGCAGCCTAATATAGTGGGGCGTTTCCCAGTCGGCGGTCATTTGGCAGTGGCGGCAACATTCGGAAACACGTCTAACCCTCGTACTCTGACGTTGCAGTTGCTGCATCGAAGCCGAGCTGTTTTGACCCAACTGGAGCATCCCTGGATCGACTGCTTTTCTTGCGGCCGTTCTTATGATCAATGTTTCTGCGAGGCTCGGCTCTGCTTCTGGGTTGGCGACTGTGCGAACACACTCTACGCAAGCGCCCTTCAAAGCATCCAAGCTTAATATAGTGGGGCGTTTCCCAGTCGGCGGTCATTTGGCAGTGGCACCAGCATCCGGAAACACGTCTAACCCTCGTACTGTGCTGTTGCAGTTGCTGCATCGAAGCCGAGCTGATTTGACTTAACTGGAGCATCCCTGGGTCGACTGCTTTTCTTGCGGCTGTTTTTATGATCAGTGTTTCTGCGAGGCTCGGCTCCGTTCTGCTTCTGGGTTGGTGACTGTGTGGACACACTCTGCGCAAGCGCCGTTCGACGCATCGCAGCCTAATATAGTGGGGCGTTTCCCAGTCGGCGGTCATTTGGCAGTGGCGGCAACATTCCGAAACACGTCTAACCCTCGTACTACTCTGTTGTAGTTGCTGCATCGAAGCCGAGCTGTTTTGACCCAACTGGGGCATCCCTGGATCAACTGCTTTTCTTGCGGCCGTTATTATCATCACTGTTTCTGCGAGGAAATACGACGGCTCGGCTCTGCTTCTGGGTTGGCGACTGTGCGGACACACTCTGCGCAAGCGCCGTTCGACGCATCGCAGCCTAATATAGTGGGGCGTTTCCCAGTCGGCGGTCATTTGGCAGTGGCAGCAGCATCCGGAAACACGTCTAACCCTCGTACTGTGCTGTTGCAGTTGCTGCATCGAAGCCGAGCTTTTTTGACCCAACTGGAGAATACCTGGATCAACTGCTTTTCTTGCGGCCGTTATTATCATCAGTGTTTCTGCGAGGAAATACGACGGCTCGGCTCTGCTTCTTGGTTGGCGACTTTACGGACACACTCTTCGCAAGCGCCGTTCGACGCATCGCAGCCTAATATAGTGGGGCGTTTCCCAGTCGGTGGTCATTTGGCAGTGGCAGCAGCATTCAGAAACACGTCTAACCCTCGCACTGTGCTGTTGCAGTTAGTGCATCGAAGCCGAGCTGTTTTGACCCAACAGGGGCATCCATGGATCAACTGCTTTTCTTGCGGCCGTTATTATCATCAGTGTTTCTGCGAGGAAATACGACGGCTCGGCTCTGCTTCTGGGTTGGCGACTGTGCTCACACTCGGCGCAAGCGCCGTTCGACGCATCGCAGCCTAATATAGTGGGGCGTTTCCCAGTCGGCGGTCATTTGGCAGTGGCTGCAGTACCCAGAAACACGTCTAACCCTCGTACTGTGCTGTTGCAGTTGCTGCATCGAAGTCGAGCTCTTTTCAGCTAACTGGAGCATCCCTGGATCGACTGCTTTTCTTGCGGCCGTTCTTATGATCAATGTTTCTGCGAGGCTCGGCTCTGCTTCTGGGTTGGCGACTGTGCGAACACACTCTACGCAAGCGCCCTTCGACGCATCCCAGCTTAATATAGTGGGGCGTTTCCCAGTCGGCGGTCATTTGGCAGTGGCTGCAGTACCCAGAAACACGTCTAACCCTCGTACTGTGCTGTTGCAGTTGCTGCATCGAAGTCGAGCTCTTTTCAGCTAACTGGAGCATCCCTGGATCGACTGCTTTTCTTGCGGCCGTTCTTATGATCAATGTTTCTGCGAGGCTCGGCTCTGCTTCTGGGTTGGCGACTGTGCGAACACACTCTACGCAAGCGCCCTTCGACGCATCCCAGCTTAATATAGAGGGGCGTTTCCCAGTCGGCGGTCATTTGGCCGTGGCAGCAGCATGCGGAAACACGTCTAACCCTCGTACTGCGCTGTTGCAGTTAGTGCATCGAAGCCGAGCTGTTTTGACCCAACAGGGGCATCCATGGATCAACTGCTTTTCTTGCGGCCGTTATTATCATCAGTGTTTCTGCGAGGAAATACGACGGCTCGGCTCTGCTTCTGGGTTGGCGACTGTGCTCACACTCGGCGCAAGCGCCGTTCGACGCATCGCAGCCTAATATATTGGGGCGTTTCCCAGTCGGCGGTCATTTGGCAGTCGCAGCAGCATCCGGAAACACGTCTAACCCTCGTACTGTGCTGTTGCAGTAGCTTGATAGAAGCCGAGCTGTTTTGAACCAACTGGAGCATACCTGGATCTACTGTTTTTTATGCGGCCGTTATTATCATCAGTGTTTCTGCAAGGAAATACGACGGCTCGGCTCTGCTTCTGGGTTGGCGACTGTGCGGACACACTCTGCGCAAGCGCCCTTCGACGCATCGCAGCCTAATATAGTGGGGCGTTTCCCAGTCGGCGGTCATTTGGCACTGGCGGCAACATTCGGAAACACGCCTAACCCTCGTACTGTGCTGTTGCAGTTGCTGCATCGAAGCCGAGCTGTTTTGACCCAACTGGAGCATCCCTGGATCGACTACTTTTCTTGCGGCCGTTCTTATGATCAATGCTTCTGCGACGCTCGGCTCTGCTTCTGGGTTGGCGACTGTGCGGACACACTCTACGCAAGCGCCGTTCGACGCATCCCAGCTTAATATATTGGGGCGTTTCCCAGTCGGCGGTCATTTGGAAGTGGCTGCAGCATCCGGAAACACGTCTAACCCTCGTACTGTGCTGTTGCAGTTGCTGCATCGAAGCCGAGCTGATTTCACTTAACTGGAGCATCCCTGGGTCGACTGCTTTTCTTGCGGCTGTTTTTATGATCAGTGTTTCTGCGAGGCTCGGCTCGGCTCTACTTCTGGGTTGGTGACTGTGCGGACACACTCTGCGCAAGCGCCCTTCGACGCATACAGCCTAATATAGTGGGGTGTTTCCCAGTCGGTGGTCATTTGGCAGTGGCGGCAGCATCCGGAAACACGTCTAACCCTCGTACTGTGCTGTTGCAGTTGCTGCATCGAAGCCGAGCTGTTTTGACCCAACAGGAGCATCCCTGGATCGACTGCTTTTCTTGCGGCCGTTCTTAGGATCAATGTTTCTGCGAGGCTCGGCTCTGCTTCTGGGTTGTCGACTGTGCGGACACACGCTGCGCAAGCGCCGTTCGACGCATCCCAGGCTAATATAGTAAAGCGTTTCCCAGTACGCGGTCATTTGGCTGTGGCTGCAGCATCCGGAAACACGTCTAACCCTCGTAGTACGCTGTTACAGTTGCTGAATCGAAGCCGAGCTGTTTTGACCCAACAGGGGCACCCCTGGATCAACTGCTTTTCATGCGGCCGTTATTATCATCACTGTTTCTGCGAGGAAATACGACAGCTCGGCTCTGCTTCTGGATTGGCGACTCTGCGGACACACCCTACGCAAGCGGCCTTCGACGCATCCCAGCTTAATATAGTGGGCGCTTCCCAGTCGGCGGTCATTTGGCAGTGGCTCCAGCATCCGGAAACACGTCTAACCCTCGTACTGCGCTGTTGCAGTTGCTGCATCGAAGCCGAGTTGATTTGACTTAACTGGAGCATCCCTGGGTCGACTGTTTTTCTTGCGGCTGTTTTTATGATCAGTGTTTCTGCCAGGCTCGGCTCGGTTCTGCTTCTGGGTTGGTGACTGTGCGGACACACTCTGCGCAAGCGCCGTTGGACGCATCGCAGCCTAATATAGTGGGGCGTTTCCCATTCGGCGGTCATTTGCCAGTGGTGGCAGCATCCGGAAACACCTCTAACCCTCGTACTGTGCTGTTGCAGATGCTGCATCGAAGCCGAGCTGTTTTGACCCAGCTGGGGCATCCCTGGATCAACTGCTTTTCTTGCGGCCGTTATCATCACTGTTTCTGCGAGGAAATACGACGGCTCGGCTCTGCTTCTGGGTTGGCGACTGTGCGGACACACTCTGCGCAAGCGCCGTTCGACGCATTGCAGCCTAATATAGTGGGGCGTTTCCCAGTCGGCGGTCATTTGGCAGTGGCAGCAGCATCCGGAAACACGTCTAACCCTCGTACTGTGCTGTTGCAGTTGCTGCATCGAAGCCGAGCTGATTTGACTTAACTGGATCATACCTGGGTCGACTGCTTTTCTTGCGGCTGCTTTTATGATCAGTGTTTCTGCGAGGCTCGGCTCGGTTCTGCTTCTGGGTTGGTGACTGTGCGGACACACTCTGCGCAAGCGCCGTTGGACGCATCGCAGCCTAATATAGTGGGGCGTTTCCCATTCGGCGGTCATTTGCCAGTGGCGGCAGCATCCGGAAACACCTCTAACCCTCGTACTGTGCTGTTGCAGATGCTGCATCGAAGCCGAGCTGTTTTGACCCAACTGGGGCATCCCTGGATCAACTGCTTTTCTTGCGGCCGTTATCATCACTGTTTCTGCGAGGAAATACGACGGCTCGGCTCTGCTTCTGGGTTGGCGACTGTGCGGACACACTCTGCGCAAGCGCCGTTCGACGCATTGCAGCCTAATATAGTGGGGCGTTTCCCAGTCGGCGGTCATTTGGCAGTGGCGGCAGCATCCGGATACACGTCTAACCCTCGTACTGTGCTGTTGCAGTTGCTGCATCGAAGCCGAGCTGATTTGACTTAACTGGATCATACCTGGGTCGACTGCTTTTCTTGCGGCTGCTTTTATGATCAGTGTTTCTGCGAGGCTCGGCTCGGTTCTGCTTCTGGGTTGGTGACTGTGCGGACACACTCTGCGCAAGCGCCGTTGGACGCATCGCAGCCTAATATAGTGGGGCGTTTCCCATTCGGCGGTCATTTGCCAGTGGCGGCAGCATCCGGAAACACCTCTAACCCTCGTACTGTGCTGTTGCAGATGCTGGATCGAAGCTGAGCTGTTTTGACCCAACTGGGGCATCCCTGGATCAACTGCTTTTCTTGCGGCCGTTATCATCACTGTTTCTGCGAGGAAATACGACGGCTCGGCTCTGCTTCTGGGTTGGCGACTGTGCGGACACACTCTGCGCAAGCGCCGTTCGACGCATTGCAGCCTAATATAGTGGGGCGCTTCCCAGTCGGCGGTCATTTGGCAGTGGCGGCAGCATCCGGATACACGTCTAACCCTCGTACTGTGCTGTTGCAGTTGCTGCATCGAAACCGAGCTGTTTTCACCCAACTGGAGCATCCCTGGATCGACTGCTTTTCTTGCGGCCGTTCTTATGATCAATGTTTCTGCGAGGCTCGGCACTGCTTCTGGGCTGGCGACTGTGCGGGCACACTCTGCACAAGCGCCCTTCGACGCATCGCAGGCTAATATAGTGGGGCGTTTCCCAGTCGGCGGTCATTTGGCAGTGGCTGCAGCATCCAAAAACACGTCCAACCCTCGTACTGCGCTATTACAGTTGCTGAATCGAAGCCGAGCTGTTTTGACCCAACAGGGGCACCCCTGGATCAACTGCTTTTCATGCGGCCGGTATTATCATCACTGTTTCTGCGAGGAAATACGACAGCTCGGCTGTGCTTCTGGGTTGGCGACTCTGCGGACACACGCTGCGCACGCGCCGTTCGACGCATCGCAGCCTAATATAGTGGGGCGTTTCCCAGTCGGCGGTCATTTGGCAGTGGCGGCAACATTCGGAAACACGTCTAACCCTCGTACTCTGACGTTGCAGTTGCTGCATCGAAGCCGAGCTGTTTTGACCCAACTGGAGCATCCCTGGATCGACTGCTTTTCTTGCGGCCGTTCTTATGATCAATGTTTCTGCGAGGCTCGGCTCTGCTTCTGGGTTGGCGACTGTGCGGACACACTCTACGCAAGCGCCCTTCAAAGCATCCAAGCTTAATATAGTGGGGCGTTTCCCAGTCGGCGGTCATTTGGCAGTGGCACCAGCATCCGGAAACACGTCTAACCCTCGTACTGTGCTGTTGCAGTTGCTGCATCGAAGCCGAGCTGATTTGACTTAACTGGAGCATCCCTGGGTCGACTGCTTTTCTTGCGGCTGTTTTTATGATCAGTGTTTCTGCGAGGCTCGGCTCCGTTCTGCTTCTGGGTTGGTGACTGTGTGGACACACTCTGCGCAAGCGCCGTTCGACGCATCGCAGCCTAATATAGGGGGGCGTTTCCCATTCTGCGGTCATTTGCCAGTGGCGGCAACATCCGGAAACACCTCTAACCCTCGTACTGTGCTGTTGCACTTGCTGCATCGAAGCCGAGCTGTTTTGACCGAACTGGAGCATCCCTGGATCGACTGCTTTTCTTGCGGCCGTTCTTATGATCAATTTTTCTGCGAGGCTCGGCACTGCTTCTGGGTTGACGACTGTGCGGACACACTCTGCGCAAGCGCCCTTCGACGCATCGCAGCCTAATATAGTGGGGCGTTTCCCAGTCGGCGGTCATTTGGCAGTGGCGGCAACATTCCGAAACACGTCCAACCCTCGTACTACTCTGTTGTAGTTGCTGCATCGAAGCCGAGCTGTTTTGACCCAATTGGGGCATCCCTGGATCAACTGCTTTTCTTGCGGCCGTTATTATCATCACTGTTTCTGCGAGGAAATACGACGGCTCGGCTCTGCTTCTTGGTTGGCGACTTTACGGACACACTCTGCGCAAGCGCCGTTCGACGCATCGCAGCCTAATATAGTGGGGCGTTTCCCAGTCGGCGGTCATTTGGCAGTGCCAGCAGCATCCGGAAACACGTCTAACCCTCGTACTGTGCTGTTGCAGTTGCTGCATCGAAGCCGAGCTTTTTTGACCCAACTGGAGAATACCTGGATCAACTGCTTTTCTTGCGGCCGTTATTATCATCAGTGTTTCTGCGAGGAAATACGACGGCTCGGCTCTGCTTCTTGGTTGGCGACTTTACGGACACACTCTGCGCAAGCACCGTTCGACGCATCGCAGCCTAATATAGTGGGGCGTTTCCCATTCGGCGGTCATTTGGCAGTGGCAGCAGCATCCGGAAACACGTCTAACCCTCGTACTGTGCTGTTGCAGTTGCTGCATCGAAGCCGAGCTTTTTTGACCCAACTGGAGAATACCTGGATCAACTGCTTTTCTTGCGGCCGTTATTATCATCAGTGTTTCTGCGAGGAAATACGACGGCTCGGCTCTGCTTCTTGGTTGGCGACTTTACGGACACACTCTGCGCAAGCGCCGTTCGACGCATCGCAGCCTAATATAGTGGGGCGTTTCCCAGTCGGTGGTCATTTGGCAGTGGCAGCAGCATTCAGAAACACGTCTAACCCTCGCACTGTGCTGTTGCAGTTGCTGCATCGAAGCCGAGCTATTTTGACCCAACTGGAGCATCCCTCGATCAACTGCTTTTCTTGCGGCCCGTATTATCATCATTTCATTCTGTGAGGAAATGCGACGGCTCGGCTCTGCTTCTGGGTTGGCGACTGTGCGGACACACTCTACGCAAGCGCCCTTCGACGCATCCCAGCTTAATATAGTGGGGCGTTTCCCAGTCGGCGGTCATTTGGCAGTGGCTGCAGTACCCAGAAACACGTCTAACCCTCGTACTGTGCTGTTGCAGTTGCTGCATCGAAGTCGAGCTCTTTTCAGCTAACTGGAGCATCCCTGGATCGACTGCTTTTCTTGCGGCCGTTCTTATGATCAATGTTTCTGCGAGGCTCGGCTCTGCTTCTGGGTTGGCGACTGTGCGAACACACTCTACGCAAGCGCCCTTCGACGCATCCCAGCTTAATATAGAGGGGCGTTTCCCAGTCGGCGGTCATTTGGCCGTGGCAGCAGCATGCGGAAACACGTCTAACCCTCGTACTGCGCTGTTGCAGTTAGTGCATCGAAGCCGAGCTGTTTTGACCCAACTGGGGCATCCATGGATCAACTGCTTTTCTTGCGGCCGTTATTATCATCAGTGTTTCTGCGAGGAAATACGACGGCTCGGCTCTGCTTCTGGGTTGGCGACTGTGCTCACACTCGGCGCAAGCGCCGTTCGACGCATCGCAGCCTAATATAGTGGGGCGTTTCCCAGTCGGCGGTCATTTGGCAGTCGCAGCAGCATCCGGAAACACGTCTAACCCTCGTACTGTGCTGTTGCAGTTGCTTCATCGAAGCCGAGCTGCTTTGAACCAACTGGAGCATACCTGGATCTACTGTTTTTTATGCGGCCGTTATTATCATCAGTGTTTCTGCAAGGAAATACGACGGCTCGGCTCTGCTTCTGGGTTGGCGACTGTGCGGACACACTCTGCGCAAGCCCCCTTCGACGCATCGCAGCCTAATATAGTGGGGCGTTTCCCAGTCGGCGGTCATTTGGCACTGGCGGCAACATTCGGAAACACGTCTAACCCTCGTACTGTGCTGTTGCAGTTGCTGCATCGAAGCCGAGCTGTTTTGACCCAACTGGAGCATCCCTGGATCGACTACTTTTCTTGCGGCCGTTCTTATGATCAATGCTTCTGCGACGCTCGGCTCTGCTTCTGGGTTGGCGACTGTGCGGACACACTCTACGCAAGCGCCGTTCGACGCATCCCAGCTTAATATAGTGGGGCGTTTCCCAGTCGGCGGTCATTTGGAAGTGGCTGCAGCATCCGGAAACACGTCTAACCCTCGTACTGTGCTGTTGCAGTTGCTGCATCGAAGCCGAGCTGATTTCACTTAACTGGAGCATCCCTGGGTCGACTGCTTTTCTTGCGGCTGTTTTTATGATCAGTGTTTCTGCGAGGCTCGGCTCGGCTCTACTTCTGGGTTGGTGACTGTGCGGACACACTCTGCGCAAGCGCCCTTCGACGCATACAGCCTAATATAGTGGGGTGTTTCCCAGTCGGTGGTCATTTGGCAGTGGCGGCAGCATCCGGAAACACGTCTAACCCTCGTACTGTGCTGTTGCAGTTGCTGCATCGAAGCCGAGCTGTTTTGACCCAACAGGAGCATCCCTGGATCGACTGCTTTTCTTGCGGCCGTTCTTAGGATCAATGTTTCTGCGAGGCTCGGCTCTGCTTCTGGGTTGGCGACTGTGCGGACACACGCTGCGCAAGCGCCGTTCGACGCATCCCAGGCTAATATAGTAAAGCGTTTCCCAGTACGCGGTCATTTGGCTGTGGCTGCAGCATCCGGAAACACGTCTAACCCTCGTAGTACGCTGTTACAGTTGCTGAATCGAAGCCGAGCTGTTTTGACCCAACAGGGGCACCCCTGGATCAACTGCTTTTCATGCGGCCGTTATTAACATCACTGTTTCTGCGAGGAAATACGACAGCTCGGCTCTGCTTCTGGATTGGCGACTCTGCGGACACACCCTACGCAAGCGGCCTTCGACGCATCCCAGCTTAATATAGTGGGCGCTTCCCAGTCGGCGGTCATTTGGCAGTGGCTCCAGCATCCGGAAACACGTCTAACCCTCGTACTGCGCTGTTGCAGTTGCTGCATCGAAGCCGAGTTGATTTGACTTAACTGGAGCATCCCTGGGTCGACTGTTTTTCTTGCGGCTGTTTTTATGATCAGTGTTTCTGCCAGGCTCGGCTCGGTTCTGCTTCTGGGTTGGTGACTGTGCGGACACACTCTGCGCAAGCGCCGTTGGACGCATCGCAGCCTAATATAGTGGGGCGTTTCCCATTCGGCGGTCATTTGCCAGTGGTGGCAGCATCCGGAAACACCTCTAACCATCGTACTGTGCTGTTGCAGATGCTGCATCGACGCCGAGCTGTTTTGACCCAACTGTAGCATCCCTGGATCGACTGCTTTTCTTGCGGCCGTTCTTATGATCAATGTTTCTGCGAGGCTCGGCACTGCTTCTGGGTTGGCGACTTTGCGGACACACTCTGCGCAAGCGCCCTTCGACGCATCGCAGCCTAATATAGTGGGGCTTTTCCCAGTCGGCGGTCATTTGGCAGTGGCAGCAGCATCCGGAAACACGTCTAACCCTCGTACTGTGCCGTTGCAGTTGCTGCATCGAAGCCGAGCTGATTTGACTTAACTGGATGATACCTGGGTCGACTGCTTTTCTTGCGGCTGTTTTTATGATCAGTGTTTCTGCGAGGCTCGGCTCGGTTCTGCTTCTGGGTTGGTGACTGTGCGGACACACTCTGCGCAAGCGCCCTTCGACGCATAGCAGCCAATGTAGTGGGGTGTTTCCCAGTCGGCGGTCATTTGGCAGTGGCGGCAGCATCCGGAAACACGTCTAACCCTCGTACTGTGCTGTTGCAGTTGCTGCATCGAAACCGAGCTGTTTTGACCCAACTGGAGCATCCCTGGATCGACTGCTTTTCTTGCGGCCGTTCTTATGATCAATGTTTCTGCGAGGCTCGGCACTGCTTCTGGGCTGGCGACTGTGCGGACACACTCTGCACAAGCGCCCTTCGACGCATCGCAGCCTAATATAGTGGGGCGTTTCCCAGTCGGCGGTCATTTGGCAGTGGCTGCAGCATCCGGAAACACGTCCAACCCTTGTACTGCGCTGTTACAGTTGCTGAATCAAAGCCGAGCTATTTTGACCCAACAGGGGCACCCCTGGATCAACTGCTTTTCATGCGGCCGGTATTATCATCACTGTTTCTGCGAGGAAATACGACAGCTCGGCTCTGCTTCTGGGTTGGCGACTCTGCGGACACACGCTGCGCACGCGCCGTTCGACGCATCGCAGCCTAATATAGTGGGGCATTTCCCTGTCGGCGGTCATTTGTCAGTGGCTGCAGCATCCGGAAACACGTCTAACCCTCGTACTGCGCTGTTGCAGTTGCTGCATCGAAGCCGAGCTGTTTTTACCCAACTGGGACATCCCTGGATCAACTGCTTTTCTTGCGGCCGTTATTATCATCACTGTTTCTGCGAGGAAATACGACAGCTCGGCTCTGCTTCTGGGTTGGCGACTCTGCGGACACACGCTGCGCACGCGCCGTTCGACGCATCGCAGCCTAATATAGTGGGGCGTTTCCCTGTCGGCGGTCATTTGGCAGTGGCAGCAGCATCCGGAAACACGTCTAACCCTCGCACTGTGCTGTTGCAGCTTTTGCATCGAAGCCGAGCTTATTTGACTTAACTGGAGCATCCCTGGATCGACTGCTTTTCTTGCGGCGGTTCTTATGGTCAATGTTTCTGCGAGGCTCGGCACTGCTTCTGGGCTGGCGACTGTGCGGACACACTCTGCACAAGCGCCCTTCGACGCATCGCAGCCTAATATAGTGGGGCGTTTCCCAGTCGGCGGTCATTTGGCAGTGGCAGCAGCATCCGGAAACACGTCTAACCCTCGTACTGTGCTGTTGCAGTTGCTGCATCGAAGCCGAGCTGATTTGACTTAACTGGAGCATCCCTGGGTCGACTGCTTTTCTTGCGGCTGTTTTTATGATCAGTGTTTCTGCCAGGCTCGGCTCGGTTCTGCTTCTGGGTTGGTGACTGTGCGGACACACTCTGCGCAAGCGCCGTTCGACGCATCGCAGCCTAATATAGTGGGGCGTTTCCCATTCGGCGGTGATTTGCCAGTGGCGGCAGCATCCGGAAACACGTCTAACCCTCGTACTGCGCTGTTGCAGTTGCTACATCGAAGCCGAGCTGTTTTGACCCAACTAGGGCATCCATGGATCAACTGCTTTTCTTGCGGCCGTTATTATCATCACTGTTTCTGCGAGGAAATACGACGGCTCGGCTCTGCTTCTGGGTTGGCGACTGTGCGGACACACTCTGCGCAAGCGCCGTTCGACGCATCGCAGCCTAATATAGTGGGGCGTTTCCCAGTCGGCGGTCATTTGGCAGTGGCAGCAGCATCCGGAAACACGTCTAACCCTCGTACTGTGCTGTTGCAGTTGCTGCATCGAAGCCGAGCTGATTTGACTTAACTGGATCATCCCTGGGTCGACTGCTTTTCTTGTGGCTGTTTTAGAGCGCAGCTCTTTGGCGTCCGTTCCGGCGTTTCGCATCGGCGTCGTCGTCGGCCTCGTAACCAGCTCCGCCCCCTTTCATCCCCCCAGCGCTAGCAGCGACCGACTGATACCGCTGGATGCCGCTGACGCCGCTAGAGAGTCAAGATAACGTGACTGCATAGAACACCGTCGCCGCCATGCAGAAAGAGGAGGAAAGGGTCCCCCCCCCCTGTTCTTGTGTGGCGGATAGGGTGCTCTTCAGTTGCCGACGCGCCGGTTATTCGTTGTCCCTGAAACCAACTCCGCAGCTGGGGTTGACTCTCTATCGGCGTCAGCGGCATCAGTCAGTCGCTGCTATCTCTTCCCTCCTCCCTTTATCGTGTTGTCCGCTTGCTGCGCGCGCTTCTGCCCCCATCGTTTGCCGCTGGGTGTACACGCCGCCCCCCTCCCCCCTCTTCCTGCGAGTCTCCGGTTGTCAAAGCGCCGGCTCGAACTTAATTCCTTTCTTCGCTCCTCCTCCAATGCAACCCCTGTGCGGTGGCAATCAGAGAGCCAGATCGGTGGCGGCGGATCTGTATATGTGCACCGCCCGAGCCGAAATTGCCGCTGCCGTTCGCCCTGTGCGGTGGCAATCAGATAGCCAGATCGGTGGCGGCTTGACATAAAGACAAACAGCAATTTCCTAACACTTATGCGGGAGAACATCCCGTTCCTCTCGCTCGTAAAGCGTCCCACGGCTGTGACAACCTCGCGAGGCACTTGTATAGATCTCGTCTTTGAGAATCAAGCATTGGTGTACCAAGTCGAACATATATCAGTCTATTTTTCCGACCACAAAGCTTCCTTCATGACTGTCAAGAACTGTTAGTGGAGTCTTTGTTAAAGGAATACGTGTGAAAAAAAAATTCTGTGATAGCGCATACGTGTGTTGCTCGATTTCTTTGCCTCAATCTATCGAAAAGGTGAAACAGCTTATTTGCTGCGCTCAAATTTCGCATTAGGAACTAACGTAATCGTCGGCAATTTTTTTATGATCAGTGTTTCTGCGAGGCTCGGCTCGGTTCTGCATCTGGGTTGGTGACTGTGCGGACACACTTTGCGCAAGCGCCCTTCGACGCATAGCAGCCTAATGTAGTCGGGTGTTTCCCAGTCGGCGGTCATTTGGCAGTGCCGGCAGAATCCGGAAACACGTCTAACCCTCGTACTGTGCTGTTGCAGTTGCTGCATCGAAACCGAGCTGTTTTGACCCAACTGAAGCATCACTGGATCTATTGCTTTTCTTGCGGCCGTTCTTAGGATCAATGTTTCTGCGAGGCTCGGCTCTGCTTCTGGGTTGGTGACTGTGCGGATACACTCTGCGGAAGCGCCCTTCGACGCATCGCAGCCTAATATAGTGGGGCGTTTCCCAGTCGGCGGTCATTTGGCAGTGGCTGCAACATTCGGAAACACGTCTAACCCTCGTACTCTGATGTTGCAGTTGCTGCATCGAAGCCGAGCTGTTTTGACCCAACTGGAGCATCCCTGGATCGACTGCTTTTCTTGCCGCCGTTCTTATGGTCAGTGTTCTGCGAGGCTTGGCTCGGCTCCGCTTCTGGGTTGGCGACTGTGCGGACACACTCTGCGCAAGCGCCCTTCGACGCATCACAGCCTAACACAGTGGGGCGTTTCCCAGTCGGCGGTCATTTGGCAGTGGCGGCAACATCTGGAAACACGTCTATCCCTCGTACTGTGCTGTTGCAGTTGCTGCATCGAAGCCGAGCTGTTTTGACCCAACTGGAGCATCCCTGGATCGACTGCTTTTCTTGCGGCCGTTCTTATGATCAATGTTTCTGCGAGGCTCGGCTCTGCTTCTGGGTTGGCGGCTGTGCGGACACACTCTACGCAAGCGCCCTTCGACGCATCCCAGCGTAATATAGTGGGGCGTTTCCCAGTCGGCGGTCATTTGGCAGTGGCTCCAGCATCCGGAAACACGTCTAACCCTCGTACTGTGCTGTTGCAGTTGCTGCATCGAAGCCGAGCTGATTTGACTTAACTGGAGCATCCCTGGGTCGACTGCTTTTCTTGCGGCTGTTTTTATGATCAGTGTTTCTGCGAGGCTCGGCTCCGTTCTGCTTCTGGGTTGGTGACTGTGCGGACACACTCTGCGCAAGCGCCCTTCGACGCATAGCAGCCTAATATAGTGGGGTGTTTCCCAGTCGGCGGTATATTGGCAGTGGCGGCAGCATCCGGAAACACGTCTAACCCCCGTATGGTGCTGTTGTAGTTGCTGCATCGAAGCCGAGCTGTTTTGACCCAACTGGAAAATACCTTGATCAACTGCTTTTTTTGCGGCCGTTATTATCATCAGTATTTCTGCGAGGAAATACGACGGCTCGGCTCTGCTTCTGGGTTGGCGACTGTGCGGACACACGCTGCGCAAGCGCCGTTCGACGCATCCCAGGCTAATATAGTGAAGCGTTTCTCAGTACGCGGTCATTTGGCAGTGGCTGCAGCATACGGAAACACGTCTAACCCTCGTACTGCGCTGTTACAGTTGCTGAATCGAAGCCGAGCTGTTTTGACCCAACAGGGGCACCCCTGGATCAACTGCTTTTCATGCGGCCGTTATTATCATCACTGTTTCTGCGAGGAAATACGACAGCTCGGCTCAGCTTCTGGGTTGGCGACTGTGCGGACACACTCTGCGCAAGCGCCGTTCGACGCATCGCCGCCTAATATAGTGGGGCGTTTCCCAGTCGGCGGTCATTTGGCAGTGGCGGCAACATTCGGAAACACGTCTAACCCTCGTACTCTGATGTTGCAGTTGCTGCATCGAAGCCGAGCTGTTTTGACCCAACTGGAGCATCCCTGGATCGACTGCTTTTCTTGCGGCGGTTCTTATGATCAATGTTTCTGCGAGGCTCGGCTCTGCTTCTGGGTTGGCGACTGTGCGGACACACTCTACGCAAGCGCCCTTCAAAGCATCCAAGCTTAATATAGTGGGGCGTTTCCCAGTCGGCGGTCATTTGGCAGTGGCACCAGCATCCGGAAACACGTCTAACCCTCTTACTGTGCTGTTGCAGTTGCTGCATCGAAGCCGAGCTGATTTGACTTAACTGGAGCATCCCTAGGTCGATTGCTTTTCTTGCGGCTGTTTTTATGATCAGTGTTTCTGCGAGGCTCGGCTCCGTTCTGCTTCTGGGTTGGTGACTGTGTGGATACACTCTGCGCAAGCGCTGTTCGACGCATCGCAGCCTAATATAGTGGGGCGTTTCCCATTCGGCGGTCATTTGCCAGTGGCGGCAACATCCGGAAACACCTCTAATCCTCGTACTGTGCTGTTGCACTTGCTGCATCGAAGCCGAGCTGTTTTGACCCAACTGGAGCATCCCTGGATCGACTGCTTTTCTTGCGTCCGTTCTTATGATCAATTTTTCTGCGAGGCTCGGCACTGCTTCTGGGTTGGCGACTGTGCGGACACACTCTGCGCAAGCGCCCTTCGACGCATCGCAGCCTAATATAGTGGGGCGTTTCCCAGTCGGCGGTCATTTGGCAGTAGAGGCAACATTCCGAAACACGTCTAACCCTCGTACTACTCTGTTGTAGTTGCTGCATCGAAGCCGAGCTGTTTTGACCCAACTGGGGCATCCCTGGATCAACTGCTTTTCTTGCGGCCGTTATTATCATCACTGTTTCTGCGAGGAAATACGACGGCTCGGCTCTGCTTCTGGGTTGGCGACTGTGCGGACACACTCTGCGCAAGCGCCGCTCGACGCATCGCAGCCTAATATAGTGGGGCGTTTCCCAGTCGGCGGTCATTTGGCAGTGGCAGCAGCATCCGGAAACACGTCTAACCCTCGTACTGTGCTGTTGCAGCTGCTGCATCGAAGCCGAGCTTATTTGACTTAACTGGAGCATCCCTGGGTCGACTGCTTTTCTTGCGGCGCTTTTTATGATCAGTGTTTCTGCGAGGCTCGGCTCGGTTCTGCTTCTGGGTTGGTGACTGGGCGGACACACTCTACGCAAGCGCCCTTCGACGCATCCCAGCTTAATATAGTGGGCGCTTCCCAGTCGGCGGTCATTTGGCAGTGGCTCCAGCATCCGGAAACACGTCTAACCCTCGTACTGTGCTGTTGCAGTTGCTGCATCGAAGCCGAGCTGATTTGACTTAACTGGAGCATCCCTGGGTCGACTGCTTTTCTTGCGGCTGTTTTTATGATCAGTGTTTCTGCCAGGCTCGGCTCGGTTCTGCTTCTGGGTTGGTGACTGTGCGGACACACTCTGCGCAAGCGCCGTTCGACGCATCGCAGCCTAATATAGTGGGGCGTTTCCCATTCGGCGGTCATTTGCCAGTAGCGGCAGCATCCGGAAACACCTCTAACCCTCGTACTGTGCTGTTGCAGTTTCTGCATCGAAGCCGAGCTGTTTTGACCCAACTGGAGCATCCCTGGATCGACTGCTTTTCTTGCGGCCGTTCTTATGATCAATGTTTCTGCGAGGCTCGGCACTGCTTCTGGGTTGGCGACTGTGCGGACACACTCTGCGCAAGCGCCCTTCGACGCATCACAGCCTAATACAGTGGGGCGTTTCCCAGTCGGCGGTCATTTGGCAGTGGCGGCAGCATCCGGAAACACGTCTAACCCTCGTACTGTGCTGTTGCGGTTGCTGCATCGAAGCCGAGCTGTTTTGAACCAACTGGAGCATCCCTGGATCAACTGCTTTTCGTGCGGCCGTTATTATCATCAATGTTTCTGCGAGGCTCGGCTCTGCTTCTGGGTTGGCGGCTGTGCGGACACACTCTACGCAAGCGCCCTTCGACGCATCCCAACGTAATATAGTGGGGCGTTTCCCAGTCGGCGGTCATTTGGCAGTAGCTCCAGCATCCGGAAACACGTCTAACCCTCGTACTGTGCTGTTGCAGTTGCTGCATCGAAGCCGAGCTTATTTGACCCAACTGGAGCATCCCTGGATCGACTGCTTTTCTTGCGGCCGTTCTTATGATCAATGTTTCTGCGAGGCTCGGCTCTGCTTCTGGGTTGGCGGCTGTGCGGACACACTCTACGCAAGCGCCCTTCGACGCATCCCAGCGTAATATAGTGGGGTGTTTCCCAGTCGGCGGTCATTTGGCAGTGGCTCCAGCATCCGGAAACACGTCTAACCCTCGTACTGTGCTGTTGCAGTTGCTGCATCGAAGCCGAGCTGTTTTGACCCAACTGGAGCATCCCTGGATCGACTGCTTTTTTTGCGGCCGTTCTTATGATCAATGTTTCTGCGAGGCTCGGCTCTGCTTCTGGGTTGGCGGCTGTGCGGACACACTCTACGCAAGCGCCCTTCGACGCATCCCAACGTAATATAGTGGGGCGTTTCCCAGTCGGCGGTCATTTGGCAGTAGCTCCAGCATCCGGAAACACGTCTAACCCTCGTACTGTGCTGTTGCAGTTGCTGCATCGAAGCCGAGCTTATTTGACCCAACTGGAGCATCCCTGGATCGACTGCTTTTCTTGCGGCCGTTCTTATGATCAATGTTTCTGCGAGGCTCGGCTCTGCTTCTGGGTTGGCGGCTGTGCGGACACACTCTACGCAAGCGCCCTTCGACGCATCCCAGCGTAATATAGTGGGGTGTTTCCCAGTCGGCGGTCATTTGGCAGTGGCTCCAGCATCCGGAAACACGTCTAACCCTCGTACTGTGCTGTTGCAGTTGCTGCATCGAAGCCGAGCTGATTTGACTTAACTGGAGCATCCCTGGGTCGACTGCTTTTCTTGCGGCTGTTTTTATCATCAGTGTTTCTGCGAGGCTCGGCTCCGTTCTGCTTCTGGGTTGGTGACTGTGCGGACACACTCTGCGCAAGCGCCCTTCGACGCATAGCAGCCTAATATAGTGGGGTGTTTCCCAGTCGGCGGTAATTTGGCAGTGGCGGCAGCATCCGGAAACACGTCTAACCCCCGTATGGTGCTGTTGTAGTTGCTGCATCGAAGCCGAGCTGTTTTGACCCAACTGGAAAATACTTTGATCAAATGCTTTTTTTGCGGCCGTTATTATCATCAGTATTTCTGCGAGGAAATACGACGGCTCGGCTCTGCTTCTGGGTTGGCGACTGTGCGGACACACGCTGCGCAAGCGCCGTTCGACGCATCCCAGGCTAATATAGTGAAGCGTTTCTCAGTACGCGGTCATTTGGCAGTGGCTGCAGCATCCGGAAACACGTCTAACCCTCGTACTGCGCTGTTACAGTTGCTGAATCGAAGCCGAGCTGTTTTGACCCAACAGGGGCACCCCTGGATCAACTGCTTTTCATGCGGCCGTTATTATCATCACCGTTTCTGCGAGGAAATACGCCAGCTCGGCTCTGCTTCTGGGTTGGCGACTGTGCGGACACACTCTGCGCACGCGCCGTTCGACGTATCGCAGCCTAATATAGTGGGGCGTTTCCCAGTCGGCGGTCATTTGGCAGTGGCGGCAACATTCGGAAACACGTCTAACCCTCGTACTCTGATGTTGCAGTTGCTGCATCGAAGCCGAGATGTTTTGACCCAACTGGAGCATCCCTGGATCGACTGCTTTTCTTGCGGCCGTTCTTATGATCAATGGTTCTGCGAGGCTCGGCTCTGCTTCTGGGTTGGCGACTGTGCGGACACACTCTACGCAAGCGCCCTTCAATGCATCCAAGCATAATATAGTGGGGCGTTTCCCAGTCGGCGGTCATTTGGCAGTGGCACCAGCATCCGGAAACACCTCTAACCCTCGTACTGTGCTGTTGCACTTGCTGCATCGAAGCCGAGCTGTTTTGACCCAACTGGAGCATCCCTGGATCGACTGCTTTTCTTGCGGCCGTTCTTATGATCAATTTTTCTGCGAGGCTCGGCACTGCTTCTGGGTTGGCGACAGTGCGGACACACTCTGCGCAAGCGCCCTTCGACGCATCGCAGCCTAATATAGTGGGGCGTTTCCCAGTCGGCGGTCATTTGGCAGTGGCGGCAACATGCCGAAACACGTCTAACCCTCGTACTACTCTGTTGTAGTTGCTGCATCGAAGCCGAGCTGTTTTGACCCAACTGGGGCATCCCTGGATCAACAGCTTTTCTTGCGGCCGTTATTATCATCACTGTTTCTGCGAGGAAATACGACGGCTCGGCTCTGCTTCTGGGTTGGCGACTGTGCGGACACACTCTGCGCAAGCGCCGTTCGACGCATCGCAGCCTAATATAGTGGGGCGTTTCCCAGTCGGCGGTCATTTGGCAGTGTCAGCAGCATCCGGAAACACGTCTAACCCTCGTACTGTGCTGTTGCAGTTGCTGCATCCAAGCCGAGCTGATTTGACTTAACTGGATCATCCCTGGGTCAACTGCTTTTCTTGTGGCTGTTTTTATGATCAGTGTTTCTGCGAGGCTCGGCTCGGTTCTGCTTCTGAGTTGGTGACTGTGCGGACACACTTTGCGCAAGCGCCCTTCGACGTATAGCAGCCTAATGTAGTGGGGTGTTTCCCACTCGGCGGTCATTTGGCAGTGGCGGCAGCATCCAGAAACACGTCTAACCCTCGTACTGTGCTGTTGCAGTTGCTGCATCGAAACCGAGCTGTTTTGACCCAACTGGAGCATCCCTGGATCGACTGCTTTTCTTGCGGCCGTTCTTATGATCAATGTTTCTGCGAGGCTCGGCACTGCTTCTGGGCTGGCGACTGTGCGGACACACGCTGCGCACGCGCCGTTCGACGCATCGCAGCCTAATACAGTGGGGCGTTTCCCTGTCGGCGGTCATTTGTCAGTGGCTGCAGCATCCGGAAACACGTCTAACCCTCGCACTGTGCTGTTGCAGCTGCTGCATCGAAGCCGAGCTTATTTGACTTAACTGGAGCATTCTGGGTCGACTGCTTTTCTTGCGGCGCTTTTTATGATCAGTGTTTCTGCGAGGCTCCGCTCGGTTCTGCTTCTGGGTTGGTGACTGGGCGGACACACTCTACGCAAGCGCCCTTCGACGCATCCCAGCTTAATATAGTGGGCGCTTCCCAGTCGGCGGTCATTTGGCAGTGGCTCCAGCATCCGGAAACACGTCTAACTCTCGTACTGTGCTGTTGCAGTTGCTGCATTGAAGCCGAGCTGATTTGACTTAACTGGAGCATCCCTGGGTCGACTGCTTTTCTTGCGGCTGTTTTTATGATCCGTGTTTCTGCCAGCCTCGGCTCGGTTCTGCTTCTGGGTTGGTGACTGTGCGGACACACTCTGCGCAAGCGCCGTTCGACGCATCGCAGCCTAATATTGTGGGGCGTTTCCCATTCGGCGGTCATTTGCCAGTGGCGGCAGCACCCGGAAACACCTCTAACCCTCGTACTGTGCTGTTGCAGTTTCTGCATCGAAGCCGAGCTGTTTTGACCCAACTGGAGCATCCCTGGATTGACTGCTTTTCTTGCGGCCGTTCTTATGATCAATGTTTCTGCGAGGCTCGGCACTGCTTCTGGGTTGGCGACTGTGCGGACACACTCTGCGCAAGCGCCCTTCGACGCATCACAGCCTACTACAGTGGGGCGTTTCCCAGTCGGCGGTCATTTGGCAGTGGCGGCAGCATCCGGAAACACGTCTAACCCTCGTACTGTGCGGTTGCGGTTGCTGCATCGAAGCCGAGCTGTTTTGACCCAGCTGGAGCATACCTGGATCGACTGCTTTTCTTGCGGCCGTTCTTATGATCAATGTTTCTGCGAGGCTCGGCACTGCTTGTGGGTTGGCGACTGTGCGGACACACTCTGCGCAAGCGCCCTTCGACGCATCGCAGCCTAATATAGTGGGGCGTTTCCCAGTCGGCGGTCATTTGGCAGTGGCGGCAACATTCGGAAACACGTCTAACCCTCGTACTGTGCTGTTGCAGTTGCTGCATCGAAGCCGAGCTGTTTTGACCCAACTGGAGCATCCCTGGATCGACTGCTTTTTTTGCGGCCGTTCTTATGATCAATGTTTCTGCGAGGCTCGGCTCTGCTTCTGGGTTGGCGGCTGTGCGGACACACTCTACGCAAGCGCCCTTCGACGCATCCCAACGTAATATAGTGGGGCGTTTCCCAGTCGGCGGTCATTTGGCAGTAGCTCCAGCATCCGGAAACACGTCTAACCCTCGTACTGTGCTGTTGCAGTTGCTGCATCGAAGCCGAGCTTATTTGACCCAACTGGAGCATCCCTGGATCGACTGCTTTTCTTGCGGCCGTTCTTATGATCAATGTTTCTGCGAGGCTCGGCTCTGCTTCTGGGTTGGCGGCTGTGCGGACACACTCTACGCAAGCGCCCTTCGACGCATCCCAGCGTAATATAGTGGGGTGTTTCCCAGTCGGCGGTCATTTGGCAGTGGCTCCAGCATCCGGAAACACGTCTAACCCTCGTACTGTGCTGTTGCAGTTGCTGCATCGAAGCTGAGCTGATTTGACTTAACTGGAGCATCCCTGGGTCGACTGCTTTTCATGCGGCTGTTTTTAGATCAGTGTTTCTGCGAGGCTCGGCTCCGTTCTGCTTCTGGGTTGGTGACTGTGCGGACACACTCTGCGCAAGCGCCCTTCGACGCATAGCAGCCTAATATAGTGGGGTGTTTCCCAGTCGGCGGTAATTTGGCAGTGGCGGCAGCATCCGGAAACACGTCTAACCCCCGTATGGTGCTGTTGTAGTTGCTGCATCGAAGCCGAGCTGTTTTGACCCAACTGGAAAATACTTTGATCAAATGCTTTTTTTGCGGCCGTTATTATCATCAGTATTTCTGCGAGGAAATACGACGGCTCGGCTCTGCTTCTGGGTTGGCGACTGTGCGGACACACGCTGCGCAAGCGCCGTTCGACGCATCCCAGGCTAATATATTGAAGCGTTTCTCAGTACGCGGTCATTTGGCAGTGGCTGCAGCATCCGGAAACACGTCTAAGCCTCGTACTGCGCTGTTACAGTTGCTGAATCGAAGCCGAGCTGTTTTGACCCAACAGGGGCACCCCTGGATCAACTGCTTTTCATGCGGCCGTTATTATCATCACCGTTTCTGCGAGGAAATACGACAGCTCGGCTCTGCTTCTGGGTTGGCGACTGTGCGGACACACTCTGCGCACGCGCCGTTCGACGTATCGCAGCCTAATATAGTGGGGCGTTTCCCAGTCGGCGGTCATTTGGCAGTGGCGGCAACATTCGGAAACACGTCTAACCCTCGTACTCTGATGTTGCAGTTGCTGCATCGAAGCCGAGATGTTTTGACCCAACTGGAGCATCCCTGGATCGACTGCTTTTCTTGCGGCCGTTCTTATGATCAATGTTTCTGCGAGGCTCGGCTCTGCTTCTGGGTTGGCGGCTGTGCGGACACACTCTACGCAAGCGCCCTTCGACGCATCCCAGCGTAATATAGTGGGGTGTTTCCCAGTCGGCGGTCATTTGGCAGTGGCTCCAGCATCCGGAAACACGTCTAACCCTCGTACTGTGCTGTTGCAGTTGCTGCATCGAAGCCGAGCTGTTTTGACCCAACTGGAGCATCCCTGGATCGACTGCTTTTTTTGCGGCCGTTCTTATGATCAATGTTTCTGCGAGGCTCGGCTCTGCTTCTGGGTTGGCGGCTGTGCGGACACACTCTACGCAAGCGCCCTTCGACGCATCCCAGCGTAATATAGTGGGGTGTTTCCCAGTCGGCGGTCATTTGGCAGTGGCTCCAGCATCCGGAAACACGTCTAACCCTCGTACTGTGCTGTTGCAGTTGCTGCATCGAAGCCGAGCTGATTTGACTTAACTGGAGCATCCCTGGGTCGACTGCTTTTCTTGCGGCTGTTTTTATGATCAGTGTTTCTGCGAGGCTCGGCTCCGTTCTGCTTCTGGGTTGGTGACTGTGCGGACACACTCTGCGCAAGCGCCCTTCGACGCATAGCAGCCTAATATAGTGGGGTGTTTCCCAGTCGGCGGTAATTTGGCAGTGGCGGCAGCATCCGGAAACACGTCTAACCCCCGTATGGTGCTGTTGTAGTTGCTGCATCGAAGCCGAGCTGTTTTGACCCAACTGGAAAATACTTTGATCAAATGCTTTTTTTGCGGCCGTTATTATCATCAGTATTTCTGCGAGGAAATACGACGGCTCGGCTCTGTTTCTGGGTTGGCGACTGTGCGGACACACGCTGCGCAAGCGCCGTTCGACGCATCCCAGGCTAATATAGTGAAGCGTTTCTCAGTACGCGGTCATTTGGCAGTGGCTGCAGCATCCGGAAACACGTCTAACCCTCGTACTGCGCTGTTACAGTTGCTGAATCGAAGCCGAGCTGTTTTGACCCAACAGGGGCACCCCTGGATCAACTGCTTTTCATGCGGCCGTTATTATCATCACCGTTTCTGCGAGGAAATACGACAGCTCGGCTCTGCTTCTGGGTTGGCGACTGTGCGGACACACTCTGCGCACGCGCCGTTCGACGTATCGCAGCCTAATATAGTGGGGCGTTTCCCAGTCGGCGGTCATTTGGCAGTGGCGGCAACATTCGGAAACACGTCTAACCCTCGTACTCTGATGTTGCAGTTGCTGCATCGAAGCCGAGATGTTTTGACCCAACTGGAGCATCCCTGGATCGACTGCTTTTCTTGCGGCCGTTCTTATGATCAATGTTTCTGCGAGGCTCGGCTCTGCTTCTGGGTTGGCGACTGTGCGGACACACTCTACGCAAGCGCCCTTCAAAGCATCCAAGCATAATATAGTGGGGCGTTTCCCAGTCGGCGGTCATTTGGCAGTGGCACCAGCATCCGGAAACACGTCTAACCCTCGTACTGTGCTGTTGCAGTTGCTGCATCGAAGCCGAGCTGATTTGACTTAACTGGAGCATCCCTGGGTCGACTGCTTTTCTTGCGGCTGTTTTTATGATCAGTGTTTCTGCGAGGCTCGGCTCCGTTCTGCTTCTGGGTTGGCGACAGTGCGGACACACTCTGCGCAAGCGCCCTTCGACGCATCGCAGCCTAATATAGTGGGGCGTTTCCCAGTCGGCGGTCATTTGGCAGTGGCGGCAACATGCCGAAACACGTCTAACCCTCGTACTACTCTGTTGTAGTTGCTGCATCGAAGCCGAGCTGTTTTGACCCAACTGGGGCATCCCTGGATCAACAGCTTTTCTTGCGGCCGTTATTATCATCACTGTTTCTGCGAGGAAATACGACGGCTCGGCTCTGCTTCTGGGTTGGCGACTGTGCGGACACACTCTGCGCAAGCGCCGTTCGACGCATCGCAGCCTAATATAGTGGGGCGTTTCCCAGTCGGCGGTCATTTGGCAGTGTCAGCAGCATCCGGAAACACGTCTAACCCTCGTACTGTGCTGTTGCAGTTGCTGCATCCAAGCCGAGCTGATTTGACTTAACTGGATCATCCCTGGGTCAACTGCTTTTCTTGTGGCTGTTTTTATGATCAGTGTTTCTGCGAGGCTCGGCTCGGTTCTGCTTCTGAGTTGGTGACTGTGCGGACACACTTTGCGCAAGCGCCCTTCGACGCATAGCAGCCTAATGTAGTGGGGTGTTTCCCACTCGGCGGTCATTTGGCAGTGGCGGCAGCATCCAGAAACACGTCTAACCCTCGTACTGTGCTGTTGCAGTTGCTGCATCGAAACCAAGCTGTTTTGACCCAACTGGAGCATCCCTGGATCGACTGCTTTTCTTGCGGCGCTTTTTATGATCAGTGTTTCTGCGAGGCTCCGCTCGGTTCTGCTTCTGGGTTGGTGACTGGGCGGACACACTCTACGCAAGCGCCCTTCGACGCATCCCAGCTTAATATAGTGGGCACTTCCCAGTCGGCGGTCATTTGGCAGTGGCTCCAGCATCCGGAAACACGTCTAACCCTCGTACTGTGCTGTTGCAGTTGCTGCATCGAAGCCGAGCTGATTTGACTTAACTGGAGCATCCCTGGGTCGACTGCTTTTCTTGCGGCTGTTTTTATGATCCGTGTTTCTGCCAGCCTCGGCTCGGTTCTGCTTCTGGGTTGGTGACTGTGCGGACACACTCTGCGCAAGCGCCGTTCGACGCATCGCAGCCTAATATTGTGGGGCGTTTCCCATTCGGCGGTCATTTGCCAGTGGCGGCAGCACCCGGAAACACCTCTTACCCTCGTACTGTGCTGTTGCAGTTTCTGCATCGAAGCCGAGCTGTTTTGACCCAACTGGAGCATCCCTGGATCGACTGCTTTTCTTGCGGCCGTTCTTATGATCAATGTTTCTGCGAGGCTCGGCACTGCTTCTGGGTTGGCGACTGTGCGGACACACTCTGCGCAAGCGCCCTTCGACGCATCACAGCCTAATACAGTGGGGCGTTTCCCAGTCGGCGGTCATTTGGCAGTGGCGGCAGCATCCGGAAACACGTCTAACCCTCGTACTGTGCTGTTGCGGTTGCTGCATCGAAGCCGAGCTGTTTTGACCCAACTGGAGCATACCTGGATCGACTGCTTTTCTTGCGGCCGTTCTTATGATCAATGTTTCTGCGAGGCTCGGCACTGCTTGTGGGTTGGCGACTGTGCGGACACACTCTGCGCAAGCGCCCTTCGACGCATCGCAGCCTAATATAGTGGGGCGTTTCCCAGTCGGCGGTCATTTGGCAGTGGCGGCAACATTCGGAAACACGTCTAACCCTCGTACTGTGCTGTTGCAGTTGCTGCATCGAAGCCGAGCTGTTTTGACTCAACTGGAGCATCCCTGGATCGACTGCTTTTTTTGCCGCCGTTCTTATGATCAATGTTTCTGCGAGGCTCGGCTCTGCTTCTGGGTTGGCGGCTGTGCGGACACACTCTACGCAAGCGCCCTTCGACGCATCCCAACGTAATATAGTGGGGCGTTTCCCAGTCGGCGGTCATTTGGCAGTAGCTCCAGCATCCGGAAACACGTCTAACCCTCGTACTGTGCTGTTGCAGTTGCTGCATCGAAGCCGAGCTTATTTGACCCAACTGGAGCATCCCTGGATCGACTGCTTTTCTTGCGGCCGTTCTTATGATCAATGTTTCTGCGAGGCTCGGCTCTGCTTCTGGGTTGGCGGCTGTGCGGACACACTCTACGCAAGCGCCCTTCGACGCATCCCAGCGTAATATAGTGGGGTGTTTCCCAGTCGGCGGTCATTTGGCAGTGGCTCCAGCATCCGGAAACACGTCTAACCCTCGTACTGTGCTGTTGCAGTTGCTGCATCGAAGCCGAGCTGATTTGACTTAACTGGAGCATCCCTGGGTCGACTGCTTTTCTTGCGGCTGTTTTTAGATCAGTGTTTCTGCGAGGCTCGGCTCCGTTCTGCTTCTGGGTTGGTGACTGTGCGGACACACTCTGCGCAAGCGCCCTTCGACGCATAGCAGCCTAATATAGTGGGGTGTTTCCCAGTCGGCGGTAATTTGGCAGTGGCGGCAGCATCCGGAAACACGTCTAACCCCCGTATGGTGCTGTTGTAGTTGCTGCATCGAAGCCGAGCTGTTTTGACCCAACTGGAAAATACTTTGATCAAATGCTTTTTTTGCGGCCGTTATTATCATCAGTATTTCTGCGAGGAAATACGACGGCTCGGCTCTGCTTCTGGGTTGGCGACTGTGCGGACACACGCTGCGCAAGCGCCGTTCGACGCATCCCAGGCTAATATAGTGAAGCGTTTCTCAGTACGCGGTCATTTGGCAGTGGCTGCAGCATCCGGAAACACGTCTAACCCTCGTACTGCGCTGTTACAGTTGCTGAATCGAAGCCGAGCTGTTTTGACCCAACAGGGGCACCCCTGGATCAACTGCTTTTCATGCGGCCGTTATTATCATCACCGTTTCTGCGAGGAAATGCGACAGCTCGGCTCTGCTTCTGGGTTGGCGACTGTGCGGACACACTCTGCGCACGCGCCGTTCGACGTATCGCAGCCTAATATAGTGGGGCGTTTCCCAGTCGGCGGTCATTTGGCAGTGGCGGCAACATTCGGAAACACGTCTAACCCTCGTACTCTGATGTTGCAGTTGCTGCATCGAAGCCGAGATGTTTTGACCCAACTGGAGCATCCCTGGATCGACTGCTTTTCTTGCGGCCGTTCTTATGATCAATGTTTCTGCGAGGCTCGGCTCTGCTTCTGGGTTGGCGACTGTGCGGACACACTCTACGCAAGCGCCCTTCAAAGCATCCAAGCATAATATAGTGGGGCGTTTCCCAGTCGGCGGTCATTTGGCAGTGGCACCAGCATCCGGAAACACGTCTAACCCTCGTACTGTGCTGTTGCAGTTGCTGCATCGAAGCCGAGCTGATTTGACTTAACTGGAGCATCCCTGGGTCGACTGCTTTTCTTGCGGCTGTTTTTATGATCAGTGTTTCTGCGAGGCTCGGCTCCGTTGTGCTTCTGGGTTGGTGGCTGTGTGGACACACTCTGCGCAAGCGCCGTTCGACGCATCGCAGCCTAATATAGTGGGGCGTATCCCATTCGGCGGTCATTTGCCAGTGGCGGCAACATCCGGAAACACCTCTAACCCTCGTACTGTGCTGTTGCACTTGCTGCATCGAAGCCGAGCTGTTTTGACCCAACTGGAGCATCCCTGGATCGACTGCTTTTCTTGCGGCCGTTCTTATGATCAATGTTTCTGCGAGGCTCGGCACTGCTTCTGGGCTGGCGACTGTGCGGACACACGCTGCGCACGCGCCGTTCGACGCATCGCAGCCTAATACAGTGGGGCGTTTCCCTGTCGGCGGTCATTTGTCAGTGGCTGCAGCATCCGGAAACACGTCTAACCCTCGCACTGTGCTGTTGCAGCTGCTGCATCGAAGCCGAGCTTATTTGACTTAACTGGAGCATCCCTGGGTCGACTGCTTTTCTTGCGGCGCTTTTTATGATCAGTGTTTCTGCGAGGCTCCGCTCGGTTCTGCTTCTGGGTTGGTGACTGGGCGGACACACTCTACGCAAGCGCCCTTCGACGCATCGCAGCCTAATATAGTGGGGCGTTTCCCAGTCGGCGGTCATTTGGCAGTGGCGGCAACATGCCGAAACACGTCTAACCCTCGTACTACTCTGTTGTAGTTGCTGCATCGAAGCCGAGCTGTTTTGACCCAACTGGGGCATCCCTGGATCAACAGCTTTTCTTGCGGCCGTTATTATCATCACTGTTTCTGCGAGGAAATACGACGGCTCGGCTCTGCTTCTGGGTTGGCGACTGTGCGGACACACTCTGCGCAAGCGCCGTTCGACACATCGCAGCCTAATATAGTGGGGCGTTTCCCAGTCGGCGGTCATTTGGCAGTGTCAGCAGCATCCGGAAACACGTCTAAGCCTCGTACTGTGCTGTTGCAGTTGCTGCATCCAAGCCGAGCTGATTTGACTTAACTGGATCATCCCTGGGTCGACTGCTTTTCTTGTGGCTGTTTTTATGATCAGTGTTTCTGCGAGGCTCGGCTCGGTTCTGCTTCTGAGTTGGTGACTGTGCGGACACACTTTGCGCAAGCGCCCTTCGACGCATAGCAGCCTAATGTAGTGGGGTGTTTCCCACTCGGCGGTCATTTGGCAGTGGCGGCAGCATCCAGAAACACGTCTAACCCTCGTACTGTGCTGTTGCAGTTGCTGCATCGAAACCGAGCTGTTTTGACCCAACTGGAGCATCCCTGGATCGACTGCTTTTCTTGCGGCCGTTCTTATGATCAATGTTTCTGCGAGGCTCGGCACTGCTTCTGGGCTGGCGACTGTGCGGACACACGCTGCGCACGCGCCGTTCGACGCATCGCAGCCTAATACAGTGGGGCGTTTCCCTGTCGGCGGTCATTTGTCAGTGGCTGCAGCATCCGGAAACACGTCTAACCCTCGCACTGTGCTGTTGCAGCTGCTGCATCGAAGCCGAGCTTATTTGACTTAACTGGAGCATCCCTGGGTCGACTGCTTTTCTTGCGGCGCTTTTTATGATCAGTGTTTCTGCGAGGCTCCGCTCGGTTCTGCTTCTGGGTTGGTGACTGGGCGGACACACTCTACGCAAGCGCCCTTCGACGCATCCCAGCTTAATATAGTGGGCGCTTCCCAGTCGGCGGTCATTTGGCAGTGGCTCCAGCATCCGGAAACACGTCTAACCATCGTACTGTGCTGTTGCAGTTGCTGCATCGAAGCCGAGCTGATTTGACTTAACTGGAGTATCCCTGGGTCGACTGCTTTTCTTGCGGCTGTTTTTATGATCCGTGTTTCTGCCAGCCTCGGCTCGGTTCTGATTCTGGGTTGGTGACTGTGCGGACACACTCTGCGCAAGCGCCGTTCGACGCATCGCAGCCTAATATTGTGGGGCGTTTCCCATTCGGCGGTCATTTGCCAGTGGCGGCAGCACCCGGAAACACCTCTAACCCTCGTACTGTGCTGTTGCAGTTTCTGCATCGAAGCCGAGCTGTTTTGACCCAACTGGAGCATCCCTGGATCGACTGCTTTTCTTGCGGCCGTTCTTATGATCAATGTTTCTGCGAGGCTCGGCACTGCTCCTGGGTTGGCGACTGTGCGGACACACTCTGCGCAAGCGCCCTTCGACGCATCACAGCCTAATACAGTGGGGCGTTTCCCAGTCGGCGGTCATTTGGCAGTGGCGGCAGCATCCGGAAACACGTCTAACCCTCGTACTGTGCTGTTGCGGTTGCTGCATCGAAGCCGAGCGGCTTTGAACCAACTGGAGCATCCCTGGATCAACTACTTTTCGTGCGGCCGTTATTATCATCAATGTTTCTGCGAGTCTCGCCTCTGCTTCTGGGTTAGCGACTGTGCGGATACTCTCTGCGCAAGCGCCGTTCGACGCATCGCAGCCAGATATAGTGGACGTTTCCCAGTCGGCGGCCATTTGGCAGTGGCAGCAGCATCCGGAAATACGTCTAACCCTCGTACTGTGCTGTTGCAGTCGCTGCATCGAAGCCGAGCTGTTTTGACCCAACTGGAGCATACCTGGATCGACTGCTTTTCTTGCGGCCGTTCTTATGGTCAATGTTTCTGCGAGGCTCGGCACTGCTTGTGGGTTGCCGACTGTGCGGACACACTCTGCGCAAGCGCCCTTCGACGCATCGCAGCCTAATATAGTGGGGCGTTTCCCAGTCGGCGGTCATTTGGCAGTGGCGGCAACATTCGGAAACGCGTCTAACCCTCGTACTCTGATGTTGCAGTTGCTGCATCGAAGCCGAGCTGTTTTGACCCAACTGGAGCATCCCTGGATCGACTGCTTTTCTTGCGGCCGTTCTTATGATCAATGTTTCTGCGAGGCTCGGCTCTGCTTCTGGGTTGGCGACTGTGCGGACACACTCTACGCAAGCGCCCTTCGACGCATCCAAGCTTAATATAGAGGGGCGTTTCCCAGTCGGCGGTCATTTGGCAGTGGCTCCAGCATCCGGAAACAGGTCTAACCCTCGTACTGTGCTGTTGCAGTTGCTGCATCGAAGCCGAGCTCTTTTGACCCAACTGGAGCATCCCTGGATCGACTGCTTTTCTTGCGGCCGTTCTTATGGTCAGTGTTCTGCGAGGCTTGGCTCGGCTCCGCTTCTGGGTTGGCGACTGTGCGGACACACTCTGCGCAAGCGCCCTTCGACGCATCACAGCCTAATACAGTGGCGCGTTTCCCAGACGGCGGTCATTTGGCAGTGGCGGCAACATCCGGAAACACGTCTATCCCTCGTACTGTGCTGTTGCAGTTGCTGCATCGAAGCCGAGCTGTTTTGACCCAACTGGAGCATCCCTGGATCAACTCCTTTTTTTGCGGCCGTTCTTATGATCAATGTTTCTGCGAGGCTCGGCTCTGCTTCTGGGTTGGCGGCTGTGCGGACACACTCTACGCAAGCGCCCTTCGACGCATCCCAGCGTAATATAGTGGGGCGTTTCCCAGTCGGCGGTCATTTGGCAGTAGCTCCAGCATCCGGAAACACGTCTAACCCTCGTACTCTGATGTTGCAGTTGCTGCATCGAAGCCGAGCTGTTTTGACCCAACTGGAGCATCCCTGGATCGACTGCTTTTCTTGCGGCCGTTCTTATGATCAATGTTTCTGCGAGGCTCGGCTCTGCTTCTGGGTTGGCGACTGTGCGGACACACTCTACGCAAGCGCCCTTCGACGCATCCAAGCTTAATATAGTGGGGCGTTTCCCAGTCGGCGGTCATTTGGCAGTGGCTCCAGCATCCGGAAACAGGTCTAACCCTCGTACTGTGCTGTTGCAGTTGCTGCATCGAAGCCGAGCTGTTTTGACCCAACCGGAGCATCCCTGGATCGACTGCTTTTCTTGCGGCCGTTGTTATGGTCAGTGTTCTGCGAGGCTTGGCTCGGCTCCGCTTCTGGGTTGGCGACTGTGAGGACACACTCTGCGCAAGCGCCCTTCGACGCATCACAGCCTAATACAGTGGGGCGTTTCCCAGTCGGCGGTCATTTGGCAGTGGCGGCAACATCCGGAAACACGTCTATCCCTCGTACTGTGCTGTTGCAGTTGCTGCATCGAAGCCGAGCTGTTTTGACCCAACTGGAGCATCCCTGGATCGACTCCTTTTTTTGCGGCCGTTCTTATGATCAATGTTTCTGCGAGGCTCGGCTCTGCTTCTGGGTTGGCGGCTGTGCGGACACACTCTACGCAAGCGCCCTTCGACACATCCCAGCGTAATATAGTGGGGCGTTTCCCAGTCGGCGGTCATTTGGCAGTAGCTCCAGCATCCGGAAACACGTCTAACCCTCGTACTGCGCTGTTACAGTTGCTGAATCGAAGCCGAGCTGTTTTGACCCAACATGGGCACCCCTGGATCAACTGCTTTTCATGCGGCCGTTATTATCATCACTGTTTCTGCGAGGAAATACGACAGCTCGGCTCTGCTTCTGGGTTGGCGACTGTGCGGACACACGCTGCGCACGCGCCGTTCGACGCATCGCAGCCTAATACAGTGGGGCGTTTCCCAGTCGGCGGTCATTTGTCAGTGGCTGCAGCATCCGGAAACACGTCTAACCCTCGCACTGTGCTGTTGCAGCTGCTGCATCGAAGCCGAGCTTATTTGACTTAACTGGAGCATCCCTGGGTCGACTGCTTTTCTTGCGGCGCTTTTTATGATCAGTGTTTCTGCGAGGCTCGGCTCGGTTCTGCTTCTGGGTTGGTGACTGGGCGGACACACTCTACGCATGCGCCCTTCGACGCATCCCAGCTTAATATAGTGGGCGCTTCCCAGTCGGCGGTCATTTGGCAGTGGCTCCAGCATCCGGAAACACGTCTAACCTTTGTACTTCGCTGTTGCAGTTGCTGCATCGAAGCCGAGCTGATTTGACTTAACTGGAGCATCCCTGGGTCGACTGCTTTTCTTGCGGCTGTTTTTATGATCAGTGTTTCTGCCAGGCTCGGCTCGGTTCTGCTTCTGGGTTGGTGACTGTGCGGACACACTCTGCGCAAGCGCCGTTCGACGCATCGCAGCCTAATATAGTGGGGCGTTTCCCATTCGGCGGTCATTTGCCAGTGGCGGCAGCATCCGGAAACACCTCTAACCCTCGTACTGTGCTGTTGCAGTTGCTGCATCGAAGCCGAGCTGTTTTGACCCAACTGGAGCATCCCTGGATCGACTGCTTTTCTTGCGGCCGTTCTTATGATCAATGTTTCTGCGAGGCTCGGCACTGCTTCTGGGTTGGCGACTGTGCGGACACACTCTGCGCAAGCGCCCTTCGACGCATCGCAGCCTAATATAGTGAGGCGTTTCCCAGTCGGCGGTCATTTGGCAGTGGCGGCAACATTCGGAAACACGTCTAACCCTCGTACTCTGATGTTGCAGTTGCTGCATCGAAGCCGAGCTGTTTTGAACTAACTGGAGCATCCCTGGATCAACTGCTTTTCGTGCGGCCGTTATTATCATCAATGTTTCTGCGAGTCTCGCCTCTGCTTCTGGGTTAGCGACTGTGCGGATACTCTCTGCGCAAGCGCCGTTCGACGCATCGTAGCCTAATATAGTGGACGTTTCCCAGTCGGCGGTCATTTGGCAGTGGCAGCAGCATCCGGAAATACGTCTAACCCTCATACTGTGCTGTTGCAGTCGCTGCATCGAAGCCGAGCTGTTTTGACCCAACTGGAGCATACCTGGATCGACTGCTTTTCTTGCGGCCGTTCTTATGGTCAGTGTTCTGCGAGGCTTGGCTCGGCTCCGCTTCTGGGTTGGCGACTGTGCGGACACACTCTGCGCAAACGCCCTTGACGCATCACAGCCTAATACAGTGGGGCGTTTCCCAGTCGGCGGTCATTTGGCAGTGGCGGCAACATCCGGAAACAGGTCTAACCCTCGTACTGTGCTGTTGCAGTTGCTGCATCGAAGCCGAGCTGTTTTGACCCAACTGGAGCATCCCTGGATCGACTGCTTTCCTTGCGGCCGTTCTTATGATCAATGTTTCTGCGAGGCTCGGCTCTGTTTCTGGGTTGGCGGCTGTGCGGACACACTCTACGCAAGCGCCTTTCGACGCATCCCAGCGTAATATAGTGGGGCGTTTCCCAGTCGGCGGTCATTTGGCAGTGGCTCCAGCATCCGGAAACACGTCTAGCCCTCGTACTGTGCTGTTGCAGTTGCTGCATCGAAGCCGAGCTGTTTTGACCCAACTGGAGCATCCCTGGATCGACTGCTTTTCTTGCGGCTGTTTTTATGATCAGTGTTTCTGCGAGACTCGGCTCCGTTCTGCTTCTGGGTTGGTGACTGTACGGACACACTCTGCGCAAGCGCCCTCCGACGCTTAGCAGCCTAATATAGTGGGGCGTATCCCATTCGGCGGTCATTTGCCAGTGGCGGCAACATCCGGAAACACCTCTAACCCTCGTACTGTGCTGTTGCACTTGCTGCATCGAAGCCGAGCTGTTTTGACCCAACTGGAGCATCCCTGGATCGACTGCTTTTCTTGCGGCCGTTCTTATGATCAATTTTTCTGCGAGGCTCGGCACTGCTTCTGGGTTGGCGACAGTGCGGACACACTCTGCGCAAGCGCCCTTCGACGCATCGCAGCCTAATATAGTGGGGCGTTTCCCAGTCGGCGGTCATTTGGCAGTGGCGGCAACATGCCGAAACACGTCTAACCCTCGTACTACTCTGTTGTAGTTGCTGCATCGAAGCCGAGCTGTTTTGACCCAACTGGGGCATCCCTGGATCAACTGCTTTTCTTGCGGCCGTTATTATCATCACTGTTTCTGCGAGGAAATACGACGGCTCGGCTCTGCTTCTGGGTTGGCGACTGTGCGGACACACTCTGCGCAAGCGCCGTTCGACGCATCGCAGCCTAATATAGTGGGGCGTTTCCCAGTCGGCGGTCATTTGGCAGTGTCAGAAGCATCCGGAAACATGTCTAACCCTCGTACTGTGCTGTTGCAGTTGCTGCATCCAAGCCGAGCTGATTTGACTTAACTGGATCATCCCTGGGTCGACTGCTTTTCTTGTGGCTGTTTTTATGATCAGTGTTTCTGCGAGGCTCGGCTCGGTTCTGCTTCTGAGTTGGTGACTGTGCGGACACACTTTGCGCAAGCGCCCTTCGACGCATAGCAGCCTAATGTAGTGGGGTGTTTCCCACTCGGCGGTCATTTGGCAGTGGCGGCAGCATCCAGAAACACGTCTAACCCTCGTACTGTGCTGTTGCAGTTGCTGCATCGAAACCGAGCTGTTTTGACCCAACTGGAGCATCCCTGGATCGACTGCTTTTCTTGCGGCCGTTCTTATGATCAATGTTTCTGCGAGGCTCGGCACTGCTTCTGGGCTGGCGACTGTGCGGACACACTCTGCGCAAGCGCCGTTCGACGCATCGCAGCCTAATACAGTGGGGCGTTTCCCTGTCGGCGGTCATTTGTCAGTGGCTGCAGCATCCGGAAACACGTCTAACCCTCGCACTGTGCTGTTGCAGCTGCTGCATCGAAGCCGAGCTTATTTGACTTAACTGGAGCATCCCTGGGTCGACTGCTTTTCTTGCGGCGCTTTTTATGATCAGTGTTTCTGCGAGGCTCCGCTCGGTTCTGCTTCTGGGTTGGTGACTGGGCGGACACACTCTACGCAAGCGCCCTTCGACGCATCCCAGCTTAATATAGTGGGCGCTTCCCAGTCGGCGGTCATTTGGCAGTGGCTCCAGCATCCGGAAACACGTCTAACCCTCGTTCTGTGCTGTTGCAGTTGCTGCATCGAAGCCGAGCTGATTTGACTTAACTGGAGCATCCCTGGGTCGACTGCTTTTCTTGCGGCTGTTTTTATGATCAGTGTTTCTGCCAGGCTCGGCTCGGTTCTGCTTCTGGGTTGGTGACTGTGCGGACACACTCTGCGCAAGCGCCGTTCGACGCATCGCAGCCTAATATTGTGGGGCGTTTCCCATTCGGCGGTCATTTGCCAGTGGCGGCAGCACCCGCAAACACCTCTAACCCTCGTACTGTGCTGTTGCAGTTTCTGCATCGAAGCCGAGCTGTTTTGACCTAACTGGAGCATCCCTGGATCGACTGCTTTTCTTGCGGCCGTTCTTATGATCAATGTTTCTGCGAGGCTCGGCACTGCTTCTGGGTTGGCGACTGTGCGGACACACTCTGCGCAAGCGCCCTTCGACGCATCACAACCTAATACAGTGGGGCGTTTCCCAGTCGGCGGTCATTTGGCAGTGGCGGCAGCATCCGGAAACACGTCTAACCCTCGTACTGTGCTGTTGCGGTTGCTGCATCGAAGCCGAGCTGCTTTGAACCAACTGGAGCATCCCTGGATCAACTACTTTTCGTGCGGCCGTTATTATCATCAATGTTTCTGCGAGTCTCGCCTCTGCTTCTGGGTTAGCGACTGTGCGGATACTCTCTGCGCAAGCGCCGTTCGACGCATCGCAGCCTGATATAGTGGACGTTTCCCAGTCGGCGGTCATTTGGCAGTGGCAGCAGCATCCGGAAATACGTCTAACCCTCGTACTGTGCTGTTGCAGTCGCTGCATCGAAGACGAGCTGTTTTGACCCAACTGGAGCATACCTGGATCGACTGCTTTTCTTGCGGCCGTTCTTATGATCAATGTTTCTGCGAGGAAATACGACAGCTCGGCTCTGCTTCTGGGTTGGCGACTGTGCGGACACACGCTGCGCACGCGCCGTTCGACGCATCGCAGCCTAATTCAGTGGGGCGTTTCCCAGTCGGCGGTCATTTGTCAGTGGCTGCAGCATCCGGAAACACGTCTAACCCTCGCACTGTGCTGTTGCAGCTGCTGCATCGAAGCCGAGCTTATTTGACTTAACTGGAGCATCCCTGGGTCGACTGCTTTTCTTGCGGCGCTTTTTATGATCAGTGTTTCTGCGAGGCTCGGCTCGGTTCTGCTTCTGGGTTGGTGACTGGGCGGACACACTCTACGCATGCGCCCTTCGACGCATCCCAGCTTAATAGAGTGGGCGCTTCCCAGTCGGCGGTCATTTGGCAGTGGCTCCAGCATCCGGAAACACGTCTAACCCTCGTACTGTGCTGTTGCAGTTGCTGCATCGAAGCCGAGCTGATTTGACTTAACTGGAGCATCCCTGGGTCGACTGCTTTTCTTGCGGCTGTTTTTATGATCAGTGTTTCTGCCAGGCTCGGCTCGGTTCTGCTTCTGGGTTGGTGACTGTGCGGACACACTCTGCGCAAGCGCCGTTCGACGCATCGCAGCCTAACATAGTGAGGCGTTTCCCAGTCGGCGGTCATTTGCCAGTGGCGGCAGCATCCGGAAACACCTCTAACCCTCGTACTGTGCTGTTGCAGTTGCTGCATCGAAGCCGAGCTGTTTTGACCCAACTGGAGCATCCCTGGATCGACTGCTTTTCTTGCGGCCGTTCTTATGATCAATGTTTCTGCGAGGCTCGGCACTGCTTCTGGGTTGGCGACTGTGCGGACACACTCTGCGCAAGCGCCCTTCGACGCATCGCAGCCTAACATAGTGAGGCGTTTCCCAGTCGGCGGTCATTTGGCAGTGGCGGCAACATTCGGAAACACGTCTAACCCTCGTACTCTGATGTTGCAGTTGCTGCATCGAAGCCGAGCTGTTTTGAACTAACTGGAGCATCCCTGGATCAACTGCTTTTCGTGCGGCCGTTATTATCATCAATGTTTCTGCGAGTCTCGCCTCTGCTTCTGGGTTAGCGACTGTGCGGATACTCTCTGCGCAAGCGCCGTTCGACGCATCGTAGCCTAATATAGTGGACGTTTCCCAGTCGGCGGTCATTTGGCAGTGGCAGCAGCATCCGGAAATACGTCTAACCCTCATACTGTGCTGTTGCAGTCGCTGCATCGAAGCCGAGCTGTTTTGACCCAACTGGAGCATACCTGGATCGACTGCTTTTCTTGCGGCCGTTCTTATGGTCAGTGTTCTGCGAGGCTTGGCTCGGCTCCGCTTCTGGGTTGGCGACTGTGCGGACACACTCTGCGCAAGCGCCCTTCGACGCATCACAGCCTAATACAGTGGGGCGTTTCCCAGTCGGCGGTCATTTGGCAGTGGCGGCAACATCCGGAAACACGTCTATCCCTCGTACTGTGCTGTTGCAGTTGCTGCATCGAAGCCGAGCTGTTTTGACCCAACTGGAGCATCCCAGGATCGACTGCTTTTCTTGCGGCCGTTCTTATGATCAATGTTCCTGCGAGGCTCGGCTCTGCTTCTGGGTTGGCGGCTGTGCGGACACACTCTACGCAAGCGCCTTTCGACGCATCCCAGCGTAATATAGTGGGGCGTTTCCCAGTCGGCGGTCATTTGGCAGTGGCTCCAGCATCCGGAAACACGTCTAGCCCTCGTACTGTGCTGTTGCAGTTGCTGCATCGAAGCCGAGCTGATTTGACTTAACTGAAGCATCCCTGGGTCGACTGCTTTTCTTGCGGCCGTTATTATCATCAGTATTTCTGCGAGGAAATACGACGGCTCGGCTCTTCTTCTGGGTTGGCGACTGTGCGGACACACGCTCCGCAAGCGCCGTTCGACGCATGCCAGGCTAATATAGTGAAGCGTTTCTAAGTACGTGGTCATTTGGCAGTGGCTGCAGCATCCGGAAACACGTCTAACCTTCGTACTGCGCTGTTACAGTTGCTGAATCGAAGCCGAGCTGTTTTGACCCAACATGGGCACCCCTGGATCAAGTGCTTTTCATGCGGCCGTTATTATCATCACTGTTTCTGCGAGGAAATACGACAGCTCGGCTCTGCTTCTGGGTTGGCGACTGTGCGGACACACTCTGCGCACGCGCCGTTCGACGTATCGCAGCCTAATATAGTGGGGCGTTTCCCAGTCGGCGGTCATTTGGCAGTGGCGGCAACATTCGGAAACACGTCTAACCCTCGTACTCTGATGTTGCAGTTGCTGCATCGAAGCCGAGATGTTTTGACCCAACTGGAGCATCCCTGGATCGACTGCTTTTCTTGCGGCCGTTCTTATGATCAATGTTTCTGCGAGGCTCGGCTTTGCTTCTGGGTTGGCGACTGTGCGGACACACTCTACGCAAGCGCCCTTCAAAGCATCCAAGCATAATATAGTGGGGCGTTTCCCAGTCGGCGGTCATTTGGCAGTGGCACCAGCATCCGGAAACACGTCTAACCCTCGTACTGTGCTGTTGCAGTTGCTGCATCGAAGCCGAGCTGATTTGACTTAACTGGAGCATCCCTGGGTCGACTGCTTTTCTTGCGGCTGTTTTTATGATCAGTGTTTCTGCGAGGCTCGGCTCCGTTCTGCTTCTGGGTTGGTGACTGTGTGGACACACTCTGCGCAAGCGCCGTTCGACGCATCGCAGCCTAATATTGTGGGGCGTATCCCATTCGGCGGTCATTTGCCAGTGGCGACAACATCCGGAAACACCTCTAACCCTCGTACTGTGCTGTTGCACTTGCTGCATCGAAGCCGAGCTGTTTTGACCCAACTGGAGCATCCCTGGATCGACTGCTTTTCTTGCGGCCGTTCTTATGATCAATTTTTCTGCGAGGCTCGGCACTGCTTCTGGGTTGGCGACAGTGCGGACACACTCTGCGCAAGCGCCCTTCGACGCATCGCAGCCTAATATAGTGGGGCGTTTCCCAGTCGGCGGTCATTTGGCAGTGGCGGCAACATGCCTAAACACGTCTAACCCTCGTACTACTCTGTTGTAGTTGCTGCATCGAAGCCGAGCTGTTTTGACCCAACTGGGGCATCCCTGGATCAACTGCTTTTCTTGCGGCCGTTATTATCATCACTGTTTCTGCGAGGAAATACGACGGCTCGGCTCTGCTTCTGGGTTGGCGACTGTGCGGACACACTCTGCGCAAGCGCCGTTCGACGCATCGCAGCCTAATATAGTGGGGCGTTTCCCAGTCGGCGGTCATTTGGCAGTGTCAGTAGCATCCGGAAACACGTCTAACCCTCGTACTGTGCTGTAGCAGTTGCTGCATCCAAGCCGAGCTGATTTGACTTAACTGGATCATCCCTGGGTCGACTGCTTTTCTTGTGGCTGTTTTTATGATCAGTGTTTCTGCGAGGCTCGGCTCGGTTCTGCTTCTGAGTTGGTGACTGTGCGGACACACTTTGCGCAAGCGCCCTTCGACGCATAGCAGCCTAATGTAGTGGGGTGTTTCCCACTCGGCGGTCATTTGGCAGTGGCGGCAGCATCCAGAAACACGTCTAACACTCGTACTGTGCTGTTGCAGTTGCTGCATCGAAACCGAGCTGTTTTGACCCAACTGGAGCATCCCTGGATCGACTGCTTTTCTTGCGGCCGTTCTTATGATCAATGTTTCTGCGAGGCTCGGCACTGCTTCTGGGCTGGCGACTGTGCGGACACACGCTGCGCACGCGCCGTTCGACGCATCGCAGCCTAATACAGTGGGGCGTTTCCCTGTCGGCGGTCATTTGTCAGTGGCTGCAGCATCCAGAAACACGTCTAACCCTCGCACTGTGCTGTTGCAGCTGCTGCATCGAAGCCGAGCTTATTTGACTTAACTGGAGCATCCCTGGGTCGACTGCTTTTCTTGCGGCGCTTTTTATGATCAGTGTTTCTGCGAGGCTCCGCTCGGTTCTGCTTCTGGGTTGGTGACTGGGCGGACACACTCTACGCAAGCGTCCTTCGACGCATCCCAGCTTAATATAGTGGGCGCTTCCCAGTCGGCGGTCATTTGGCAGTGGCTCCAGCATCCGGAAACACGTCTAACCCTCGTACTGTGCTGTTGCAGTTGCTGCATCGAAGCCGAGCTGATTTGACTTAACTGGAGCATCCCTGGGTCGACTGCTTTTCTTGCGGCTGTTTTTATGATCCGTGTTTCTGCCAGCCTCGGCTCGGTTCTGCTTCTGGGTTGGTGACTGTGCGGACACACTCTGCGCAAGCGCCGTTCGACGCATCGCAGCCTAATATAGTGGGGCGTTTCCCAGTCGGCGGTCATTTGGCAGTGGCAGCAGCATCCGGAAATACGTCTAACCCTCGTAGTGTGCTGTTGCAGTCGCTGCATCGAAGCCGAGCTGTTTTGACCCAACTGGAGCATACCTGGATCGACTGCTTTTCTTGCGGCCGTTGTTATGATCAATGTTTCTGCGAGGCTCGGCACTGCTTGTGGGTTGCCGACTGTGCGGACACACTCTGCGCAAGCGCCCTTCGACGCATCGCAGCCTAATATAGTGGGGCGTTTCCCAGTCGGCGGTCATTTGGCAGTGGCGGCAACATTCGGAAACGCGTCTAACCCTCGTACTCTGATGTTGCAGTTGCTGCATCGAAGCCGAGCTGTTTTGACCCAACTGGAGCATCCCTGGATCGACTGCTTTTCTTGCGGCCGTTCTTATGATCAATGTTTCTGCGAGGCTCGGCTCTGCTTCTGGGTTGGCGACTGTGCGGACACACTCTCCGCAAGCGCCCTTCGACGCATCCAAGCTTAATATAGTGGGGCGTTTCCCAGTCGGCGGTCATTTGGCAGTGGCTCCAGCATCCGGAAACAGGTCTAACCCTCGTACTGTGCTGTTGCAGTTGCTGCATCGAAGCCGAGCTGTTTTGACCCAACTGGAGCATCCCTGGATCGACTGCTTTTCTTGCGGCCGTTCTTATGGTCAGTGTTCTGCGAGGCTTGGCTCGGCTCCGCTTCTGGGTTGGCGACTGTGCGGACACACTCTGCGCAAGCGCCCTTCGACGCATCACAGCCTAATACAGTGGGGCGTTTCACAGTCGGCGGTCATTTGGCAGTGGCGGCAACATCCGGAAACACGTTTATCCCTCGTACTGTGCTGTTGCAGTTGCTGCATCGAAGCCGAGCTGTTTTGACCCAACTGGAGCATCCCTGGATCGACTGCTTTTTTTGCGGCCGTTCTTATGATCAATGTTTCTGCGAGGCTCGGCTCTGCTTCTGGGTTGGCGGCTGTGCGGACACACTCTGCGCAAGCGCCCTTCGACGCATCACAGCCTAATACAGTGGGGCGTTTCCCAGTCGGCGGTCATTTGGCAGTAGCTCCAGCATCCGGAAACACGTCTAACCCTCGTACTGTGCTGTTGCAGTTGCTGCATCGAAGCCGAGCAGATTTGACTTAACTGGAGCATCCCTGGGTCGACTGCTTTTCTTGCGGCTGTTTTTATGATCAGTGTTTCTGCGAGGCTCGGCTCCGTTCTGCTTCTGGGTTGGTGACTGTGCGGACGCACTCTGCGCAAGTGCCCTTCGACGCATAGCAGCCTAATATAGTGGGGTGTTTCCCAGTCGGCGGTAATTTGGCAGTGGCGGCAGCATCCGGAAACACGTCTAACCCCCGTATGGTGCTGTTGTAGTTGCTGCATCGAAGCCGAGCTGTTTTGACCCAACTGGAAAATACCTTGATCAACTGCTTTTTTTGCGGCCGTTATTATCATCAGTATTTCTGCGAGGAAATACGACGGCTCGGCTCTTCTTCTGGGTTGGCGACTGTGCGGACACACGCTGCGCAAGCGCCGTTCGACGCATCCCAGGCTAATATAGTGAAGCGTTTCTCAGTACGCGGTCATTTGGCAGTGGCTGCAGCATCCGGAAACACGTCTAACCCTCGTACTGCGCTGTTACAGTTGCTGAATCGAAGCCGAGCTGTTTTGACCCAACATGGGCACCCCTGGATCAACTGCTTTTCATGCGGCCCCGTTATTATCATCACTGTTTCTGCGAGGAAATACGACAGCTCGGCTCTGCTTCTGGGTTGGCGACTGTGCGGACACACGCTGCGCACGCGCCGTTCGACGCATCGCAGCCTAATATAGTGGGGCGTTTCCCTGCCGGCGGTCATTTGTCAGTGGCTGCAGCATCCGGAAACACGTCTAACCCTCGCACTGTGCTGTTGCAGCTGCTGCATCGAAGCCGAGCTTATTTGACTTAACTGGAGCATCCCTGGGTCGACTGCTTTTCTTGCGGCGCTTTTTATGATCAGTGTTTCTGCCAGGCTCGGCTCGGTTCTGCTTCTGGGTTGGTGACTGTGCGGACACACTCTGCGCAAGCGCCGTTCGACGCATCGCAGCCTAATATAGTCGGGCGTTTCCCATTCGGCGGTCATTTGCCAGTGGCGGCAGCAACCGGAAACACCTCTAACCCTCGTACTGTGCTGTTGCAGTTGCTGCATCGAAGCCGAGCTGTTTTGATCCAACTGGAGCATCCCTGGATCGACTGCTTTTCTTGCGGCCGTTCTTATGATCAATGTTTCTGCGAGGCTCGGCACTGCTTCTGGGTTGGCGACTGTGCGGACACACTCTGAGCAAGCGCCCTTCGACGCATCGCAGCCGAATATAGTGGGGCGTTTCCCAGTCGGCGGTCATTTGGCAGTGGCGGCAACATTCGGAAACACGTCTAACCCTCGTACTCTGATGTTGCAGTTGCTGCATCGAAGCCGAGCTGTTTTGACCCAACTGGAGCATCCCTGGATCGACTGCTTTTCTTGCGGCCGTTCTTATTATCAATGTTTCGGCGAGGCTCGGCTCTGCTTCTGGGTTGGCGACTGGAGGACACACTCTACGCAAGCGCCCTTCGACGCATCCAAGCTTAATATAGTGGGGCGTTTCCCTGTCGGCGGTCATTTGTCAGTGGCTGCAGCATCCGGAAACACGTCTAACCCTCGCACTGTGCTGTTGCAGCTGCTGCATCGAAGCCGAGCTTATTTGACTTAACTGGAGCATCCCTGGGTCGACTGCTTTTCTTGCGGCGCTTTTTATGATCAGTGTTTCTGCGAGGCTCGGCTCGTTTCTGCTTCTGGGTTGGTGACTGGGCGGACACACTCTACGCAAGCGCCCTTCGACGTATCCCAGCTTAATATAGTGGGCGCTTCCCAGTCGGCGGTCATTTGGCAGTGGCTCCAGCATCCGGAAACACCTCTAACCCTCGTACTGTGCTGTTGCAGTTGCTGCATCGAAACCGAGCTGTTTTGACCCAACTGGAGCATCCCTGGATCGACTGCTTTTCTTGCGGCCGTTCTTATGATCAATGTTTCTGCGAGGCTCGGCTCTGCTTCTGGGTTGGCGACTGTGCGGACACACTCTACGCAAGCGCCCTTCGACGCATCCCAGCGTAATATAGTGGGGCGTTTCCCAGTCGGCGGTCATTTGGCAGTGGCTCCAGCATCCGGGAACACGTCTAACCTTTGTACTTCGCTGTTGCAGTTGCTGCATCGAAGCCGAGCTGATTTGATTTAACTGGAGCATCCCTGGGTCGACTGCTTTTCTTGCGGCTGTTTTTATGATCAGTGTTTCTGCGAGGCTCGGCACTGCTTCTGGGCTGGCGACTGTGCGGACACACTCTGCGCAAGCGCCCTTCGACGCATCGCAGCCTAATATAGTGGGGCGTTTCCCAGTCGGCGGTCATTTGGCAGTGGCGACAACATTCGGATACACGTCTAACCCTCGTACTGTGCTGTTGCAGTTGCTGCATCGAAGCCGAGCTGTTTTGACCCAACTGGAGCATCCCTGGAACGACTGCTTTTCTTGCGGCCGTTCTTATGATCAATGTTTCTCCGAGGCTCGGCTCTGCTTCTGGGTTGGCGACTGTGCGGACACACATTACGCAAGCGCCCTTCGACGCATCCAAGCTTAATATTGTAGGAAGTTTCCCAGTCGGCGGTCATTTCGCAGTGGCAGCAGCACCCGGAAACACGTCTAACCCTCGTACTGTGCTGTTGCAGTTGCTGCATACAAGTCGAGCTCTTTTGACCTATCTGGAGCATCCCTGGATCGACTGCTTTTCTTGCGGCCGTTTTTATGGTCAGTGTTTCTGCGAGGCTTGGCTCGGCTCCGCTTCTGGGTTGGCGACTGTGCGGACAAACTCTGTGCAAGCGCCCTTCGACGCATCGCAGCCTAATATAGTAGGGCGTTTCCCAGTCGGCGGTCATTTGGAAGTGGCGGCAACATTCGGAAACACGTCTAACCCTCGTACTGTGCTGTTGCAGTTGCTGCATCGAAGCCGAGCAGTTTTGACCCAACTGGAGCATCCCTGGATCAACTGCTTTTCTTGAGGCCGTTCTTATCATCAGTGTTTCTATGAGGAAATTCGACGGCTCGGCTGTGCTTCTGGGTTGGCGACTGTGCGGACACACTCTGCGCAAGCGCCCTTCGACGCATCGCAGCCTAATATAGTGGGGCGTTTCCCAGTCGGCGGTCATTTGGCAGTGGCGGCAACATTCGGAAACACGTCTAACCCTCGTACTGTGCTGTTGCAGTTGCTGCATCGAAGCCGAACTGTTTTTACCGAACTGGAGCATCCCTGGTTCGACTGCTTTCCTTGCGGCCGTTCTTATGATCAATGTTTCTGCGAAGCTCGGCACTGCTTCTGGGTTGGCGACTGTGCGGACACACTCCGCGCAAGCGCCCTTCGACGCATCGCAGTCTAATAAAGTGGGGCGTTTCCCAGTCGGCGGTCATTTGGCAGTGGCTGCAACACACGGCTAACCCTCTTACTGTGCTGTTGCAGTTGCTGCATCGAAGCAGAGCTGTTTTGACCCAACTGGAGCATCCCTGGATCGACTGCTTTTCTTGCGGCTGTTCTTATGATCAATGTTTCTGCGAGGCTCGGCTCTGCTTCTGGCTTGGCGACTGTGCGAACACACTCTACGCAAGCGCCCTTCGACGCATCCCAGCTTAATTTAGTGGGGCGTTTCCCAGTCGGCGGTCATTTGGCCGTGGCAGCAGCATCCGGAAACACGTCTAACCCTCGTACTGCGCTGTTGCAGTTTCTGCATCGAAGCCGAGCTGTTTTGACCCAACTGGGGCATACCTGGATCGACTGCTTTTCTTGCGGCCGTTCTTATGATCAATGTTTCTGCGAGGCTCGGCTCTGCTTCTGGGTTGGCGACTGTGCGAACACACTCTACGCAAGCGCCCTTCGACGCATCCCAGCTTAATATAGAGGGGCGTATGCCAGACGGCGGTCATTTGGCCGTGGCAGCAGCATGCGGAAACACGTCTAACCCTCGTGCTGTGCTGTTGCAGTTGCTGCATCGAAGCCGAGCTGTTTTGACCCAACTGGGGCATCCATGGATCAACTGCTTTTCTTGCGGCCGTTATTATCATCAGTGTTTCTGCGAGGAAATACGACGGCTCGGCTCTGCTTCTGGGTTGGCGACTGTGCGGACACACTCTGCGCAAGCGCCGTTCGACGTATCGCAGCCTAATATAGTGGGGCGTTTCCCATTCGGCGGTCATTTGGCAGTGGCAGCAGCATCCGGAAACACGTCTAACCCTCGTACTGTGCTGTTGCAGTTGTGCTGCATCAAAGCCGAGCTTTTTTGACCCAACTGGAGAATACCTGGATCAACTGCTTTTCTTGCGGCCGTTATTATCATCAGTGTTTCTGCGAGGAAATACGACGGCTCGGCTCTGCTTCTCGGTTGGCGACTTTACGGACACACTCTGCGCTAGCGCCGTTCGACGCATCGCAGCCTAGTATAGTGGGGCGTTTCCCAGTCGGTGGTCATTTGGCAGTGGCAGCAGCATTCAGAAACACGCCTAACCCTGGCACTGTGCTGTTGTAGTTGCTGCATCGAAGCCGAGCTGTTTTGACCAAACTGGAGCATCCCTCGATCAACTGCTTTTCTTGCGGCCCGTATTATCATCATTTCATTCTGTGAGGAAATGCGACGGCTCGGCTCTCCTTCTGGGTTGGCGACTGTGCGGACACACTCTACGCAAGCGCCCTTCTACGCATCCCTGCTTATTATAGTGGGGCGTTTCCCAGTCGGCGGTCATTTGGCAGTGGCTGCAGTACCCGGAAACACGTCTAACCCACGTACTGTGCTGTTGCAGTTGCTGCATCGAAGTCGAGCTCTTTTCAGCTAACTGGAGCATCCCTGGATCGACTGCTTTTCTTGCGGCCGTTCATATGGTAAGTGTTTCTGCGAGGCTTGGCTGGGCTCCGCTTCTGGGTTGGCGACTGTGCGGACACATTCTGCGCAAGCGCCCTTCGACGCATCGCAGCCTAATATAATGGGGCGTTTCCCAGTCGGCGGTCATTTGGCAGTGGCGGCAACATCCGGAAACCCGTCTAACCCTCGTACTGTGCTGTTGCAGTTGCTGCATCGAAGCCGAGCTGTTTTGACCCAACTGGGGCATCCCTGGATCGAATGCTTTTCTGGCGGCCGTTCTTATGATCAATCTTTCTGCGAGGCTCGGCTGTGCTTCTGGGTTGGCGACTGTGCGAACACACTCAACGCAAGCGCCCTGCGACGCATCCCAGCTTAATATAGTGGGGCGTTTACCAGTCGGCGGTCATTTGGCCGTGGCAGCAGCATCCGGAAACACGTCTAACCCTCGTACTGCGCTGTTGCAGTTGCTGCATCGAAGCCGAGCTGTTTTGACCCAACTGGGGCATCCCTGGATCAACTGCTTTTCTTGCGGCCGTTATTATCATCAGTGTTTCTGCGAGGAAATACGACGGCTCAGCTCTGCTTCTGGGTTGGCGACTGTGCACACACTCGGCCCAAGCGCCGTTCGACGCATCGCAGCCTAATATAGTAGGGCGTTTCCCATTCGGCGGTCATTTGGCAATGGCAGCAGCATCCGGAAACACGTCTAACCCTCGTACTGTGCTGTTGCAGTTGCTGCATCGAAGCCGAGCTTTTTTGACCTAACTGGAGCATCCCTCGATCAACTGCTTTTCTTGCGGCCTGTATTATCATCATTTCATTCGGTGAGGAAATGCGACTGCTCGGCTCTGCTTCTGGGTTGGCGAATGTGCGGACACACTCTGCGCAAGCGCCCTTCGACGCATCGCAGCCTAATATAGTGGGGCGTTTCCCAGTCGGCGGTCATTTGGCACTGGCGGCAACATTCGGAAGCACGTCTAACCCTCGTACTGTGCTGTTGCAGTTGCTGCATCGAAGCCGAGCTGTTTTGACCCAAATGGAGCATCCCTGGATCTACTACTTTTCTTGCGGCCGTTCTTATGATCAATGCTTCTGCGACGCTCGGCTCTGCTTCTGGGTTGGCGACTGATCGGACACACTCTACGCAAGCGCCGTTCGACGCATCCCAGCTTAATATAGTGGGGCGTTTCCCAGACAGCGGTCATTTGGAAGTGGCTGCAGCATCCGGAAACACGTCTAACCCTCGTACTGTGCTGTTGCAGTTGCTGCATCGAAGCCGAGCTGATTTCACTTAACTGGAGCATCCCTGGGTCGACTGCTTTTCTTGCGGCTGTTTTTATGATCAGTGTTTCTGCGAGGCTCGGCTCGGCTCTACTTCTGGGTTGGTGACTTTGCGGACACACTCTGCGCAAGCGCCCTTCTACGCATAGCAGCCTAATATAGTGGGGTGTTTCCCAGTCGGCGGTCATTTGGCAGTGGCGGCAGCATCCGGAAACACGTCTAACCCTCGTACTGTGCTGTTGCAGTTGCTGCATCGAAGCCGAGCTGTTTTGACCCAACTGGAGCATCCCTGGATCGACTGCTTTTCGTGCGGCCGTTCTTAGGATCAATGTTTCTGCGAGGCTCGGCTCTGCTTCTGGGTTGGCGACGTTGCGGACACACTATGCGCAAGCGCCGTTCGACGCATCGCAGCCTAATATAGTGGGGATTTCCCAGTCGGCGGTCATTTGGCAGTGGCAGCAGCATCCAGAAACACGTCTAACCCTCGTACTCTGCTGTTGCAGTTGCTGCATCGAAGCCGAGCTCTTTTGACCCAACTGGAGCATACCTGGATCAACTGCTTTTCTTGCGGCCGTTATTATAATCAGTGTTTCTACGAGGAAATACGACGGCTCCGCTCTGCTTCTGGGTTGGCGACTGTGCGCACACACTCTGCGCAAGTGCCGTTCGACGCATCGCAGCCTAATATAGTGGGGATTTCCCAGTCGGCGGTCATTTGGCAGTGGCAGCAGCATCCAGAAACACGTCTAACCCTCGTACTCTGCTGTTGCAGTTGCTGCATCGAAGCCGAGCTGTTTTGACCCAACTGGAGCATACCTGGATCAACTGCTTTTCTTGCGGCCGTTATTATCATCAGTGTTTCTGCGAGGAAATACGAAGGCTCCGCTCTGCTTCTGGGTTGGCGACTGTGCGCACACACTCTGCGCAAGTGCCGTTCGACGCATCGCAGCCTAGTATAGTGGGGCGTTTCCCAGTCGGCGGTCATTTCGCAGTGGCGGCAGCATGCGGAAACACGTCTAACCCTCGCACTGTGCTGTTGCAGTTGATGCAGCGAAGCCGAGCTGTTTTGACCCAACTGGAGCATACCTGGATCAACTGCTTTTCTTGGGGCCGTTCTTATCATCAGTGTTTCTGCGAGGAAATACGACGGCTCGGCTCTGCTTCTGGGTTGGCGACTGTGCATACACTCGGCGCAAGCGCCGTTCCACGCATCGCAACCTAATATTGTGGGGCGTTTCCCAGTCGGCGGTCATTTGGCAGTGGCAGCAGCATCCGGAAACACGTCTAACCCTCGTACAGTGCTGTTGCAGTTGCTGCATCGAAGCCGAGCTGTTTTGAACCAACTGGAGCATACCTGGATCTACTGTTTTTTATGCGGCCGTTATTATCATCAGTGTTTCTGCGAGGAAATACGACGGCTCGGCTCTGCTTCTGGGTTGGCGACTGTGCGGACACACTCTGCGCAAGCGCCGTTCGACGTATCGCAGCCTAATATAGTGGGGCGTTTCCCATTCGGCGGTCATTTGGCAGTGGCAGCAGCATCCGGAAACACGTCTAACCCTCGTGCTGTGCTGTTGCAGTTGTGCTACATCAAAGCCGAGCTTTTTTGACCCAACTGGAGAATACCTGGATCAACTGCTTTTCTTGCGGCCGTTATTATCATCAGTGTTTCTGCGAGGAAACACGACGGCTCGGCTCTGCTTCTCGGTTGGCGACTTTACGGACACACTCTGCGCAAGCGCGGTTCGACGCATCGCAGCCTAATATAGTGGGGCGTTTCCCAGTCGGTGATCATTTGGCAGTGGCAGCAGCATTCAGAAACACGCCTAACCCTGGCACTGTGCTGTTGTAGTTGCTGCATCGAAGCCGAGCGGTTTTGACCAAACTGGAGCATCCCTCGATCAACTGCTTTTCTTGCGGCCCGTATTATCATCATTTCATTCTGTGAGGAAATGCGACGGCTCGGCTCTGCTTCTGGGTTGGCGACTGTGCGGACACACTCTACGCAAGCGCCCTTCGACGCATCCCTGCTTAATATAGTGGGGCGTTTCCCAGTCGGCGGTCATTTGGCAGTGGCTGCAGTACCCGGAAACACGTCTAATCCTCGTACTGTGCTGTAGCAGTTGCTGCATCGAAGTCGCGCTCTTTTCAGCTAACTGGAGCATCCCTGGATCGACTGCTTTTCTTGCGGCCTTTCATATGGTGAGTGTTTCTGCGAGGCTTGGCTGGGCTCCGCTTCTGGGTTGGCGACTGTGCGGACAGACTCTGCGCAAGCGCCCTTCGACGCATCCCAGCTTAATATAGAGGGGCGTTTCCCAGTCGGCGGTCATTTGGCCGTGGCAGCAGCATGCGGAAACACGTCTAACCCTCGTGCTGTGCTGTTGCAGTTGCTGCATCGAAGCCGAGCTGTTTTGACCCAACTGGGGCATCCATGGATCAACTGCTTTTCTTGCGGCCGTTATTATCATCAGTGTTTCTGCGAGGAAATACGACGGCTCGGCTCTGCTTCTGGGTTGGCGACTGTGCACACACTCGGCGCAAGCGCCGTTCGATGCATCGCAGCCTAATATAGTGGGGCGTTTCCCATTCGGCGGTCATTTGGCAATGGCAGCAGCATCCGGAAACACGTCTAACCCTCGTACTGTGCTGTTGCAGTTGCTGCACCGAAGCCGAGCTTTTTTGACCTAACTGGAGCATCCCTCGATCAACTGCTTTTCTTGCGGCCTGTATTATCATCATTTCATTCGGTGAGGAAATGCGACGGCTCGGCTCTGCTTATGGGTTGGCGAATGTGCGGACACACTCTGCGCAAGCGCCCTTCGACGCATCGCAGCCTAATATAGTGGGGCGTTTCCCAGTCGGCGGTCATTTGGCACTGGCGGCAACATCCGGAAACACGTCTAACCCTCGTACTGTGCTGTTGCAGTTGCTGCATCGAAGCCGAGCTGTTTTGACCCAACTGGAGCATCCCTGGATCGACTGCTTTTCTTGCGGCCGTTCGTATGATCAATGCTTCTGCGAGACTCGGCTCTGCTTCTGGGTTGGCGATTGTGCGGACACACTCCGCGCAAGCGCCCTTCGACGCATCGCAGCCTAATATAGTGGGGCGTTTCCCAGTCGGCGGTCATTTGGCAGTGGCGGCAACATTCGGAAACACGTCTAACCCTCGTACTGTGCTGTTGCAGTTGCTGCATCGGAGCCGAGCTGTTTTGACCCAACTGGAGCGTCCCTGGATCGAATGCTTTTCTTGCGGCCGTTCTTATGATCAATGTTTCTGCGAGGCTCGGCTCTGCTTCTGGGTTGGCGACTGTGCGAACACACTCTACGCAAGCGCCCTGCGACGCATCCCTGCTTAATATAGTGGGGTGTTTACCAGTCGGCGGTCATTTGGCCGTGGCAGCAGCATCCGGAAACACGTCTAACCCTCGTACTGCGCTGTTGCAGTTGCTGCATCGAAGCCGAGCTGTTTTGACCCAACTGGGGCATCCCTGGATCAACTGCTTTTCTTGCGGCCGTTATTATCGTCAGTGTTTCTGCGAGGAAATACGACGGCTCAGCTCTGCTTCGGGGTTGGCGACTGTGCACACACTCGACGCAAGCGCCGTTCGACGCATCGCAGCCTAATATAGTGGGGCGTTTCCCAGTAGGCGGTCATTTGGCAGTGGCAGCAGCATCCGGAAACACGTCTAACCCTCGTACTGTGCTGTTGCAGTTGCTGCATCGAAGCCGAGCTGTTTTGAACCAACTGGAGCATACCTGGATGTACTGTTTTTTATGCGGCCGTTATTATCATCAGTGTTTCTGCGAGGAAATACGACGCCTCGGCTCTGCTTCTAGGTTGGCGACTGTGCCGACACACTCTGCGCAAGCGCCGTTCGACGCATCGCAGCCTAATATAGTGGGGCGTTTCCCAGTCGGCGGTCATTTGGCACTGGCGGCAACATTCGGAAACACGTCTAACCCTCGTACTGTGCTGTTGCAGTTGCTGCATCGAAGCCGAGCTGTTTTGACCCAACTGGAGCATCCCTGGATCGACTACTTTTCTTGCGGCCGTTCTTATGATCAATGCTTCTGCGACGCTCGGCTCTGCTTCTGGGTTGGCGACTGTGCGGACACACTCTACGCAAGCGCCGTTCGACGCATCCCAGCTTAATATAGTGGGGCGTTTCCCAGACAGCGGTCATTTGGAAGTGGCTGCAGCATCCGGAAACACGTCTAACCCTCGTACTGTGCTGTTGCAGTTGCTGCATCGAAGGCGAGCTGATTTCACTTAACTGGAGCATCCCTGGGTCGACTGCTTTTCTTGCGGCTGTTTTTATGATCAGTGTTTCTGCGAGGCTCGGCTCGGCTCTACTTCTGGGTTGGTGACTGTGCGGACACACTCTGCGCAAGCGCCCTTCTACGCATAGCAGCCTAATATAGTGGGGTGTTTCCCAGTCGGCGGTCATTTGGCAGTGGCGGCAGCATCCGGAAACACGTCTAACCCTCGTACTGTGCTGTTGCAGTTGCTGCATCGAAGCCGAGCTGTTTTGACCCAACTGGAGCAACCCTGGATCGACTGCTTTTCTTGCGGCCGTTCTTAGGATCAATGTTTCTGCGAGGCTCGGCTCTGCTTCTGGGTTGGCGACGTTGCGGACACACTATGCGCAAGCGCCGTTCGACGCATCGCAGCCTAATATAGTGGGGCGTTTCCCAGTCGGCGGTCATTTGGCAGTGGCAGCAGCATCCGGAAACACGTCTAACCCCCGCATATTGCTGTTGCAGTTGCTGCATCGAAGCAGAGCTGTTTTGACCCAACTGGAGCATACCTGGATCAACTGCTTTTCTTGCGGCCGTTATTATCATCAGTGTTTCTGCGAGGAAATACGAAGGCTCCGCTCTGCTTCTGGGTTGGCGACTGTGCGCACACACTCTGCGCAAGTGCCGTTCGACGCATCGCAGCCTAGTATAGTGGGGCGTTTCCCAGTCGGCGGTCATTTCGCAGTGGCGGCAGCATGCGGAAACACGTCTAACCCTCGCACTGTGCTGTTGCAGTTGATGCAGCGAAGCCGAGCTGTTTTGACCCAACTGGAGCATACCTGGATCAACTGCTTTTCTTGGGGCCGTTCTTATCATCAGTGTTTCTGCGAGGAAATACGACGGCTCGGCTCTGCTTCTGGGTTGGCGACTGTGCATACACTCGGCGCAAGCGCCGTTCCACGCATCGCAACCTAATATTGTGGGGCGTTTCCCAGTCGGCGGTCATTTGGCAGTGGCAGCAGCATCCGGAAACACGTCTAACCCTCGTACAGTGCTGTTGCAGTTGCTGCATCGAAGCCGAGCTGTTTTGAACCAACTGGAGCATACCTGGATCTACTGTTTTTTATGCGGCCGTTATTATCATCAGTGTTTCTGCGAGGAAATACGACGGCTCGGCTCTGCTTCTGGGTTGGCGACTGTGCGGACACACTCTGCGCAAGCGCCGTTCGACGTATCGCAGCCTAATATAGTGGGGCGTTTCCCATTCGGCGGTCATTTGGCAGTGGCAGCAGCATCCGGAAACACGTCTAACCCTCGTGCTGTGCTGTTGCAGTTGTGCTACATCAAAGCCGAGCTTTTTTGACCCAACTGGAGAATACCTGGATCAACTGCTTTTCTTGCGGCCGTTATTATCATCAGTGTTTCTGCGAGGAAACACGACGGCTCGGCTCTGCTTCTCGGTTGGCGACTTTACGGACACACTCTGCGCAAGCGCGGTTCGACGCATCGCAGCCTAATATAGTGGGGCGTTTCCCAGTCGGTGATCATTTGGCAGTGGCAGCAGCATTCAGAAACACGCCTAACCCTGGCACTGTGCTGTTGTAGTTGCTGCATCGAAGCCGAGCGGTTTTGACCAAACTGGAGCATCCCTCGATCAACTGCTTTTCTTGCGGCCCGTATTATCATCATTTCATTCTGTGAGGAAATGCGACGGCTCGGCTCTGCTTCTGGGTTGGCGACTGTGCGGACACACTCTACGCAAGCGCCCTTCGACGCATCCCTGCTTAATATAGTGGGGCGTTTCCCAGTCGGCGGTCATTTGGCAGTGGCTGCAGTACCCGGAAACACGTCTAATCCTCGTACTGTGCTGTAGCAGTTGCTGCATCGAAGTCGCGCTCTTTTCAGCTAACTGGAGCATCCCTGGATCGACTGCTTTTCTTGCGGCCTTTCATATGGTGAGTGTTTCTGCGAGGCTTGGCTGGGCTCCGCTTCTGGGTTGGCGACTGTGCGGACAGACTCTGCGCAAGCGCCCTTCGACGCATCCCAGCTTAATATAGAGGGGCGTTTCCCAGTCGGCGGTCATTTGGCCGTGGCAGCAGCATGCGGAAACACGTCTAACCCTCGTGCTGTGCTGTTGCAGTTGCTGCATCGAAGCCGAGCTGTTTTGACCCAACTGGGGCATCCATGGATCAACTGCTTTTCTTGCGGCCGTTATTATCATCAGTGTTTCTGCGAGGAAATACGACGGCTCGGCTCTGCTTCTGGGTTGGCGACTGTGCACACACTCGGCGCAAGCGCCGTTCGATGCATCGCAGCCTAATATAGTGGGGCGTTTCCCATTCGGCGGTCATTTGGCAATGGCAGCAGCATCCGGAAACACGTCTAACCCTCGTACTGTGCTGTTGCAGTTGCTGCACCGAAGCCGAGCTTTTTTGACCTAACTGGAGCATCCCTCGATCAACTGCTTTTCTTGCGGCCTGTATTATCATCATTTCATTCGGTGAGGAAATGCGACGGCTCGGCTCTGCTTATGGGTTGGCGAATGTGCGGACACACTCTGCGCAAGCGCCCTTCGACGCATCGCAGCCTAATATAGTGGGGCGTTTCCCAGTCGGCGGTCATTTGGCACTGGCGGCAACATCCGGAAACACGTCTAACCCTCGTACTGTGCTGTTGCAGTTGCTGCATCGAAGCCGAGCTGTTTTGACCCAACTGGAGCATCCCTGGATCGACTGCTTTTCTTGCGGCCGTTCGTATGATCAATGCTTCTGCGAGACTCGGCTCTGCTTCTGGGTTGGCGATTGTGCGGACACACTCCGCGCAAGCGCCCTTCGACGCATCGCAGCCTAATATAGTGGGGCGTTTCCCAGTCGGCGGTCATTTGGCAGTGGCGGCAACATTCGGAAACACGTCTAACCCTCGTACTGTGCTGTTGCAGTTGCTGCATCGGAGCCGAGCTGTTTTGACCCAACTGGAGCGTCCCTGGATCGAATGCTTTTCTTGCGGCCGTTCTTATGATCAATGTTTCTGCGAGGCTCGGCTCTGCTTCTGGGTTGGCGACTGTGCGAACACACTCTACGCAAGCGCCCTGCGACGCATCCCTGCTTAATATAGTGGGGTGTTTACCAGTCGGCGGTCATTTGGCCGTGGCAGCAGCATCCGGAAACACGTCTAACCCTCGTACTGCGCTGTTGCAGTTGCTGCATCGAAGCCGAGCTGTTTTGACCCAACTGGGGCATCCCTGGATCAACTGCTTTTCTTGCGGCCGTTATTATCGTCAGTGTTTCTGCGAGGAAATACGACGGCTCAGCTCTGCTTCGGGGTTGGCGACTGTGCACACACTCGACGCAAGCGCCGTTCGACGCATCGCAGCCTAATATAGTGGGGCGTTTCCCAGTAGGCGGTCATTTGGCAGTGGCAGCAGCATCCGGAAACACGTCTAACCCTCGTACTGTGCTGTTGCAGTTGCTGCATCGAAGCCGAGCTGTTTTGAACCAACTGGAGCATACCTGGATGTACTGTTTTTTATGCGGCCGTTATTATCATCAGTGTTTCTGCGAGGAAATACGACGGCTCGGCTCTGCTTCTAGGTTGGCGACTGTGCCGACACACTCTGCGCAAGCGCCGTTCGACGCATCGCAGCCTAATATAGTGGGGCGTTTCCCAGTCGGCGGTCATTTGGCACTGGCGGCAACATTCGGAAACACGTCTAACCCTCGTACTGTGCTGTTGCAGTTGCTGCATCGAAGCCGAGCTGTTTTGACCCAACTGGAGCATCCCTGGATCGACTACTTTTCTTGCGGCCGTTCTTATGATCAATGCTTCTGCGACGCTCGGCTCTGCTTCTGGGTTGGCGACTGTGCGGACACACTCTACGCAAGCGCCGTTCGACGCATCCCAGCTTAATATAGTGGGGCGTTTCCCAGACAGCGGTCATTTGGAAGTGGCTGCAGCATCCGGAAACACGTCTAACCCTCGTACTGTGCTGTTGCAGTTGCTGCATCGAAGCCGAGCTGATTTCACTTAACTGGAGCATCCCTGGGTCGACTGCTTTTCTTGCGGCTGTTTTTATGATCAGTGTTTCTGCGAGGCTCGGCTCGGCTCTACTTCTGGGTTGGTGACTGTGCGGACACACTCTGCGCAAGCGCCCTTCTACGCATAGCAGCCTAATATAGTGGGGTGTTTCCCAGTCGGCGGTCATTTGGCAGTGGCGGCAGCATCCGGAAACACGTCTAACCCTCGTACTGTGCTGTTGCAGTTGCTGCATCGAAGCCGAGCTGTTTTGACCCAACTGGAGCAACCCTGGATCGACTGCTTTTCTTGCGGCCGTTCTTAGGATCAATGTTTCTGCGAGGCTCGGCTCTGCTTCTGGGTTGGCGACGTTGCGGACACACTATGCGCAAGCGCCGTTCGACGCATCGCAGCCTAATATAGTGGGGCGTTTCCCAGTCGGCGGTCATTTGGCAGTGGCAGCAGCATCCGGAAACACGTCTAACCCCCGCATATTGCTGTTGCAGTTGCTGCATCGAAGCAGAGCTGTTTTGACCCAACTGGAGCATACCTGGATCAACTGCTTTTCTTGCGGCCGTTATTATCATCAGTGTTTCTGCAAGGAAATACGACGGCTTGGCTCTGCTTCCGGGCTGGCGACTGTGCGGACACGCTCTGCACAAGCGCCGTTCGACGCATCGCAGCCTAATATTGCGGGGCGTTTCCCAGTCGGCGGTCATTTGGCAGTGGCAGCAGGATCCGGAAACACGTCTAACCCTCGTACTGTGCTGTTGCAGTTGCTGCATCGAAGCCGAGCTGTTTTGACCCAACTGGAGCATACCTGGATCAACTGCTTTTCTTGCGGCCGTTATTATCATCAGTGTTTCTGCGAGGAAATACGACGGCTCCGCTCTGCTTCTGGGTTGGCGACTGTGCGCACACACTCTGCGCAAGTGCCGTTCGACGCATCGCAGCCTGATATAGTGGGGATTTCCCAGTCGGCGGTCATTTGGCAGTGGCAGCAGCATCCAGAAACACGTCTAACCCTCGTACTCTGCTGTTGCAGTTGTTGCATCGAAGCCGAGCTGTTTTGACCCAACTGGAGCATACCTGGATGAACTGCTTTTCTTGCGGCCGTTATTATTATCACTGTTTCTGCGAGGAAATACGACGGCTCGGCTCTGCTTCTGGGCTGGCGACTGTGCCGACACACTCTGCGCAAGCGCCGTTCGACGCATCGCAGCCTAGTATAGTGGGGCGTTTCCCAGTCGGCGGTCATTCCGCAGTGGCGGCAGCATGCGGAAACACGTCTAACCCTCGCACTGTGCTGTTGCAGTTGATGCAGCGAAGCCGAGCTGTTTTGACCCAACTGGAGCATACCTGGATCAACTGCTTTTCTTGCGGCCGTTCTTATCATCAGTGTTTCTGCGAGGAAATTCAACGGCTCGGCTCTGCTTCTGGGTTGGCGACTGTGCGGATACTCTCTGCGCAAACGCCGTTCGACGCGTCGCAGCCTAATATAGTGGGACGTTTCCCAGTCGGCGGTTATTTCGCAGTGGCGGCAGCATCCGGAAACACGTCTAACCCTCGTACTGTGCTGTTGCAGTTGCTGCATCGAAGCCGAGCTGTTTTGAACCAACTTGAGCGTCCCTGGATCAACTGCTTTTCGTGCGGCCGTTATTATCATCAATGTTTCTGCGAGTCTCGCCTCTGCTTCTGGGTTAGCGACTGTGCGGATACTCTCTGCGCAAGCGCCGTTCGACGCATCGCAGCCTAATATAGTGGACGTTTCCCAGTCGGCGGTCATTTGGCAGTGGCAGCAGCATCCGGAAATACGTCTAACCCTCGTACTGTGCTGTTGCAGTCGCTGCATCGAAGCCGAGCTGTTTTGTCCCAACTGGAGCATACCTGGATCAACCGCTTTTCTTGCGGCCGTTATCATCACTGTTTCTGCGAGGAGATACGACGGCTCGGCTCTGCTTCTGGGTTGGCGACTGTGCGGATACTCTCTGCGCAAGCGCCGTTCGACGCATCGCAGCCTAATATAGTGGGGCGTTTCCCAGTCGGCGGTCATTTGGCAGTGGCAGCAGCATCCGGAAACACGTCTAACCCTCGTACTGTGCTGTTGCAGTTGCTGCATCGAAGCCGAGCTGTTTTGACCCAACTGGAGCATACCTGGATCAACTGCTTTTCTTGTGGCCGTTATTATCATCAGTGTTTCTGCGAGGAAATACGACGGCTCCGCTCTGCTTCTGGGTTGGCGACTGTGCGCACACGCTCTGCGCAAGTGCCGTTCGACGCATCGCAGCCTGATATAGTGGGGATTTCCTAGTCGGCGGTCATTTGGCAGTGGCAGCAGGATCCAGAAACACGTCTAACCCTCGCACTGTGCTGTTGCAGTTGCTGCATCGAAGCCGAGCTGTTTTGACCCAACTGGAGCATACCTGGATCAACTGCTTTTCTTGCGGCCGTTATTATTATCACTGTTTCTGCGAGGAAATACGACGGCTCGGCTCTGCTTCTGGGCTAGCGACTGTGCCGACACACTCTGCGCAAGCGCCGTTCGACGCATCGCAGCCTAGTATAGTGGGGCGTTTCCCAGTCGGCGGTCATTTGGCAGTGGCAGCAGCATCCGGAAACACGTCTAACCCTCGTACTGTGCTGTTGCAGTTGCTGCATCGAAGCCGAGCTGTTTTGACCCAACTGGAGCATACCTGGATCAACTGCTTTTCTTGCGGCCGTTCTTATCATCAGTGTTTCTGCGAGGAAATACGACGGCTCGGCTCTGCTTCTGGGTTGGCGACTGTGCGGATACTCTCTGCGCAAGCGCCGTTCGACGCATCGCAGCCTAATACAGTGGGGCGTTTCCCAGTCGGCGGTCATTTGGCAGTGGCAGCAGCATCCGGAAACACGTCTAACCCTCGTACTGTGCTGTTGCAGTTGCTGCATCGAAGCCGAGCTGTTTTGACCCAACTGGAGCATCCCTGGATCAACTGCTTTTCGTGCAGCCGTTATTATCATCAATGTTTCTGCTAGTCTCGCCTCTGCTTCTGGGTTGGCGACTGTGCGGATACTCTCTGCGCAAGCGCCGTTCGACGCATCGCAGCCTAATATAGTGGACGTTTCCCAGTCGGCGGTCATTTGGCAGTGGCAGCAGCATCCAGAAATACGTCTAACCCTCGTACTGTGCTGTTGCAGTTGCTGCATCGAAGCCGAGCTGTTTTGACCCAACAGGAGCATACCTGGATCAACCGCTTTTCTTGCGGCCGTTATCATCACTGTTTCTGCGAGGAAATACGACGGCTCGGCTCTGCTTCTGGGTTGGCGACTGTGCGGATACTCTCTGCGCAAGCGCCGTTCGACGCATCGCAGCCTAATATAGTGGGGCGTTTCCCAGTCGGCGGTCATTTGGCAGTGGCAGCAGTATCCGGAAACACGTCTAACCCTCGTACTGTGCTGTTGCAGTTGCTGCATCGAAGCCGAGCTGTTTTGACCCAACTGGAGCATACCTGGATTAACTGCTTTTCTTGCGGCCGTTCTTATCATCAGTGTTTCTGCGAGGAAATACGACGGCTCGGCTCTGCTTCTGGGTTGGCGACTGTGCGGATACTCTCTGCGCAAGCGCAATTCGACGCATCGCAGGGACGTTTCCCAGTCGGCGGTCATTTGGCAGTGGCGGAAGCATCCGGAAACACGTCTAACCCTCATACTGTGCTGTTGCAGTTGCTGCATCGAAGCCGAGCTGTTTTGACCCAACTGGAGCATCGCTGGATCAACTGCTTTTCGTGCGGCCGTTATTGTCATCAATGTTTCTGCTAGTCTCGCCTCTGCTTCTGGGTTGGCGACTGTGCGGATACTCTCTGCGCAAGCGCCGTTCGACGCATCGCAGCCTAATATAGTGGGGCGTTTCCCAGTCGGCGGTCATTTGGCAGTGGCAGCAGCATCCGGAAACACGTCTAACCCTCGTACTGTGCTGTTGCAGTTGCTGCATCGAAGCCGAGCTGTTTTGACCCAACTGGAGCATACCTGGATCAACTGCTTTTCTTGTGGCCGTTATTATCATCAGTGTTTCTGCGAGGAAATACGACGGCTCCGCTCTGCTTCTGGGTTGGCGACTGTGTGCACACGCTCTGCGCAAGTGCCGTTCGACGCATCGCAGCCTGATATAGTGGGGATTTCCTAGTCGGCGGTCATTTGGCAGTGGCAGCAGGATCCAGAAACACGTCTAACCCTCGCACTGTGCTGTTGCAGTTGCTGCATCGAAGCCGAGCTGTTTTGACCCAACTGGAGCATACCTGGATCAACTGCTTTTCTTGCGGCCGTTATTATTATCACTGTTTCTGCGAGGAAATACGACGGCTCGGCTCTGCTTCTGGGCTAGCGACTGTGCCGACACACTCTGCGCAAGCGCCGTTCGACGCATCGCAGCCTAGTATAGTGGGGCGTTTCCCAGTCGGCGGTCATTTGGCAGTGGCAGCAGCATCCGGAAACACGTCTAACCCTCGTACTGTGCTGTTGCAGTTGCTGCATCGAAGCCGAGCTGTTTTGACCCAACTGGAGCATACCTGGATCAACTGCTTTTCTTGCGGCCGTTCTTATCATCAGTGTTTCTGCGAGGAAATACGACGGCTCGGCTCTGCTTCTGGGTTGGCGACTGTGCGGATACTCTCTGCGCAAGCGCCATTCGACGCATCGCAGCCTAATACAGTGGGGCGTTTCCCAGTCGGCGGTCATTTGGCAGTGGCAGCAGCATCCGGAAACACGTCTAACCCTCGTACTGTGCTGTTGCAGTTGCTGCATCGAAGCCGAGCTGTTTTGACCCAACTGGAGCATCCCTGGATCAACTGCTTTTCGTGCAGCCGTTATTATCATCAATGTTTCTGCTAGTCTCGCCTCTGCTTCTGGGTTGGCGACTGTGCGGATACTCTCTGCGCAAGCGCCGTTCGACGCATCGCAGCCTAATATAGTGGACGTTTCCCAGTCGGCGGTCATTTGGCAGTGGCAGCAGCATCCAGAAATACGTCTAACCCTCGTACTGTGCTGTTGCAGTTGCTGCATCGAAGCCGAGCTGTTTTGACCCAACAGGAGCATACCTGGATCAACCGCTTTTCTTGCGGCCGTTATCATCACTGTTTCTGCGAGGAAATACGACGGCTCGGCTCTGCTTCTGGGTTGGCGACTGTGCGGATACTCTCTGCGCAAGCGCCGTTCGACGCATCGCAGCCTAATATAGTGGGGCGTTTCCCAGTCGGCGGTCATTTGGCAGTGGCAGCAGTATCCGGAAACACGTCTAACCCTCGTACTGTGCTGTTGCAGTTGCTGCATCGAAGCCGAGCTGTTTTGACCCAACTGGAGCATACCTGGATCGACTGCTTTTCTTGCGGCCGTTCTTATGATCAATGTTTCTGCGAGGCTCGGCACTGCTTGTGGGTTGCCGACTGTGCGGACACACTCTGCGCAAGCGCCCTTCGACGCATCGCAGCCTAATATAGTGGGGCGTTTCCCAGTCGGCGGTCATTTGGCAGTGGCGGCAACATTCGGAAACGCGTCTAACCCTCGTACTCTGATGTTGCAGTTGCTGCATCGAAGCCGAGCTGTTTTGACCCAACTGGAGCATCCCTGGATCGACTGCTTTTCTTGCGGCCGTTCTTATGATCAATGTTTCTGCGAGGCTCGGCTCTGCTTCTGGGTTGGCGACTGTGCGGACACACTCTCCGCAAGCGCCCTTCGACGCATCCAAGCTTAATATAGTGGGGCGTTTCCCAGTCGGCGGTCATTTGGCAGTGGCGCCAGCATCCGGAAACAGGTCTAACCCTCGTACTGTGCTGTTGCAGTTGCTGCATCGAAGCCGAGCTGTTTTGACCCAACTGGAGCATCCCTGGATCGACTGCTTTTCTTGCGGCCGTTCTTATGGTCAGTGTTCTGCGAGGCTTGGCTCGGCTCCGCTTCTGGGTTGGCGACTGTGCGGACACACCCTGCGCAAGCGCCCTTCGACGCATCACAGCCTAATACAGTGGGGCGTTTCCCAGTCGGCGGTCATTTGGCAGTGGCGGCAACATCCGGAAACACGTTTATCCCTCGTACTGTGCTGTTGCAGTTGCTGCATCGAAGCCGAGCTGTTTTGACCCAACTGGAGCATCCCTGGATCGACTGCTTTTTTTGCGGCCGTTCTTATGATCAATGTTTCTGCGAGGCTCGGCTCTGCTTCTGGGTTGGCGGCTGTGCGGACACACTCTGCGCAAGCGCCCTTCGACGCATCACAGCCTAATACAGTGGGGCGTTTCCCAGTCGGCGGTCATTTGGCAGTAGCTCCAGCATCCGGAAACACGTCTAACCCTCGTACTGTGCTGTTGCAGTTGCTGCATCGAAGCCGAGCTGATTTGACTTAACTGGAGCATCCCTGGGTCGACTGCTTTTCTTGCGGCTGTTTTTATGATCAGTGTTTCTGCGAGGCTCGGCTCCGTTCTGCTTCTGGATTGGTAACTGTGCGGACGCACTCTGCGCAAGTGCCCTTCGACGCATAGCAGCCTAATATAGTGGGGTGTTTCCCAGTCGGCGGTAATTTGGCAGTGGCGGCAGCATCCGGAAACACGTCTAACCCCCGTATGGTGCTGTTGTAGTTGCTGCATCGAAGCCGAGCTGTTTTGACCCAACTGGAAAATACCTTGATCAACTGCTTTTTTTGCGGCCGTTATTATCATCAGTATTTCTGCGAGGAAATACGACGGCTCGGCTCTTCTTCTGGGTTGGCGACTGTGCGGACACACGCTGCGCAAGCGCCGTTCGACGCATCCCAGGCTAATATAGTGAAGCGTTTCTCAGTACGCGGTCATTTGGCAGTGGCTGCAGCATCCGGAAACACGTCTAACCCTCGTACTGCGCTGTTACAGTTGCTGAATCGAAGCCGAGCTGTTTTGACCCAACATGGGCACCCCTGGATCAACTGCTTTTCATGCGGCCGTTATTATCATCACTGTTTCTGCGAGGAAATACGACAGCTCGGCTCTGCTTCTGGGTTGGCGACTGTGCGGACACACGCTGCGCACGCGCCGTTCGACGCATCGCAGCCTAATATAGTGGGGCGTTTCCCAGTCGGCGGTCATTTGTCAGTGGCTGCAGCATCCGGAAACACGTCTAACCCTCGTACTGTGCTGTTGCAGTTGCTGCATCGAAGCCGAGCTGATTTGACTTAACTGGAGCATCCCTGGGTCGACTGCTTTTCTTGCGGCTGTTTTTATGATCAGTGTTTCTGCGAGGCTCGGCTCCGTTCTGCTTCTGGGTTGGTGACTGTGCGGACACACTCTGCGCAAGCGCCCTTCGACGCATAGCAGCCTAATATAGTGGGGTGTTTCCCAGTCGGCGGTAATTTGGCAGTGGCGGCAGCATCCGGAAACACGTCTAACCCCCGTATGGTGCTGTTGTAGTTGCTGCATCGAAGCCGAGCTGTTTTGACCCAACTGGAAAATACCTTGATCAACTGCTTTTTTTGCGGCCGTTATTATCATCAGTATTTCTGCGAGGAAATACGACGGCTCGGCTCTGCTTCTGGGTTGGCGACTGGAGGACACACTCTACGCAAGCGCCCTTCGACGCATCCAAGCTTAATATAGTGGGGCGTTTCCCTGTCGGCGGTCATTTGTCAGTGGCTGCAGCATCCGGAAACACGTCTAACCCTCGCACTGTGCTGTTGCAGCTGCTGCATCGAAGCCGAGCTTATTTGACTGAACTGGAGCATCCCTGGGTCGACTGCTTTTCTTGCGGCGCTTTTTATGATCAGTGTTTCTGCGAGGCTCGGCTCGTTTCTGCTTCTGGGTTGGTGACTGGGCGGACACACTCTACGCAAGCGCCCTTCGACGTATCCCAGCTTAATATAGTGGGCGCTTCCCAGTCGGCGGTCATTTGGCAGTGGCTCCAGCATCCGGAAACACCTCTAACCCTCGTACTGTGCTGTTGCAGTTGCTGCATCGAAACCGAGCTGTTTTGACCCAACTGGAGCATCCCTGGATCGACTGCTTTTCTTGCGGCCGTTCTTATGATCAATGTTTCTGCGAGGCTCGGCTCTGCTTCTGGGTTGGCGACTGTGCGGACACACTCTACGCAAGCGCCCTTCGACGCATCCCAGCGTAATATAGTGGGGCGTTTCCCAGTCGGCGGTCATTTGGCAGTGGCTCCAGCATCCGGAAACACGTCTAACCTTTGTACTTCGCTGTTGCAGTTGCTGCATCGAAGCCGAGCTGATTTGACTTAACTGGAGCATCCCTGGGTCGACTGCTTTTCTTGCGGCTGTTTTTATGATCAGTGTTTCTGCGAGGCTCGGCACTGCTTCTGGGCTCGCGACTGTGCGGACACACTCTGCGCAAGCGCCCTTCGACGCATCGCAGCCTAATATAGTGGGGCGTTTCCCAGTCGGCGGTCATTTGGCAGTGGCAGCAGCATCCGGAAACACGTCTAACCCTCGTACTGTGCTGTTGCAGTTGCTGCATCGAAGCCGAGCTGTTTTGACCCAACTGGAGCATCCCTGGATCAACTGCTTTTCGTGCAGCCGTTATTATCATCAATGTTTCTGCTAGTCTCGCCTCTGCTTCTGGGTTGGCGACTGTGCGGATACTCTCTGCGCAAGCGCCGTTCGACGCATCGCAGCCTAATATAGTGGACGTTTCCCAGTCGGCGGTCATTTGGCAGTGGCAGCAGCATCCAGAAATACGTCTAACCCTCGTACTGTGCTGTTGCAGTTGCTGCATCGAAGCCGAGCTGTTTTGACCCAACAGGAGCATACCTGGATCAACCGCTTTTCTTGCGGCCGTTATCATCACTGTTTCTGCGAGGAAATACGACGGCTCGGCTCTGCTTCTGGGTTGGCGACTGTGCGGATACTCTCTGCGCAAGCGCCGTTCGACGCATCGCAGCCTAATATAGTGGGGCGTTTCCCAGTCGGCGGTCATTTGGCAGTGGCAGCAGTATCCGGAAACACGTCTAACCCTCGTACTGTGCTGTTGCAGTTGCTGCATCGAAGCCGAGCTGTTTTGACCCAACTGGAGCATACCTGGATCGACTGCTTTTCTTGCGGCCGTTCTTATGATCAATGTTTCTGCGAGGCTCGGCACTGCTTGTGGGTTGCCGACTGTGCGGACACACTCTGCGCAAGCGCCCTTCGACGCATCGCAGCCTAATATAGTGGGGCGTTTCCCAGTCGGCGGTCATTTGGCAGTGGCGGCAACATTCGGAAACGCGTCTAACCCTCGTACTCTGATGTTGCAGTTGCTGCATCGAAGCCGAGCTGTTTTGACCCAACTGGAGCATCCCTGGATCGACTGCTTTTCTTGCGGCCGTTCTTATGATCAATGTTTCTGCGAGGCTCGGCTCTGCTTCTGGGTTGGCGACTATGCGGACACACTCTCCGCAAGCGCCCTTCGACGCATCCAAGCTTAATATAGTGGGGCGTTTCCCAGTCGGCGGTCATTTGGCAGTGGCGCCAGCATCCGGAAACAGGTCTAACCCTCGTACTGTGCTGTTGCAGTTGCTGCATCGAAGCCGAGCTGTTTTGACCCAACTGGAGCATCCCTGGATCGACTGCTTTTCTTGCGGCCGTTCTTATGGTCAGTGTTCTGCGAGGCTTGGCTCGGCTCCGCTTCTGGGTTGGCGACTGTGCGGACACACTCTGCGCAAGCGCCCTTCGACGCATCACAGCCTAATACAGTGGGGCGTTTCCCAGTCGGCGGTCATTTGGCAGTGGCGGCAACATCCGGAAACACGTTTATCCCTCGTACTGTGCTGTTGCAGTTGCTGCATCGAAGCCGAGCTGTTTTGACCCAACTGGAGCATCCCTGGATCGACTGCTTTTTTTGCGGCCGTTCTTATGATCAATGTTTCTGCGAGGCTCGGCTCTGCTTCTGGGTTGGCGGCTGTGCGGACACACTCTGCGCAAGCGCCCTTCGACGCATCACAGCCTAATACAGTGGGGCGTTTCCCAGTCGGCGGTCATTTGGCAGTAGCTCCAGCATCCGGAAACACGTCTAACCCTCGTACTGTGCTGTTGCAGTTGCTGCATCGAAGCCGAACTGATTTGACTTAACTGGAGCATCCCTGGGTCGACTGCTTTTCTTGCGGCTGTTTTTATGATCAGTGTTTCTGCGAGGCTCGGCTCCGTTCTGCTTCTGGGTTGGTAACTGTGCGGACGCACTCTGCGCAAGTGCCCTTCGACGCATAGCAGCCTAATATAGTGGGGTGTTTCCCAGTCGGCGGTAATTTGGCAGTGGCGGCAGCATCCGGAAACACGTCTAACCCCCGTATGGTGCTGTTGTAGTTGCTGCATCGAAGCCGAGCTGTTTTGACCCAACTGGAAAATACCTTGATCAACTGCTTTTTTTGCGGCCGTTATTATCATCAGTATTTCTGCGAGGAAATACGACGGCTCGGCTCTTCTTCTGGGTTGGCGACTGTGCGGACACACGCTGCGCAAGCGCCGTTCGACGCATCCCAGGCTAATATAGTGAAGCGTTTCTCAGTACGCGGTCATTTGGCAGTGGCTGCAGCATCCGGAAACACGTCTAACCCTCGTACTGCGCTGTTACAGTTGCTGAATCGAAGCCGAGCTGTTTTGACCCAACATGGGCACCCCTGGATCAACTGCTTTTCATGCGGCCGTTATTATCATCACTGTTTCTGCGAGGAAATACGACAGCTCGGCTCTGCTTCTGGGTTGGCGACTGTGCGGACACACGCTGCGCACGCGCCGTTCGACGCATCGCAGCCTAATATAGTGGGGCGTTTCCCAGTCGGCGGTCATTTGTCAGTGGCTGCAGCATCCGGAAACACGTCTAACCCTCGTACTGTGCTGTTGCAGTTGCTGCATCGAAGCCGAGCTGATTTGACTTAACTGGAGCATCCCTGGGTCGACTGCTTTTCTTGCGGCTGTTTTTATGATCAGTGTTTCTGCGAGGCTCGGCTCCGTTCTGCTTCTGGGTTGGTGACTGTGCGGACACACTCTGCGCAAGCGCCCTTCGACGCATAGCAGCCTAATATAGTGGGGTGTTTCCCAGTCGGCGGTAATTTGGCAGTGGCGGCAGCATCCGGAAACACGTCTAACCCCCGTATGGTGCTGTTGTAGTTGCTGCATCGAAGCCGAGCTGTTTTGACCCAACTGGAAAATACCTTGATCAACTGCTTTTTTTGCGGCCGTTATTATCATCAGTATTTCTGCGAGGAAATACGACGGCTCGGCTCTGCTTATGGGTTGGCGAATGTGCGGACACACTCTGCGCAAGCGCCCTTCGACGCATCCAAGCTTAATATAGTGGGGCGTTTCCCTGTCGGCGGTCATTTGTCAGTGGCTCCAGCATCCGGAAACACCTCTAACCCTCGTACTGTGCTGTTGCAGTTGCTGCATCGAAACCGAGCTGTTTTGACCCAACTGGAGCATCCCTGGATCGACTGCTTTTCTTGCGGCCGTTCTTATGATCAATGTTTCTGCGAGGCTCGGCTCTGCTTCTGGGTTGGCGACTGTGCGGACACACTCTACGCAAGCGCCCTTCGACGCATCCCAGCGTAATATAGTGGGGCGTTTCCCAGTCGGCGGTCATTTGGCAGTGGCTCCAGCATCCGGAAACACGTCTAACCTTTGTACTTCGCTGTTGCAGTTGCTGCATCGAAGCCGAGCTGATTTGACTTAACTGGAGCATCCCTGGGTCGACTGCTTTTCTTGCGGCTGTTTTTATGATCAGTGTTTCTGCGAGGCTCGGCACTGCTTCTGGGCTGGCGACTGTGCGGACACACTCTGCGCAAGCGCCCTTCGACGCATCGCAGCCTAATATAGTGGGGCGTTTCCCAGTCGGCGGTCATTTGGCAGTGGCGACAACATTCGGAAACACGTCTAACCCTCGTACTGTGCTGTTGCAGTTGCTGCATCGAAGCCGAGCTGTTTTGACCCAACTGGAGCATCCCTGGAACGACTGCTTTTCTTGCGGCCGTTCTTATGATCAATGTTTCTCCGAGGCTCGGCTCTGCTTCTGGGTTGGCGACTGTGCGGACACACATTACGCAAGCGCCCTTCGACGCATCCAAGCTTAATATTGTGGGGAGTTTCCCAGTCGGCGGTCATTTCGCAGTGGCAGCAGCACCCGGAAACACGTCTAACCCTCGTACTGTGCTGTTGCAGTTGCTGCATCCAAGTCGAGCTCTTTTGACCTATCTGGAGCATCCCTGGATCGACTGCTTTTCTTGCGGCCGTTTTTATGGTCAGTGTTTCTGCGAGGCTTGGCTCGGCTCCGCTTCTGGGTTGGCGACTGTGCGGACAAACTCTGTGCAAGCGCCCTTCGACGCATCGCAGCCTAATATAGTAGGGCGTTTCCCAGTCGGCGGTCATTTGGAAGTGGCGGCAACATTCGGAAACACGTCTAACCCTCGTACTGTGCTGTTGCAGTTGCTGCATCGAAGCCGAGCAGTTTTGACCCAACTGGAGCATCCCTGGATCAACTGCTTTTCTTGAGGCCGTTCTTATCATCAGTGTTTCTATGAGGAAATACGACGGCTCGGCTGTGCTTCTGGGTTGGCGACTGTGCGGACACACTCTGCGCAAGCGCCCTTCGACGCATCGCAGCCTAATATAGTGGGGCGTTTCCCAGTCGGCGGTCATTTGGCAGTGGCGGCAACATTCGGAAACACGTCTAACCCTCGTACTGTGCTGTTGCAGTTGCTGCATCGAAGCCGAACTGTTTTTACCGAACTGGAGCATCCCTGGTTCGACTGCTTTCCTTGCGGCCGTTCTTATGATCAATGTTTCTGCGAAGCTCGGCACTGCTTCTGGGTTGGCGACTGTGCGGACACACTCCGCGCAAGCGCCCTTCGACGCATCGCAGTCTAATAAAGTGGGGCGTTTCCCAGTCGGCGGTCATTTGGCAGTGGCTGCAACACACGGCTAACCCTCTTACTGTGCTGTTGCAGTTGCTGCATCGAAGCAGAGCTGTTTTGACCCAACTGGAGCATCCCTGGATCGACTGCTTTTCTTGCGGCTGTTCTTATGATCAATGTTTCTGCGAGGCTCGGCTCTGCTTCTGGCTTGGCGACTGTGCGAACACACTCTACGCAAGCGCCCTTCGACGCATCCCAGCTTAATTTAGTGGGGCGTTTCCCAGTCGGCGGTCATTTGGCCATGGCAGCAGCATCCGGAAACACGTCTAACCCTCGTACTGCGCTGTTGCAGTTTCTGCATCGAAGCCGAGCTGTTTTGACCCAACTGGGGCATACCTGGATCGACTGCTTTTCTTGCGGCCGTTCTTATGATCAATGTTTCTGCGAGGCTCGGCTCTGCTTCTGGGTTGGCGACTGTGCGAACACACTCTACGCAAGCGCCCTTCGACGCATCCCAGCTTAATATAGAGGGGCGTATGCCAGACGGCGGTCATTTGGCCGTGGCAGCAGCATGCGGAAACACGTCTAACCCTCGTGCTGTGCTGTTGCAGTTGCTGCATCGAAGCCGAGCTGTTTTGACCCAACTGGGGCATCCATGGATCAACTGCTTTTCTTGCGGCCGTTATTATCATCAGTGTTTCTGCGAGGAAATACGACGGCTCGGCTCTGCTTCTGGGTTGGCGACTGTGCGGACACACTCTGCGCAAGCGCCGTTCGACGTATCGCAGCCTAATATAGTGGGGCGTTTCCCATTCGGCGGTCATTTGGCAGTGGCAGCAGCATCCGGAAACACGTCTAACCCTCGTACTGTGCTGTTGCAGTTGTGCTGCATCAAAGCCGAGCTTTTTTGACCCAACTGGAGAATACCTGGATCAACTGCTTTTCTTGCGGCCGTTATTATCATCAGTGTTTCTGCGAGGAAATACGACGGCTCGGCTCTGCTTCTCGGTTGGCGACTTTACGGACACACTCTGCGCAAGCGCCGTTCGACGCATCGCAGCCTAGTATAGTGGGGCGTTTCCCCGTCGGTGGTCATTTGGCAGTGGCAGCAGCATTCAGAAACACGCCTAACCCTGGCACTGTGCTGTTGTAGTTGCTGCATCGAAGCCGAGCTGTTTTGACCAAACTGGAGCATCCCTCGATCAACTGCTTTTCTTGCGGCCCGTATTATCATCATTTCATTCTGTGAGGAAATGCGACGGCTCGGCTCTCCTTCTGGGTTGGCGACTGTGCGGACACACTCTACGCAAGCGCCCTTCTACGCATCCCTGCTTATTATAGTGGGGCGTTTCCCAGTCGGCGGTCATTTGGCAGTGGCTGCAGTACCCGGAAACACGTCTAACCCACGTACTGTGCTGTTGCAGTTGCTGCATCGAAGTCGAGCTCTTTTCAGCTAACTGGAGCATCCCTGGATCGACTGCTTTTCTTGCGGCCGTTCATATGGTGAGTGTTTCTGCGAGGCTTGGCTGGGCTCCGCTTCTGGGTTGGCGACTGTGCGGACACATTCTGCGCAAGCGCCCTTCGACGCATCGCAGCCTAATATAATGGGGCGTTTCCCAGTCGGCGGTCATTTGGCAGTGGCGGCAACATCCGGAAACCCGTCTAACCCTCGTACTGTGCTGTTGCAGTTGCTGCATCGAAGCCGAGCTGTTTTGACCCAACTGGGGCATCCCTGGATCGACTGCTTTTCTTGCGGCCGTTCTTATGATCAATGTTTCTGCGAGGCTCGGCTCTGCTTCTTGGTTGGCGACTGTGCGAACACACTCTACGCAAGCGCCCCTCGACGCATCCCAGCTTAATATAGAGGGGCGTATGCCAGTCGGCGGTCATTTGGCCGTGGCAGCAGCATGCGGAAACACGTCTAACCCTCGTGCTGCGCTGTTGCAGTTGCTGCATCGGAGCCGAGCTGTTTTGACCCAACTGGAGCGTCCCTGGATCGAATGCTTTTCTGGCGGCCGTTCTTATGATCAATCTTTCTGCGAGGCTCGGCTGTGCTTCTGGGTTGGCGACTGTGCGAACACACTCAACGCAAGCGCCCTGCGACGCATCCCAGCTTAATATAGTGGGGCGTTTACCAGTCGGCGGTCATTTGGCCGTGGCAGCAGCATCCGGAAACACGTCTAACCCTCGTACTGCGCTGTTGCAGTTGCTGCATCGAAGCCGAGCTGTTTTGACCCAACTGGGGCATCCCTGGATCAACTGCTTTTCTTGCGGCCGTTATTATCATCAGTGTTTCTGCGAGGAAATACGACGGCTCAGCTCTGCTTCTGGGATGGCGACTGTGCACACACTTCGCCCAAGCGCCGTTCGACGCATCGCAGCCTAATATAGTGGGGCGTTTCCCATTCGGCGGTCATTTGGCAATGGCAGCAGCATCCGGAAACACGTCTAACCCTCGTACTGTGCTGTTGCAGTTGCTGCATCGAAGCCGAGCTTTTTTGACCTAACTGGAGCATCCCTCGATCAACTGCTTTTCTTGCGGCCTGTATTATCATCATTTCATTCGGTGAGGAAATGCGACTGCTCGGCTCTGCTTCTGGGTTGGCGAATGTGCGGACACACTCTGCGCAAGCGCCCTTCGACGCATCGCAGCCTAATATAGTGGGGCGTTTCCCAGTCGGCGGTCATTTGGCACTGGCGGCAACATTCGGAAGCACGTCTAACCCTCGTACTGTGCTGTTGCAGTTGCTGCATCGAAGCCGAGCTGTTTTGACCCAAATGGAGCATCCCTGGGTCTACTACTTTTCTTGCGGCCGTTCTTATGATCAATGCTTCTGCGACGCTCGGCTCTGCTTCTGGGTTGGCGACTGTGCGGACACAGTCTACGCAAGCGCCGTTCGACGCATCCCAGCTTAATATAGTGGGGCGTTTCCCAGACAGCGGTCATTTGGAAGTGGCTGCAGCATCCGGAAACACGTCTAACCCTCGTACTGTGCTGTTGCAGTTGCTGCATCGAAGCAGAGCTGATTTCACTTAACTGGAGCATCCCTGGGTCGACTGCTTTTCTTGCGGCTGTTTTTATGATCAGTGTTTCTGCGAGGCTCGGCTCGGCTCTACTTCTGGGTTGGTGACTTTGCGGACACACTCTGCGCAAGCGCCCTTCTACGCATAGCAGCCTAATATAGTGGGGTGTTTCCCAGTCGGCGGTCATTTGGCAGTGGCGGCAGCATCCGGAAACACGTCTAACCCTCGTACTGTGCTGTTGCAGTTGCTGCATCGAAGCCGAGCTGTTTTGACCCAACTGGAGCATCCCTGGATCGACTGCTTTTCGTGCGGCCGTTCTTAGGATCAATGTTTCTGCGAGGCTCGGCTCTGCTTCTGGGTTGGTGACGTTGCGGACACACTATGCGCAAGCGCCGTTCGACGCATCGCAGCCTAATATAGTGGGGATTTCCCAGTCGGCGGTCATTTGGCAGTGGCAGCAGCATCCAGAAACACGTCTAACCCTCGTACTCTGCTGTTGCAGTTGCTGCATCGAAGCCGAGCTCTTTTGACCCAACTGGAGCATACCTGGATCAACTGCTTTTCTTGCGGCCGTTATTATAATCAGTGTTTCTACGAGGAAATACGACGGCTCCGCTCTGCTTCTGGGTTGGCGACTGTGCGCACACACTCTGCGCAACTGCCGTTCGACGCATCGCAGCCTAGTATAGTGGGGCGTTTCCCAGTCGGCGGTCATTTCGCAGTGGCGGCAGCATGCGGAAACACGTCTAACCCTCGCACTGTGCTGTTGCAGTTGATGCAGCGAAGCCGAGCTGTTTTGACCCAACTGGAGCATACCTGGATCAACTGCTTTTCTTGGGGCCGTTCTTATCATCAGTGTTTCTGCGAGGAAATACGAAGGCTCCGCTCTGCTTCTGGGTTGGCGACTGTGCGCACACACTCTGCGCAACTGCCGTTCGACGCATCGCAGCCTAGTATAGTGGGGCGTTTCCCAGTCGGCGGTCATTTCGCAGTGGCGGCAGCATGCGGAAACACGTCTAACCCTCGCACTGTGCTGTTGCAGTTGATGCAGCGAAGCCGAGCTGTTTTGACCCAACTGGAGTATACCTGGATCAACTGCTTTTCTTGGGGCCGTTCTTATCATCAGTATTTCTGCGAGGAAATACGACGGCTCGGCTCGGCTTCTGGGTTGGCGACTGTGCGGATACTCTCTGCGCAAGCGCCGTTCGACGCGTCGCAGCCTAATATAGTGGGGCGTTTCCCAGTCGGCGGTCATTTGGCAGTGGCAGCAGCATCCGGAAACACGTCTAACCCTCGTACTGTGCTGTTGCAGTTGCTGCATCGAAGCCGAGCTGTTTTGAACCAACTGGAGCACACCTGGATCTACTGTTTCTTATGCGGCCGTTATTATCATCAGTGTTTCTGCGAGGAAATACGACGGCTCGGCTCTGCTTCTGGGTTGGCGACTGTGCATACACTCGGCGCAAGCGCCGTTCCACGCATCGCAACCTAATATTGTGGGGCGTTTCCCAGTCGGCGGTCATTTGGCAGTGGCAGCAGCATCCGGAAACACGTCTAACCCTCGTACAGTGCTGTTGCAGTTGCTGCATCGAAGCCGAGCTGTTTTGAACCAACTGGAGCATACCTGGATCTACTGTTTTTTATGCGGCCGTTATTATCATCAGTGTTTCTGCGAGGAAATACGACGGCTCGGCTCTGCTTCTGGGTTGGCGACTGTGCGGACACACTCTGCGCAAGCGCCGTTCGACGTATCGCAGCCTAATATAGTGGGGCGTTTCCCATTCGGCGGTCATTTGGCAGTGGCAGCAGCATCCGGAAACACGTCTAACCCTCGTGCTGTGCTGTTGCAGTTGTGCTACATCAAAGCCGAGCTTTTTTGACCCAACTGGAGAATACCTGGATCAACTGCTTTTCTTGCGGCCGTTATTATCATCAGTGTTTCTGCGAGGAAACACGACGGCTCGGCTCTGCTTCTCGGTTGGCGACTTTACGGACACACTCTGCGCAAGCGCGGTTCGACGCATCGCAGCCTAATATAGTGGGGCGTTTCCCAGTCGGTGATCATTTGGCAGTGGCAGCAGCATTCAGAAACACGCCTAACCCTGGCACTGTGCTGTTGTAGTTGCTGCATCGAAGCCGAGCGGTTTTGACCAAACTGGAGCATCCCTCGATCAACTGCTTTTCTTGCGGCCCGTATTATCATCATTTCATTCTGTGAGGAAATGCGACGGCTCGGCTCTGCTTCTGGGTTGGCGACTGTGCGGACACACTCTACGCAAGCGCCCTTCGACGCAACCCTGCTTAATATAGTGGGGCGTTTCCCAGTCGGCGGTCATTTGGCAGTGGCTGCAGTACCCGGAAACACGTCTAATCCTCGTACTGTGCTGTAGCAGTTGCTGCATCGAAGTCGCGCTCTTTTCAGATAACTGGAGCATCCCTGGATCGACTGCTTTTCTTGCGGCCTTTCATATGGTGAGTGTTTCTGCGAGGCTTGGCTGGGCTCCGCTTCTGGGTTGGCGACTGTGCGGACAGACTCTGCGCAAGCGCCCTTCGACGCATCGCAGCCTAATATAATGGGGTGTTTCCCAGTCGGCGGTCATTTGGCACTGGCGGCAACATCCGGAAACACGTCTAACCCTCGTACTGTGCTGTTGCAGTTGCTGCATCGAAGCCGAGCTGTTTTGACCCAACTGGAGCATCCCTGGATCGACTGCTTTTCTTGCGGCCGTTCTTATGATCAATGTTTCTGCTAGGATCGTCTCTGCTTCTGGGTTGGCGACTGTGCGAACACACTCTACGCAAGCGCCCTTCGACGCATCCCAGCTTAATATAGAGGGGCGTTTCCCAGTCGGCGGTCATTTGGCCGTGGCAGCAGCATGCGGAAACACGTCTAACCCTCGTGCTGTGCTGTTGCAGTTGCTGCATCGAAGCCGAGCTGTTTTGACCCAACTGGGGCATCCATGGATCAACTGCTTTTCTTGCGGCCGTTATTATCATCAGTGTTTCTGCGAGGAAATACGACGGCTCGGCTCTGCTTCTGGGTTGGCGACTGTGCACACACTCGGCGCAAGCGCCGTTCGATGCATCGCAGCCTAATATAGTGGGGCGTTTCCCATTCGGCGGTCATTTGGCAATGGCAGCAGCATCCGGAAACACGTCTAACCCTCGTACTGTGCTGTTGCAGTTGCTGCACCGAAGCCGAGCTTTTTTGACCTAACTGGAGCATCCCTCGATCAACTGCTTTTCTTGCGGCCTGTATTATCATCATTTCATTCGGTGAGGAAATGCGACGGCTCGGCTCTGCTTATGGGTTGGCGAATGTGCGGACACACTCTGCGCAAGCGCCCTTCGACGCATCGCAGCCTAATATAGTGGGGCGTTTCCCAGTCGGCGGTCATTTGGCACTGGCGGCAACATCCGGAAACACGTCTAACCCTCGTACTGTGCTGTTGCAGTTGCTGCATCGAAGCCGAGCTGTTTTGACCCAACTGGAGCATCCCTGGATCGACTGCTTTTCTTGCGGCCGTTCTTATGATCAATGCTTCTGCGAGACTCGGCTCTGCTTCTGGGTTGGCGATTGTGCGGACACACTCCGCGCAAGCGCCCTTCGACGCATCGCAGCCTAATATAGTGGGGCGTTTCCCAGTCGGCGGTCATTTGGCAGTGGCGGCAACATTCGGAAACACGTCTAACCCTCGTACTGTGCTGTTGCAGTTGCTGCATCGGAGCCGAGCTGTTTTGACCCAACTGGAGCGTCCCTGGATCGAATGCTTTTCTTGCGGCCGTTCTTATGATCAATGTTTCTGCGAGGCTCGGCTCTGCTTCTGGGTTGGCGACTGTGCGAACACACTCTACGCAAGCGCCCTGCGACGCATCCCTGCTTAATATAGTGGGGCGTTTACCAGTCGGCGGTCATTTGGCCGTGGCAGCAGCATCCGGAAACACGTCTAACCCTCGTACTGCGCTGTTGCAGTTGCTGCATCGAAGCCGAGCTGTTTTGACCCAACTGGGGCATCCCTGGATCAACTGCTTTTCTTGCGGCCGTTATTATCGTCAGTGTTTCTGCGAGGAAATACGACGGCTCAGCTCTGCTTCGGGGTTGGCGACTGTGCACACACTCGACGCAAGCGCCGTTCGACGCATCGCAGCGTAATATAGTGGGGCGTTTCCCAGTAGGCGGTCATTTGGCAGTGGCAGCAGCATCCGGAAACACGTCTAACCCTCGTACTGTGCTGTTGCAGTTGCTGCATCGAAGCCGAGCTGTTTTGAACCAACTGGAGCATACCTGGATGTACTGTTTTTTATGCGGCCGTTATTATCATCAGTGTTTCTGCGAGGAAATACGACGGCTCGGCTCTGCTTCTAGGTTGGCGACTGTGCCGACACACTCTGCGCAAGCGCCGTTCGACGCATCGCAGCCTAATATAGTGGGGCGTTTCCCATTCGGCGGTCATTTGGCAATGGCAGCAGCATCCGGAAACACGTCTAACCCTCGTACTGTGCTGTTGCAGTTGCTGCATCGAAGCCGAGCTTTTTTGACCTAACTGGAGCATCCCTCGATCAACTGCTTTTCTTGCGGCCTGTATTATCATCATTTCATTCGGTGAGGAAATGCGACGGCTCGGCTCTGCTTCTGGGTTGGCGAATGTGCGGACACACTCTGCGCAAGCGCCCTTCGACGCATCGCAGCCTAATATAGTGGGGCGTTTCCCAGTCGGCGGTCATTTGGCACTGGCGGCAACATTCGGAAACACGTCTAACCCTCGTACTGTGCTGTTGCAGTTGCTGCATCGAAGCCGAGCTGTTTTGACCCAACTGGAGCATCCCTGGATCGACTACTTTTCTTGCGGCCGTTCTTATGATCAATGCTTCTGCGACGCTCGGCTCTGCTTCTGGGTTGGCGACTGTGCGGACACACTCTACGCAAGCGCCGTTCGACGCATCCCAGCTTAATATAGTGGGGCGTTTCCCAGACAGCGGTCATTTGGAAGTGGCTGCAGCATCCGGAAACACGTCTAACCCTCGTACTGTGCTGTTGCAGTTGCTGCATCGAAGCCGAGCTGATTTCACTTAACTGGAGCATCCCTGGGTCGACTGCTTTTCTTGCGGCTGTTTTTATGATCAGTGTTTCTGCGAGGCTCGGCTCGGCTCTACTTCTGGGTTGGTGACTGTGCGGACACACTCTGCGCAAGCGCCCTTCTACGCATAGCAGCCTAATATAGTGGGGTGTTTCCCAGTCGGCTTTCATTTGGCAGTGGCGGCAGCATCCGGAAACACGTCTAACCCTCGTACTGTGCTGTTGCAGTTGCTGCATCGAAGCCGAGCTGTTTTGACCCAACTGGAGCAACCCTGGATCGACTGCTTTTCTTGCGGCCGTTCTTAGGATCAATGTTTCTGCGAGGCTCGGCTCTGCTTCTGGGTTGGCGACGTTGCGGACACACTATGCGCAAGCGCCGTTCGACGCATCGCAGCCTAATATAGTGGGGCGTTTCCCAGTCGGCGGTCATTTGGCAGTGGCAGCAGCATCCGGAAACACGTCTAACCCCCGCATATTGCTGTTGCAGTTGCTGCATCGAAGCAGAGCTGTTTTGACCCAACTGGAGCATACCTGGATCAACTGCTTTTCTTGCGGCCGTTATTATCATCAGTGTTTCTGCAAGGAAATACGACGGCTTGGCTCTGCTTCCGGGCTGGCGACTGTGCGGACACGCTCTGCACAAGCGCCGTTCGACGCATCGCAGCCTCATATTGCGGGGCGTTTCCCAGTCGGCGGTCATTTGGCAGTGGCAGCAGGATCCGGAAACACGTCTAACCCTCGTACTGTGCTGTTGCAGTTGCTGCATCGAAGCCGAGCTGTTTTGACCCAACTGGAGCATACCTGGATCAACTGCTTTTCTTGCGGCCGTTATTATCATCAGTGTTTCTGCGAGGAAATACGACGGCTCCGCTCTGCTTCTGGGTTGGCGACTGTGCGCACACACTCTGCGCAAGTGCCGTTCGACGCATCGCAGCCTGATATAGTGGGGATTTCCCAGTCGGCGGTCATTTGGCAGTGGCAGCAGCATCCAGAAACACGTCTAACCCTCGTACTCTGCTGTTGCAGTTGTTGCATCGAAGCCGAGCTGTTTTGACCCAACTGGAGCATACCTGGATGAACTGCTTTTCTTGCGGCCGTTATTATTATCACTGTTTCTGCGAGGAAATACGACGGCTCGGCTCTGCTTCTGGGCTGGCGACTGTGCCGACACACTCTGCGCAAGCGCCGTTCGACGCATCGCAGCCTAGTATAGTGGGGCGTTTCCCAGTCGGCGGTCATTCCGCAGTGGCGGCAGCATGCGGAAACACGTCTAACCCTCGCACTGTGCTGTTGCAGTTGATGCAGTGAAGCCGAGCTGTTTTGACCCAACTGGAGCATACCTGGATCAACTGCTTTTCTTGCGGCCGTTCTTATCATCAGTGTTTCTGCGAGGAAATTCAACGGCTCGGCTCTGCTTCTGGGTTGGCGACTGTGCGGATACTCTCTGCGCAAACGCCGTTCGACGCGTCGCAGCCTAATATAGTGGGACGTTTCCCAGTCGGCGGTCATTTCGCAGTGGCGGCAGCATCCGGAAACACGTCTAACCCTCGTACTGTGCTGTTGCAGTTGCTGCATCGAAGCCGAGCTGTTTTGAACCAACTTGAGCGTCCCTGGATCAACTGCTTTTCGTGCGGCCGTTATTATCATCAATGTTTCTGCGAGTCTCGCCTCTGCTTCAGGGTTAGCGACTGTGCGGATACTCTCTGCGCAAGCGCCGTTCGACGCATCGCAGCCTAATATAGTGGACGTTTCCCAGTCGGCGGTCATTTGGCAGTGGCAGCAGCATCCGGAAATACGTCTAACCCTCGTACTGTGCTGTTGCAGTCGCTGCATCGAAGCCGAGCTGTTTTGTCCCAACTGGAGCATACCTGGATCAACCGCTTTTCTTGCGGCCGTTATCATCACTGTTTCTGCGAGGAGATACGACGGCTCGGCTCTGCTTCTGGGTTGGCGACTGTGCGGATACTCTCTGCGCAAGCGCCGTTCGACGCATCGCAGCCTAATATAGTGGGGCGTTTCCCAGTCGGCGGTTATTTGGCAGTGGCGGCAGCATCCGGAAACACGTCTAACCCTCGCACTGTGCTGTTGCAGTTGATGCAGCGAAGCCGAGCTGTTTTGACCCAACTGGAGCATACCTGGATTAACTGCTTTTCTTGCGGCCGTTCTTATCATCAGTGTTTCTGCGAGGAAATACGACGGCTCGGCTCTGCTTCTGGGTTGGCGACTGTGCGGATACTCTCTGCGCAAGCGCCATTCGAGGCATCGCAGGGACGTTTCCCAGTCGGCGGTCATTTGGCAGTGGCGGAAGCATCCGGAAACACGTCTAACCCTCATACTGTGCTGTTGCAGTTGCTGCATCGAAGCCGAGCTGTTTTGACCCAACTGGAGCATCGCTGGATCAACTGCTTTTCGTGCGGCCGTTATTGTCATCAATGTTTCTGCTAGTCTCGCCTCTGCTTCTGGGTTGGCGACTGTGCGGATACTCTCTGCGCAAGCGCCGTTCGACGCATCGCAGCCTAATATAGTGGGGCGTTTCCCAGTCGGCGGTCATTTGGCAGTAGCAGCAGCATCCGGAAACACGTCTAACCCTCGTACTGTGCTGTTGCAGTTGCTGCATCGAAGCCGAGCTGTTTTGACCCAACTGGAGCATACCTGGATCAACTGCTTTTCTTGCGGCCGTTATTATCATCAGTGTTTCTGCGAGGAAATACGACGGCTCCGCTCTGCTTCTGGGTTGGCGACTGTGCGCACACGCTCTGCGCAAGTGCCGTTCGACGCATCGCAGCCTGATATAGTGGGGATTTCCCAGTCGGCGGTCATTTGGCAGTGGCAGCAGCATCCAGAAACACGTCTAACCCTAGTACTCTGCTGTTGCAGTTGTTGCATCGAAGCCGAGCTGTTTTGACCCAACTGGAGCATACCTGGATCAACTGCTTTTCTTGCAGCCGTTATTATCATCAGTGTTTCAGCGAGGAAATACGACGTCTCGGCTCTGCTTCTGGGCTGGCGACTGTGCGGACACGCTCTGCGCAAGCGCCGTTCGGCGCTTCGCAGCCTAATATTGTGGGGCGTTTCCCAGTCGGCGGTCATTTGGCAGTGGCAGCAGGATCCAGAAACACGTCTAACCCTCGCACTGTGCTGTTGCAGTTGCTGCATCGAAGCCGAGCTGTTTTGACCCAACAGGAGCATACCTGGATCAACCGCTTTTCTTGCGGCCGTTATCATCACTGTTTCTGCGAGGAAATACGACGGCTCGGCTCTGCTTCTGGGTTGGCGACTGTGCGGATACTCTCTGCGCAAGCGCCGTTCGACGCATCGCAGCCTAATATAGTGGGGCGTTTCCCAGTCGGCGGTCATTTGGCAGTGGCAGCAGTATCCGGAAACACGTCTAACCCTCGTACTGTGCTGTTGCAGTTGCTGCATCGAAGCCGAGCTGTTTTGACCCAACTGGAGCATACCTGGATCAACTGCTTTTCTTGCGGCCGTTATTATTATCACTGTTTCTGCGAGGAAATACGACGGCTCGGCTCTGCTTCTGGGTTGGCGACTGTGCAGATACTCTCTGCGCAAGCGCCGTTCGACGCATCGCAGCCTAATATAGTGGGGCGTTTCCCAGTCGGCGGTCATTTGGCAGTGGAAGCAGCATCCGGAAACATGTCTAACCCTCGTACTGTGCTGTTGCAGTTGCTGCATCGAAGCCGAGCTGTTTTGACCCAACTGGAGCATACCTGGATCAACTGCTTTTCTTGCGGCCGTTATTATCATCACTGTTTCTGCGAGGAAATACGACGGCTCGGCTCTGCTTCTGGATTGGCTACTTTGCGGACACACTCTGCGCAAGCGCCGTTCGACGCATCGCAGCCTAGTATAGTGGGGCGTTTCCCAGTCGGCGGTCATTTGGCAGTGGCAGCAGCATCCGGAAACACGTCTAACCCTCGTACTGTGCTGTTGCTGCATTGAAACCGAGCTGTTTTGACCCAACTGGAGCATACCTGGATCAACTGCTTTTCTTGCGGCCGTTATTATCATCAGTGTTTCTGCGAGGAAATACGACGGCTCGGCTCTGCTTCTGGGTTGGCGACTGTGCGGATACTCTGCGCAAGCGCCGTTCGACGCATCGCAGCCTAATATAGTGGGGCGTTTCCCAGTCGGCGGTTATTTGGCAGTGGCGGCAGCATCCGGAAACACGTCTAACCCTCGTACTGTGCTGTTGCTGCATTGAAACCGAGCTGTTTTGACCCAACTGGAGCATACCTGGATCAACTGCTTTTCTTGCGGCCGTTATTATCATCAGTGTTTCTGCGAGGAAATACGACGGCTCGGCTCTGCTTCTGGGTTGGCGACTGTGCGGATACTCTCTGCGCAAGCGCCGTTCGACGCATCGCAGGGACGTTTCCCAGTCGGCGGTCATTTGGCAGTGGCTGCAGCATCCGGAAACACGTCTAACCCTCATACTGTGCTGTTGCAGTTGCTGCATCGAAGCCGAGCTGTTTTGACCCAACTGGAGCATCCCTGGATCAACTGCTTTTCGTGCGGCCGTTATTGTCATCAATGTTTCTGCTAGTCTCGCCTCTGCTTCTGGGTTGGCGACTGTGCGGATACACTCTGCGCAAGCGCCGTTCGACGCATAGCAGCGTAATATAGGGGGCGTTTCCCAGTCGGCGGTCATTTGGCAGTGGCAGCAGCATCCGGAAACACGTCTAACCCTCGTACTGTGCTGTTGCAGTTGCTGCATCGAAGCCGAGCTGTTTTGACCCAACTGGAGCATACCTGCATCAACTGCTTTTCTTGCAGCCGTTATTATCATCAGTGTTTCTGCGAGGAAATACGACGTCACGGCTCTGCTTCTGGGTTGGCGACTGTGCGAATACTCTCTGCGCAAGCGCTGTTCGACGCATCGCAGCCTAATATAGTGGGGCGTTTCCCAGTCGGCGGTCATTTGGCAGTGGAAGCAGCATCCGGAAACACGTCTAACCCTCGTACTGTGCTGTTGCAGTTGCTGCATCGAAGCCGAGCTGTTTTGACACAACTGGAGCATACCTGGATCAAGTGCTTTTCTTGCGGCCGTTATTATCATCAGTGTTTCTGCGAGGAAATACGACGGCTCGGCTCTGCTTCTGGGTCGGCGACTGTGCAGGTACTCTCTGCGCAAGCGCCGTTCGACGCATCGCAGCCTAATATTGTGGGGCGTTTCCCAGTCGGCGGTCATTTGGCAGTGGCAGCAGGATCCGCAAACACGTCTAACCCTCGCACTGTGCTGTTGCAGTTGCTGCATCGAAGCCGAGCTGTTTTGACCCAACTGGAGCATACCTGGATCAACCGCTTTTCTTGCGGCCGTTATTATCATCAGTGTTTCTGCGAGGAAATACGACGTCTCGGCTCTGCTTCTGGGTTGGCGACTGTGCGCACACATTCTGCGCAAGCGCCGTTCGACGCATCGCAGCCTAATATAGTGGGGCATTTCCCAGTCGGCGGTCATTTGGCAGTGGCAGCAGCATCCAGAAACACGTCTAACCCTCGTACTCTGCTGTTGCAGTTACTGCATCGAAGCCGACCTGTTTTCACCCAACTGGAGCATACCTGGATGAACGGCTTTTCTTGCGGCCGTTATTATTATCACTGTTTCTGCGAGGAAATGCGACGGCTCGGCTCTGCTTCTGGGTTGGCGACTGTGCGGATACTCTCTGCGCAAGCGCCGTTCGACGCATCGCAGGCTAATATAGTGGGGCGTTTCCCAGTCGGCGGTCATTTGGCAGTGGCAGCAGCATCCAGAAACACGTCTAACCCTCGTACTCTGCTGTTGCAGTTGCTGCATCGAAGCCGAGCTGTTTTGACCCAACTGGTGCATACCTGGATGAACTGCTTTTCTTGCGGCCGTTATTATCATCAGTGTTCCTGCGAGGAAATACGACGGCTCGGCTCTGCTTCTGGGCTGGCGACTGTGCGGACACACTCTGCGCAAGCGCCGTTCGACGCATCGCAGCCTAGTATAGTGGGGCGTTTCCCAGTCGGCGGTCATTTGGCAGTGGTAGCAGCATCCGGAAATACGTCTAGCCCTCGTACTGTGCTGTTGCAGTTGCTGCATCGAAGCCGAGCTGTTTTGACCCAACTGGAGCATACCTGGATCAACTGCTTTTCTTGCGGCCGTTATTATCATCACTGTTTCTGCGAGGAAGTACGACGGCTCGGCTCTTCTTCTTGGTTGGCGACTGTGCGCACACACTCTGCGCAAGCGCCGTTCGACGCATCGCAGCCTAGTATAGTGGGGCGTTTCCCAGTCGGCGGTCATTTGGCAGTGGCAGCAGCATCCGGAAACACGTCTACCCCTCGTACTGTGCTGTTGCTGCATTGAAACCGAGCTGTTTTGACCCAACTGGAGCATACCTGGATCAACTGCTTTTCTTGCGGCCGTTCTTAGGATCAATGTTTCTGCGAGGCTCGGCTCTGCTTCTGGGTTGGCGACTGTGCGGACACACTATGCGCAAGCGCCGTTCGACGCATCGCAGCCTAACATAGTGGTGCCTTTCCCAGTCGGCGGTCATTTGGCAGTGGCTGCAGCATGCGGAAACACGTCTAACCCTCGCACTGTGCTGTTGCAGTTGATGCAGCGAAGCCGAGCTGTTTTGACCCAACTGGAGCATACCTGGATCAACTGCTTTTCTTGCGGCCGTTCTTATCATCAGTGTTTCTGCGAGGAAATACGACGGCTCGGCTCTGCTTCTGGGTTGGCGACTGTGCGGATACTCTCTGCGCAAGCGCCGTTCGACGCGTCGCAGCCTAATATAGTGGGACGTTTCCCAGTCGGCGGTCATTTCGCAGTGGCGGCAGCATCCGGAAACACGTCTAACCCTCGTACTGTGCTGTTGCAGTTGCTGGATCGAAGCCGAGCTGTTTTGACCCAACTGGAGCATACCTGGATCAACCGCTTTTCTTGCGGCCGTTATCATCACTGTTTCTGCGAGGAAATACGACGGCTCGGCTCTGCTTCTGGGTTGGCGACTGTGCGGATACTCTCTGCGCAAGCGCCGTTCGACGCATCGCAGCCTAATATAGTGGGGCGTTTCCCAGTCGGCGGTCATTTGGCAGTGGCAGCAGCATCCGGAAACACGTCTAACCCTCGTACTGTGCTGTTGCAGTTGCTGCATCGAAGCCGAGCTGTTTTGACCCAACTGGAGCATACCTGGATCAACTGCTTTTCTTGCGGCCGTTCTTATCATCAGTGTTTCTGCGAGGAAATACGACGGCTCGGCTCTGCTTCTGGGTTGGCGACTGTGCAGATACTCTCTGCGCAAGCGCCGTTCGACGCATCGCAGCCTAATATAGTGGGGCGTTTCCCAGTCGGCGGTCATTTGGCAGTGGAAGCAGCATCCGGAAACATGTCTAACCCTCGTACTGTGCTGTTGCAGTTGCTGCATCGAAGCCGAGCTGTTTTGACCCAACTGGAGCATACCTGGATCAACTGCTTTTCTTGCGGCCGTTATTATCATCACTGTTTCTGCGAGGAAACACGACGGCTCGGCTCTGCTTCTGGGTTGGCTACTTTGCGGACACACTCTGCGCAAGCGCCGTTCGACGCATCGCAGCCTAGTATAGTGGGGCGTTTCCCAGTCGGCGGTCATTTGGCAGTGGCAGCAGCATCCGGAAACACGTCTTACCCTCGTACTGTGCTGTTGCTGCATTGAAACCGAGCTGTTTTGACCCAACTGGAGCATACCTGGATCAACTGCTTTTCTTGCGGCCGTTATTATCATCAGTGTTTCTGCGAGGAAATACGACGGCTCGGCTCTGCTTCTGGGTTGGCGACTGTGCGGATACTCTCTGCGCAAGCGCCGTTCGACGCATCGCAGCCTAATATAGTGGGGCGTTTCCCAGTCGGCGGTCATTTGGCAGTGGAAGCAGCATCCGGAAACACGTCTAACCCTCGTACTGTGCTGTTGCAGTTGCTGCATCGAAGCCGAGCTGTTTTGACCCAACTGGAGCATACCTGGATCAACTGCTTTTCTTGCGGCCGTTCTTATCATCAGTGTTTCTGCAAGGAAATACGACGGCTCGGCTCTGCTTCTGGGTTGGCGACTGTGCGGATACTCTCTGCGCAAGCGCCGTTCGACGCATCGCAGCCTAATATAGTGGGGCGTTTCCCAGTCGGCGGTCATTTGGCAGTGGAAGCAGCATCCGGAAACATGTCTAACCCTCGTACTGTGCTGTTGCAGTTGCTGCATCGAAGCCGAGCTGTTTTGACCCAACTGGAGCATACCTGGATCAACTGCTTTTCTTGCGGCCGTTATTATCATCACTGTTTCTGCGAGGAAATACGACGGCTCGGCTCTGCTTCTGGGTTGGCGACTGTGCAGATACTCTCTGCGCAAGCGCCGTTCGACGCATCGCAGCCTAATATTGTGGGGCGTTTCCCACTCGGGGGTCATTTGGCAGTGGCAGCAGGGTCCGCAAACACGTCTAACCCTCGCACTGTGCTGTTGCAGTTGCTGCATCGAAGCCGAGCTGTTTTGACCCAAATGGAGCATACCTGGATCAACCGCTTTTCTTGCGGCCGTTATTATCATCAGTGTTTCTGCGAGGAAATACGACGTCTCGGCTCTGCTTCTGGGTTGGCGACTGTGCGCACACACTCTCCGCAAGCGCCGTTCGACGCATCGCAGCCTAATATAGTGGGGCATTTCCCAGTCGGCGGTCATTTGGCAGTGGCAGCAGCATCCAGAAACACGTCTAACCCTCGTTCTCTGCTGTTGCAGTTACTGCATCGAAGCCGACCTGTTTTCACCCAACTGGAGCATACCTGGATGAACTGCTTTTCTTGCGGCCGTTATTATTATCACTGTTTCTGCGAGGAAATGCGACGGCTCGGCTCTGCTTCTGGGTTGGCGACTGTGCGGATACTCTCTGCGCAAGCGCCGTTCGACGCATCGCAGGCTAATATAGTGGGGCGTTTCCCAGTCGGCGGTCATTTGGCAGTGGCAGCAGCATCCAGAAACACGTCTAACCCTCGTACTCTGCTGTTGCAGTTGCTGCATCGAAGCCGAGCTGTTTTGACCCAACTGGTGCATACCTGGATGAACTGCTTTTCTTGCGGCCGTTATTATCATCAGTGTTCCTGCGAGGAAATACGACGGCTCGGCTCTGCTTCTGGGCTGGCGACTGTGCGGACACACTCTGCGCAAGCGCCGTTCGACGCATCGCAGCCTAGTATAGTGGGGCGTTTCCCAGTCGGCGGTCATTTGGCAGTGGTAGCAGCATCCGGAAATACGTCTAGCCCTCCTACTGTGATGTTGCAGTTGCTGCATCGAAGCCGAGCTGTTTTGACCCAACTGGAGCATACCTGGATCAACCGCTTTTCTTGCGGCCGTTATCATCACTGTTTCTGCGAGGAAATACGACGGCTCGACTCTGCTTCTGGGTTGGCGACTGTGCGGATACTCTCTGCGCAAGCGCCGTTCGACGCATCGCAGCCTAATATAGTGGGGCGTTTCCCAGTCGGCGGTCATTTGGCAGTGGAAGCAGCATCCGGAAACACGTCTAACCCTCGTACTGTGCTGTTGCAGTTGCTGCATCGAAGCCGAGCTGTTTTGACACAACTGGAGCATACCTGGATCAACTGCTTTTCTTGCGGCCGTTATTATCATCACTGTTTCTGCGAGGAAGTACGACGGCTCGGCTCTGCTTCTGGGTTGGCGACTGTGCGCACACACTCTGCGCAAGCGCCGTTCGACGCATCGCAACCTAGTATAGTGGGGCGTTTCCCAGTCGGCGGTCATTTGGCAGTGCCAACAGCATCCGGAAACACGTCTACCCCTCGTACTGTGCTGTTGCTGCATTGAAACCGAGCTGTTTTGACCCAACTGGAGCATACCTGGATCAACTGCTTTTCTTGCGGCCGTTCTTATCATCAGTGTTTCTGCGAGGAAATACGACGGCTCGGCTCTGCTTCTGGGTTGGCGACTGTGCGGATACTCTCTGCGCAAGCGCCGTTCGACGCATCGCAGGGACGTTTCCCAGTCGGCGGTCATTTGGCAGTGGCGGCAGCATCCGGAAACACGTCTAACCCTCGTACTGTGCTGTTGCAGTTGCTGCATCGAAGCCGAGCTGTTTTGAACCAACTGGAGCATCCCTGGATCAACTGCTTTTCGTGCGGCCGTTATTATCATCAATGTTTCTGCGAGTCTCGCCTCTGCTTCTGGGTTAGCGACTGTGCGGATACTCTCTGCGCAAGCGCCGTTCGACGCATCGCAGCCTAATATAGTGGACGTTTCCCAGTCGGCGGTCATTTGGCAGTGGCAGCAGCATCCGGAAACACGTCTAACCCCCGTATATTGCTGTTGCAGTTGCTGCATCGAAGCAGAGCTGTTTTGACCCAAGTGGAGCATACCTGGATCAACTGCTTTTCTTGCGGCCGTTATTATCATCAGTGTTTCTGCAAGGAAGTACGACGGCTTGGCTCTGCTTCTGGGCTGGCGACTGTGCGGACACGCTCTGCGCAAGCGCCGTTCGACGCATCGCAGCCTAATATTGTGGGGCGTTTCCCAGTCGGCGGTCATTTGGCAGTGGCAGCAGGATCCAGAAACACGTCTAACCCTCGTACTGCGCTTTTGCAGTTGCTGCATCGAAGCCGAGCTGTTTTGACCCAACTGGAGCATACCTGGATCAACTGCTTTTCTTGCGGCCGTTATTATTATCACTGTTTCTGCGAGGAAATACGACGCCTCGGCTCTGCTTCTGGGCTAGCGACTGTGCAGACACACTCTGCGCAAGCGCCGTTCGACGCATCGCAGCCTAGTATAGTGGGGCGTTTCCCAGTCGGCGGTCATTTGGCAGTGGCTGCAGCATGCGGAAACACGTCTAACCCTCGCACTGTGCTGTTGCAGTTGATGCAGCAAAGCCGAGCTGTTTTGACCCAACTGGAGCATACCTGGATCAACTGCTTTTCTTGCGGCCGTTCTTATCATCGGTGTTTCTGCAAGGAAATACGACGGCTCGGCTCTGCTTCTGGGTTGGCGACTGTGCGGATACTCTCTGCGCATGCGCCGTTCGACGCGTCGCAGCCTAATATAGTGGGACGTTTCCCAGTCGGCGGTCATTTCGCAGTGGCGGCAGCATCCGGAAACACGTCTAACCCTCGTACTGTGCTGTTGCAGTTGCTGCATCGAAGCCGAGCTGTTTTGACCCAACTGGAGCATACCTGGATCAACCGCTTTTCTTGCGGCCGTTATCATCACTGTTTCTGCGAGGAAATACGACGGCTCGGCTCTGCTTCTGGGTTGGCGACTGTGCGGATACTCTCTGCGCAAGCGCCGTTCGACGCATCGCAGCCTAATATAGTGGGGCGTTTCCCAGTCGGCGGTCATTTGGCAGTGGCAGCAGCATCCGGAAACACGTCTAACCCTCGTACTGTGCTGTTGCAGTTGCTGCATCGAAGCCGAGCTGTTTTGACCCAACTGGAGCATCCCTGGATCAACTGCTTTTCGTGCGGCCGTTATTATCATCAATGTTTCTGCTAGTCTCGCCTCTGCTTCTGGGTTGGCGACTGTGCGGATACTCTCTGCGCAAGCGCCATTCGACGCATCGCAGCCTAATATAGTGGGGCGTTTCCCAGTCGGCGGTCATTTGGCAGTGGCAGCAGCATCCGGAAACACGTCTAACCCTCGTACTGTGCTGTTGCAGTTTCTGCATCGAAGCCGAGCTGTTTTGACCCAACTGGAGCATACCTGGATCAACTGCTTTTCTTGCGGCCGTTATTATCATCAGTGTTTCTGCGAGGAAATACGACGTCTCGGCTCTGCTTCTGGGTTGGCGACTGTGCAGATACTCTCTGCGCAAGCGCCGTTCGACGCATCGCAGCCTAATATAGTGGGGCGTTTCCCAGTCGGCGGTCATTTGGCAGTGGAAGCAGCATCGGGAAACATGTCTAACCCTCGTACTGTGCTGTTGCAGTTGCTGCATCGAAGCCGAGCTGTTTTGACCCAACTGGAGCATACCTGGATCAACTGCTTTTCTTGCGGCCGTTATTATCATCACTGTTTCTGCGAGGAAATACGACGGCTCGGCTCTGCTTCTGGGTTGGCTACTTTGCGGACACACTCTGCGCAAGCGCCGTTCGACGCATCGCAGCCTAGTACAGTGGGGCGTTTCCCAGTCGGCGGTCATTTGGCAGTGGCAGCAGCATCCGGAAACACGTCTAACCCTCGTACTGTGCTGTCGCTGCATTGAAACCGAGCTGTTTTGACCCAACTGGAGCATACCTGGATCAACTGCATTTCTTGCGGCCGTTATTATCATCAGTGTTTCTGCGAGGAAATACGACGGCTCGGCTCTGCTTCTGGGTTGGCGACTGTGCGGATACTCTCTGCGCAAGCGCCGTTCGACGCATCGCAGCCTAATATAGTCGGACATTTCCCAGTCGGCGGTCATTTAGCAGTGGCGGCAGCATCCGGAAACACGTCTAACCCTCGTACTGTGCTGTTGCAGTTGCTGCATCGAAGCCGAGCTGTTTTGACCCAACTGGAGCATCCCTGGATCAACTGCTTTTCGTGCGGCCGTTATTATCATCAATGTTTCTGCGAGTCTCGCCTCTGCTTCTCGGTTGGCGACTGTGCGGATACTTTCTGCGCAAGCGCCGTTCGACGCATCGCAGCCTAATATAGTGGGGCGTTTCCCAGTCGGCGGTCATTTGGCAGTGGCAGCAGCATCCAGAAACACGTCTAACACTCGTACTGTGCTGTTGGAGATGCTGTATCGAAGCCGAGCTGTTTTGACCCAACTGGAGCATACCTGGATGAACTGCTTTTCTTGCGGCCGTTATTATCATCAGTGTTTCTGCGAGGAAATACGTCGGCTCGGCTCTGCTTCTGGGCTGGCGACTGTGCGGACACACTCTGCGCAAGCGCCGTTCGACGCATCGCAGCCTAGTATAGTGGGGCGTTTCCCAGTCGGCGGTCATTTGGCAGTGGCAGCAGCATCCGGAAACACGTCTAACCCTCGTACTGTGCTGTTGCAGTTGCTGCATCGAAGCACAGCTGTTTTGACCCAACTGGAGCATACCTGGATCAAGTGCTTTTCTTGCGGCCGTTATTATCATCAGTGTTTCTGCGAGGAAATACGACGGCTCGGCTCTGCTTCTCGGTCGGCGACTGTGCAGATACTCTCTGCGCAAGCGCCGTTCGACGCATCGCAGCCTAATATTGTGGGGCGTTTCCCAGTCGGCGGTCATTTGGCAGTGGCAGCAGGATCTGCAAACACGTCTAACCCTCGCACTGTGCTGTTGCAGTTGCTGCATCGAAGCCGAGCTGTTTTGACCCAACTGGAGCATACCTGGATCAACCGCTTTTCTTGCGGCCGTAATTATCATCAGTGTTTCTGCGAGGAAATACGACGTCTCGGCTCTGCTTCTGGGTTGGTGACTGTGCGCACACACTGTGCGCAAGCGCCGTTCGACGCATCGCAGCCTAATATAGTGGGGCATTTCCCAGTCGGCGGCCATTTGGCAGTGGCAGCAGCATCCAGAAACACGTCTAACCCTCATACTCTGCTGTTGCAGTTACTGCATCGAAGCCGACCTGTTTTCACCCAACTGGAGCATACCTGGATGAACTGCTTTTCTTGCGGCCGTTATTATTATCACTGTTTCTGCGAGGAAATGCGACGGCTCGGCTCTGCTTCTGGGTTGGCGACTGTGCGGATACTCTCTGCGCAAGCGCCGTTCGACGCATCGCAGGCTAATATAGTGGGGCGTTTCCCAGTCGGCGGTCATTTGGCAGTGGCAGCAGCATCCAGAAACACGTCTAACCCTCGTACTCTGCTGTTGCAGTTGCTGCATCGAAGCCGAGCTGTTTTGACCCAACTGGTGCATACCTGGATGAACTGCTTTTCTTGCGGCCGTTATTATCATCAGTGTTCCTGCGAGGAAATACGACGGCTCGGCTCTGCTTCTGGGCTGGCGACTGTGCGGACACACTCTGCGCAAGCGCCGTTCGACGCATCGCAGCCTAGTATAGTGGGGCGTTTCCCAGTCGGCGGTCATTTGGCAGTGGCAGCAGCCTCCGGAAATACGTCTAGCCCTCGCACTGTGCTGTTGCAGTTGCTGCATCGAAGCCGAGCTGTTTTGACCCAACTGGAGCATACCTGGATCAACCGCTTTTCTTGCGGCCGTTATCATCACTGTTTCTGCGAGGAAATACGACGGCTCGGCTCTGCTTCTGGGTTGGCGACTGTGCGGATACTCTCTGCGCAAGCGCCGTTCGACGCATCGCAGCCTAATATAGTGGGGCGTTTCCCAGTCGGCGGTCATTTGGCAGTGGCAGCAGCATCCGGAAACACGTCTAACCCTCGTACTGTGCTGTTGCAGTTGCTGCATCGAAGCCGAGCTGTTTTGACCCAACTGGAGCATCCCTGGATCAACTGCTTTTCGTGCGGCCGTTATTATTATCAATGTTTCTGCTAGTCTCGCCTCTGCTTCTGGGTTGGCGACTGTGCGGATACTCTCTGCGCAAGCGCCGTTCGACGCATCGCAGCCTAATATAGTGGGGCGTTTCCCAGTCGGCGGTCATTTGGCAGTGGCAGCAGCTTCCGGAAACACGTCTAACCCTCGTACTGTGCTGTTGCAGTTGCTGCATCGAAGCCGAGCTGTTATGACCCAACTGGAGCATACCTGGATCAACTGCTTTTCTTGCGGCCGTTCTTATCATCAGTGTTTCTGCGAGGAAATACGACGGCTCGGCTCTGCTTCAGGGTTGGCGACTGTGCGGATACTCTCTGCGCAAGCGCCGTTCGACGCATCGCAGGGACGTTTCCCAGTCGGCGGTCATTTCGTAGTGGCGGCAGCATCCGGAAACACGTCTAACCCTCGTACTGTGCTTTTGCAGTTGCTGCATCGAAGCCGAGCTGTTTTGACCCAACTGGAGCATCCCTGGATCAACTGCTTTTCGTGCGGCCGTTATTATCATCAATGTTTCTGCTAGTCTCGCCTCTGCTTCTGGGTTGGCGACTGTGCGGATACTCTCTGCGCAAGCGCCGTTCGACGCATCGCAGCCTAATATAGTGGGGCGTTTCCCAGTCGGCGGTCATTTGGCAGTGGCAGCAGCATCCGGAAACACGTCTAACCCTCGTACTGTGCTGTTGCAGTTGCTGCATCGAAGCCGAGCTGTTTTGACCCAACTGGAGCATACCTGGATCAACTGCTTTTCTTGCGGCCGTTATTATCATCAGTGTTTCTGCGAGGAAATACGACGTCTCGGCTCTGCTTCTGGGTTGGCGACTGTGCAGATACTCTCTGCGCAAGCGCCGTTCGACGCATTGCAGCCTAATACAGTGGGGCGTTTCCCAGTCGGCGGTCATTTGGCAGTGGAAGCAGCATCCGGAAACACGTCTAACCCTCGTACTGTGCTGTTGCAGTTGCTGCATCGAAGCCGAGCTGTTTTGACCCAACTGGAGCATACCTGGATCAACTGCTTTTCTTGCGGCCGTTATTATCATCACTGTTTCTGCGAGGAAATACGACGGCTCGGCTCTGCTTCTGGGTTGGCTACTTTGCGGACACACTCTGCGCAAGCGCCGTTCGACGCATCGCAGCCTAGTATAGTGGGGCGTTTCCCAGTCGGCGGTCATTTGGCAGTGGCAGCAGCATCCGGAAACACGTCTAACCCTCGTACTTTGCTGTTGCTGCATTGAAACCGAGCTGTTTTGACCCAACTGGAGCATACCTGGATCAACTGCTTTTCTTGCGGCCGTTATTATCACCAGTGTTTCTGCGAGGAAATACGACGGCTCGGCTCTGCTTCTGGGTTGGCGACTGTGCGGATACTCTCTGCGCAAGCGCCGTTCGACGCATCGCAGCCTAATATAGTAGGACGTTTCCCAGTCGGCGGTCATTTAGCAGTGGCGGCAGCATCCGGAAACACGTCTAACCCTCGTACTGTGCTGTTGCAGTTGCTGCATCGAAGCCGAGCTGTTTTGACCCAACTGGAGCATCCCTGGATCAACTGCTTTTCGTGCGGCCGTTATTATCATCAATGTTTCTGCGAGTCTCGCCTCTGCTTCTCGGTTGGCGACTGTGCGGATACTTTCTGCGCAAGCGCCGTTCGACGCATCGCAGCCTAATATAGTGGGGCGTTTCCCAGTCGGCGGTCATTTGGCAGTGGCAGCAGCATCCAGAAACACGTCTAACACTCGTACTGTGCTGTTGCAGATGCTGTATCGAAGCCGAGCTGTTTTGACCTAACTGGAGCATACCTGGATGAACTGCTTTTCTTGCGGCCGTTATTATCATCAGTGTTCCTGCGAGGAAATACGACGGCTCGGCTCTGCTTCTGGGCTGGCGACTGTGCGGACACACTCTGCGCAAGCGCCGTTCGACGCATCGCAGCCTAATATAGTGGGGCGTTTCCCAGTCGGCGGTCATTTGGCAGTGGCAGCAGGATCCGCAAACACGTCTAACCCTCGTACTGTGCTGTTGCAGTTGCTGCATCGAAGCCGAGCTGTTTTGACCCAACTGGAGCATACCTGGATCAACTGCTTTTCTTGCGGCCGTTATTATCATCAGTGTTTCTGCGAGGAAATACGACGGCTCGGCTTTGCTTCTGGGTCGGCGACTGTGCAGATACTCTCTGCGCAAGCGTCGTTCGACGCATCGCAGCCTAATATTGTGGGGCGTTTCCCAGTCGGCGGTCATTTGGCAGTGGCAGCAGGATCCGCAAACACGTCTAACCCTCGCACTGTGCTGTTGCAGTTGCTGCATCGAAGCCGAGCTGTTTTGACCCATCTGGAGCATACCTGGATCAACTGCTTTTCTTGCGGCCGTTATTATCATCAGTGTTTCTGCGAGGAAATACGACGGCTCGGCTCTGCTTCTGGGTTGGCGACTGTGCGCACACACTCTGCGCAAGCGCCGTTCGACGCATCGCAGCCTAATATAGTGGGGCATTTCCCAGTCGGCGGTCATTTGGCAGTGGCAGCAGCATCCAGAAACACGTCTAACCCTCGTACTCTGCTGTTGCAGTTGCTGCATCGAAGCCGACCTGTTTTGACCCAACTGGAGCATGCCTGGAAGAACTGCTTTTCTTGCGGCCGTTATTATTATCACTGTTTCTGCGAGGAAATACGACGGCTCGGCTCTGCTTCTGGGTTGGCGACTGTGCGGATACTCTCTGCGCAAGCGCTGTTCGACGCATCGCAGGCTAATATAGTGGGGCGTTTCCCAGTCGGCGGTCATTTGGCAGTGGCAGCAGCATCCAGAAACACGTCTAACCCTCGTACTCTGCTGTTGCAGTTGCTGCATCGAAGCCGAGCTGTTTTGACCCAACTGGAGCATACCTGGATCGACTACTTTTCTTGCGGCCGTTATTATCATCACTGTTTCTGCGAGGAAATACGACGGCTCGGCTCTGCTTCTGGGTTGGCGACTGTGCGCACACACTCTGCGCAAGCGCCGTTCGACGCATCGCAGCCTAATATAGTGGGGCATTTCACAGTCGGCGGTCATTTGGCAGTGGCAGCAGCATCCAGAAACACGTCTAACCCTCGTACTCTGCTGTTGCAGTTGCTGCATCGAAGCCGAGCTGTTTTGACCCAACTGGAGCATACCTGGATGAACTGCTTTTCTTGCGGCCGTTATTATTATCACTGTTTCTGCGAGGAAATACGACGGCTCGGCTCTGCTTCTGGGTTGGCGACTGTGCGGATACTCTCTGCGCAAGCGCCGTTCGACGCATCGCAGCCTAATATAGTGGGGCATTTCCCAGTCGGCGGTCATTTGGCAGTGGCAGCAGCATCCAGAAACACGTCTAACCCTCGTACTCTGCTGTTGCAGTTGCTGCATCGAAGCCGACCTGTTTTGACCCAACTGGAGCATACCTGGATGAACTGCTTTTCTTGCGGCCGTTATTATTATCACTGTTTCTGCGAGGAAATACGACGGCTCGGCTCTGCTTCTGGGTTGGCGACTGTGCGGATACTCTCTGCGCAAGCGCCGTTCGACGCATCGCAGGCTAATATAGTGGGGCGTTTCCCAGTCGGCGGTCATTTGGCAGTGGCAGCAGCGACCGGAAACACGTCTAACCCTCGTACTGTGCTGTTGCAGTTGCTGCATCGAAGCCGAGCTGTTTTGACCCAACTGGAGCATACCTGGATGAACTGCTTTTCTTGCGGCCGTTATTATCATCAGTGTTCCTGCGAGGAAATACGACGGCTCGGCTCTGGTTCTGGGCTGGCGACTGTGCGGACACACTCTGCGCAAGCGCCGTTCGACGCATCGCAGCCTAATATAGTGGGGCATTTCCCAGTCGGCGGTCATTTGGCATGGGCAGCAGCATCCAGAAACACGTCTAACCCTCGTACTCTGCTGTTGCAGTTGCTGCATCGTAGCCGAGCTGTTTTGACACAACTGGAGCATACCTGGATGAACTGCTTTTCTTGCGGCCGTTATTATTATCACTGTTTCTGCGAGGAAATACGACGGCTCGGCTCTGCTTCTGGGTTGGCGACTGTGCGGATACTCTCTGCGCAAGCGCCGTTCGACGCATCGCAGGCTAATATAGTGGGGCGTTTCCCAGTCGACGGTCATTTGGCAGTGGCAGCAGCATCCAGAAACACGTCTAACCCTCGTACTCTGCTGTTGCAGTTGCTGCATCGAAGCCGAGCTGTTTTGACCCAACTGGAGCATACCTGGATCGACTACTTTTCTTGCGGCCGTTATTATCATCACTGTTTCTGCGAGGAAATACGACGGCTCGGCTCTGCTTCTGGGTTGGCGACTGTGCGCACACACTCTGCGCAAGCGCCGTTCGACGCATCGCAGCCTAATATAGTGGGGCATTTCCCAGTCGGCGGTCATTTGGCATGGGCAGCAGCATCCAGAAACACGTCTAACCCTCGTACTCTGCTGTTGCAGTTGCTGCATCGTAGCCGAGCTGTTTTGACACAACTGGAGCATACCTGGATGAACTGCTTTTCTTGCGGCCGTTATTATTATCACTGTTTCTGCGAGGAAATACGACGGCTCGGCTCTGCTTCTGGGTTGGCGACTGTGCGCACACACTCTGCGCAAGCGCCGTTCGACGCATCGCAGCCTAATATAGTGGGGCATTTCCCAGTCGGCGGTCATTTGGCAGTGGCAGCAGCATCCAGAAACACGTCTAACCCTCGTACTCTGCTGTTGCAGTTGCTGCATCGAAGCCGACCTGTTTTGACCCAACTGGAGCATGCCTGGAAGAACTGCTTTTCTTGCGGCCGTTATTATTATCACTGTTTCTGCGAGGAAATACGACGGCTCGGCTCTGCTTCTGGGTTGGCGACTGTGCGCACACACTCTGCGCAAGCGCCGTTCGACGCATCGCAGCCTAATATAGTGGGGCATTTCACAGTCGGCGGTCATTTGGCAGTGGCAGCAGCATCCAGAAACACGTCTAACCCTCGTACTCTGCTGTTGCAGTTGCTGCATCGAAGCCGAGCTGTTTTGACCCAACTGGAGCATACCTGGATCGACTACTTTTCTTGCGGCCGTTATTATCATCACTGTTTCTGCGAGGAAATACGACGGCTCGGCTCTGCTTCTGGGTTGGCGACTGTGCGCACACACTCTGCGCAAGCGCCGTTCGACGCATCGCAGCCTAATATAGTGGGGCATTTCACAGTCGGCGGTAATTTGGCAGTGGCAGCAGCATCCAGAAACACGTCTAACCCTCGTACTCTGCTGTTGCAGTTGCTGCATCGAAGCCGAGCTGTTTTGACCCAACTGGAGCATACCTGGATGAACTGCTTTTCTTGCGGCCGTTATTATTATCACTGTTTCTGCGAGGAAATACGACGGCTCGGCTCTGCTTCTGGGTTGGCGACTGTGCGGATACTCTCTGCGCAAGCGCCGTTCGACGCATCGCAGCCTAATATAGTGGGGCGTTTCCCAGTCGGCGGTCATTTGGCAGTGGCAGCAGCGACCGGAAACACGTCTAACTCTCGTACTGTGCTGTTGCAGTTGCTGCATCGAAGCCTAGCTGTTTTGACCCAACTGGAGCATACCTGGATGAACTGCTTTTCTTGCGGCCGTTATTATCATCAGTGTTCCTGCGAGGAAATACGACGGCTCGGCTCTGCTTCTGGGCTGGCGACTGTGCGGACACACTCTGCGCAAGCGCCGTTCGACGCATAGCAGCCTAGTATAGTGGGGCGTTTCCCAGTCGGCGGTCATTTGTCAGTGGCAGCAGCATCCGGAAACACGTCTAACCCTCGTACTGTTCTGTTGCAGTTGCTGCATCGAAGCCGAGCTGTTTTGACCCAACTGGAGCATACCTGGATCGACTACTTTTCTTGCGGCCGTTATTATCATCACTGTTTCTGCGAGGAAATACGACGGCTCGGCTCTGCTTCTGGGTTGGCGACTGTGCGCACACACTCTGCGCAAGCGCCGTTCGACGCATCGCAGCCTAATATAGTGGGGCATTTCCCAGTCGGCGGTCATTTGGCATGGGCAGCAGCATCCAGAAACACGTCTAACCCTCGTACTCTGCTGTTGCAGTTGCTGCATCGTAGCCGAGCTGTTTTGACACAACTGGAGCATACCTGGATGAACTGCTTTTCTTGCGGCCGTTATTATTATCACTGTTTCTGCGAGGAAATACGACGGCTCGGCTCTGCTTCTGGGTTGGCGACTGTGCGGATACTCTCTGCGCAAGCGCCGTTCGACGCATCGCCGCCCTATATAGTGGGGCATTTCCCAGTCGGCGGTCATTTGGCAGTGGCAGCAGCATCCAGAAACACGTCTAACCCTCGTACTCTGCTGTTGCAGTTGCTGCATCGAAGCCGAGCTGTTTTGACCCAACTGGAGCATACCTGGATGAACTGCTTTTCTTGCGGCCGTTATTATTATCACTGTTTCTGCGAGGAAATACGACGGCTCGGCGCTGCTTCTGGGCTGGCGACTGTGCGGACACACCCTGCGCAAGCGCCGTTCGACGCATCGCAGCCTAGTATAGTGGGGCATTTCCCAGTCGGCGGTCATTTCGCACTGGCAGCAGCATCCAGAAACACGTCTAACCCTCGTACTGTGCTGTTGCAGTTGCTGCATCGAAGCCGAGCTGTTTTGACCCAACTGGAGCATACCTGGATCAACCGCTTTTCTTGCGGCCGTTATTATCATCACTGTTTCTGCGAGGAAATACGACGGCTCGGCTCTGCTTCTGGGTTGGCGACTTTGCGCACACACTCTGCGCAAGCGCCGTTCGACGCATCGCAGCCTAATATAGTGGGGCATTTCCCAGTCGGCGGTCATTTGGCAGTGGCAGCAGCATCCAGAAACACGTCTAACCCTCGTACTCTGCTGTTGCAGTTGCTGCATCGAAGCCGAGCTGTTTTGACCCAACTGGAGCATACCTGGATGAACTGCTTTTCTTGCGGCCGTTATTATTATCACTGTTTCTGCGAGGAAATACGACGGCTCGGCTCTGCTTCTGGGTTGGCGACTGTGCGGATACTCTCTGCGCAAGCGCCGTTCGACGCATCGCAGGCTAATATAGTGGGGCGTTTCCCAGTCGGCGGTCATTTGGCAGTGGCAGCAGCATCCAGAAACACGTCTAACCCTTGTACTCTGCTGTTGCAGTTGCTGCATCGAAGCCGAGCTGTTTTGACCCAACTGGTGCATACCTGGATGAACTGCTTTTCTTGCGGCCGTTATTATCATCAGTGTTCCTGCGAGGAAATACGACGGCTCGGCTCTGCTTCTGGGCTGGCGACTGTGCAGACACACTCTGCGCAAGCGCCGTTCGACGCATCGCAGCCTAGTATAGTGGGGCGTTTCCCAGTCGGCGGTCATTTGGCAGTGGCAGCAGCATCCGGAAACACGTCTAACCCTCGTACTGAGCTGTTGCAGTTACTGCATCGAAGCCGAGCTGTTTTGACCCAACTGGAGCATACCTGGATCGACTACTTTTGTTGCGGCCGTTCTTATGATCAATGCTTCTGCGACGCTCGGCTCTGCTTCTGGGTTGGCGACTGTGCGGACACACTCTACGCAAGCGCCGTTCGACGCATCCCAGCTTAATATAGTGGGGCGTTTCCCAGTCGGCGGTCATTTGGAAGTGGCTGCAGCATCCGGAAACACGTCTAACCCTCGTACTGTGCTGTTGCAGTTGCTGCATCGAAGCCGAGCTGATTTGAACCAACTGGAGCATACCTGGATCTACTGTTTTTTATGCGGCCGTTATTATCATCAGTGTTTCTGCGAGGAAATACGACGGCTCGGCTCTCCTAGGTTGGCGACTGTGCGGACACACTCTGCGCAAGCGCCGTTCGACGCATCGCAGCCTAATATAGTGGGGCGTTTCCCATTCGGCGGTCATTTGGCCATGGCAGCAGCATCCGGAAACACGTCTTACCCTCGTACTGTGCTGTTGCAGTTCCTGCATCGAAGCCGAGCTTTTTTGACCCAACTGAAGCATCCCTCGATCAACTGCTTTTCTTGCGGCCGGTATTATCATCATTTCATTCGGTGAGGAAAATGCGACGGCTCGGCTCTGCTTCTGGGTTGGCGAATGTGCGGACACACTGTGCGCAAGCGCCGTCCGACGCATCGCAGCCTAATATAGTGGGGCGTTTCCCAGTCGGCGGTCATTTGGCAGTGGCAGCAGCATCCGCAAACACGTCTAACCCTCGTACTGTGCTGTTGCAGTTGCTGCATCGAAGCCGAGCTGTTTTGACCCAACTGGAGCATACCTGGATCAACCGCATTTCTTGCGGCCGTTATTATCATCACTGTTTCTGCGAGGAAACACGACGGCTCGGCTCTGCTTCTGGGTTGGCGACTGTGCGCACACACTCTGCGCAAGCGCCGTTCGACGCATCGCAGCCTAATATAGTGGGGCATTTCCCAGTCGGCGATCATTTGGCAGTGGCAGCAGCATCCAGAAACACGTCTAACCCTCGTACTCTGCTGTTGCAGTTGCTGCATCGAAGCCGAGCTGTTTTGACCCAACTGGAGCATACCTGGATGAACTGCTTTTCTTGCGGCCGTTATTATTATCACTGTTTCTGCGAGGAAATACGACGGCTCGGCTCTGCTTCTGGGTTGGCGACTGTGCGGATACTCTCTGCGGAAGCGCCGTTCGACGCATCGCAGGCTAATATAGTGGGGCGTTTCCCAGTCGGCGGTCGTTTGGCAGTGGCAGCAGCATCCAGAAACACGTCTAACCCTCGTACTCTGCTGTTGCAGTTGCTGCATCGAAGCCGAGCTGTTTTGACCCAACTGGTGCATACCTGGATGAACTGCTTTTCTTGCGGCCGTTATTATCATCAGTGTTCCTGCGAGGAAATACGACGGCTCGGCTCTGCTTCTGGGCTGGCGACTGTGCGGACACACTCTGCGCAAGCGCCGTTCGACGCATCGCAGCCTAGTATAGTGGGGCGTTTCCCAGTCGGCGGTCATTTGGCAGTGGCAGCAGCATCCGGAAACACGTCTAACCCTCGTACTGTGCTGTGTCAGTTGCTGCATCGAAGCCGAGCTGTTTTGACCCAACTGGAGCATACCTGGATCGACTACTTTTCTTGCGGCCGTTCTTATGATCAATGCTTCTGCGACGCTCGGCTCTGCTTCTGGGTTGGAGACTGTGCGGACACACTCTACGCAAGCGCCGTTCGACGCATCCCAGCTTAATATAGTGGGGCGTTTCCCAGTCGGCGGTCATTTGGAAGTGGCTGCAGCATCCGGAAACACGTCTAACCCTCGTACTGTGCTGTTGCAGTTGCTGCATCGAAGCCGAGCTGATTTGAACCAACTGGAGCATACCTGGATCTACTGTTTTTTATGCGGCCGTTATTATCATCAGTGTTTCTGCGAGGAAATACGACGGCTCGGCGCAGCTTCTAGGTTGGCGACTGTGCGGACACACTCTGCGCAAGCGCCGTTCGACGCATCGCAGCCTAATATAGTGGGGCGTTTCCCATTCGGCGGTAATTTGGCAATGGCAGCAGCATCCGGAAACACGTCTAACCCTCGTACTGATCTGTTGCAGTTGCTGCATCGAAGCCGAGCTTTTTTGACCCAACTGGAGCATCCCTCGATCAACTGCTTTTCTTGCGGCCGGTTTTATCATCATTTCATTCGGTGAGGAAATGCGACGGCTCGGAGGTGCTTCTGGGTTGGCGAATGTGCGGACACACTCTGCGTAAGCGCTCTTCGACGCATCGCAGCCTAATATAGTGGGGCGTTTCCCAGTCGGCGGTCACTTGGCACCGGCGGCAACATTCGGAAACACGTCTAACCCTCGTACTGTGCTGTTGCAGTTGCTGCATCGAAGCCGAGCTGTTTTGACCCAACTGGAGCATCCCTGGATCGACTACTTTTCTTGCGGCCGTTCTTATGACCAATGCTTCTGCGACGCTCGGCTCTGCTTCTGGGTTGGCGACTGTGCGGACACACTCTACGCAAGCGCCGTTCGACGCATCCCAGCTTAATATAGTGGGGCGTTTCCCAGTCGGCGGTCATTTGGCAGTGGCAGCAGCATCCGGAAACACGTCTAACCCTCGTACTGTGCTGTTGCAGTTGCTGCATCGAAGCCGAGCTGATTTGAACCAACTGGAGCATACCTGTATCTACTGTTTTTTATGCGGCCGTTATTATCATCAGTGTTTCTGCGAGGAAATACGACGGCTCGGCTCAGCTTCTAGGTTGGCGACTGTGCGGACACACTCTGCGCAAGCGCCGTTCGACGCATCGCAGCCTAATATAGTGGGGCGTTTCCCATTCGGCGGTCATTTGGCAATGGCAGCAGCATCCGGAAACACGTCTAACCCTCGTACTGTGCTGTTGCAGTTGCTGCATCGAAGCCGAGCTTTTTTGACCCAACTGGAGCATTCGTCGATCAACTGCTTTTCTTGCGGCCGGTATTATCATCATTTCATTCGGTGAGGAAATGCGACGGCTCGGCTCTGCTTCTGGGTTGGCGAATGTGCGGACACACTCTGCGCAAGCGCTCTTCGACGCATCGCAGCCTAATATAGTGGGGCGTTTCCCAGTCGGCGGTCATTTGGCACTGGCGGCAACATTCGGAAACACGTCTAACCCTCGCACTGTGCTGTTGCAGTTGCTGCATCGAAGCCGAGCTGTTTTGACCCAACTGGAGCATCCCTGGATCGACTACTTTTCTTGCGGCCGTTCTTATGATCAATGCTTCTGCGACGCTCGGCTCTGCTTCTGGGTTGGCGACTGTGCGGACACACTCTACGCAATCGCCGTTCGACGCATCCCAGCTTAATATAGTGGGGCGTTTCCCAGTCGGCGGTCATTTGGAAGTGGCTGCAGCATCCGGAAACACGTCTAACCCTCGTACTGTGCTGTTGCAGTTGCTGCATCGAAGCCGAGCTGATTTCACTTAACTGGAGCATCTCTGGATCGACTACTTTTCTTGCGGCCGTTCTTATGATCAATGCTTCTGCGACGCACGGCTCTGCTTCTGGGTTGGCGAATGTGCGGACACACTCTGCGCAAGCGCTCTTCGACGGATCGCAGCCTAATATAGTGGGGCGTTTCCCAGTCGGCGGTCATTTGGCACTGGCGGCAACATTCGGAAACACGTCTAACCCTCGTACTGTGCTGTTGCAGTTGCTGCATCGAAGCCGAGCTGTTTTGACCCAACTGGAGCATACCTGGATGAACTGCTTTTCTTGCGGCCGTTATTATTATCACTGTTTCTGCGAGGAAATACGACGGCTCGGCTCTGCTTCTGGGCTGGCGACTGTGCGGACACACTCTGCGCAAGCGCCGTTCGACGCATCGCAGCCTAGTATAGTGGGGCATTTCCCAGTCGGCTGTCATTTGGCAGTGGCAGCAGCGTCCAGAAACACGTCTAACCCTCGTTCTGTGCTGTTGCAGTTGATGCATCGAAGCCGAGCTGTTTTGACCCAACTGGAGCATACCTGGATCAACCGCTTTTCTTGCGGCCGTTATTATCATCACTGTTTCTGCGAGGAAATACGACGGCTCGGCTCTGCTTCTGGGTTGGCGACTGTGCGGACACACTCTGCGCAAGCGCCGTTCGACGCATCGCAGCCTAGTATAGTGGGGCGTTTCCCAGTCGGCGGTCATTTGGCAGTGGCAGCAGCATCCGGAAACACGTCTAACCCTCGTACTGTGCTGTTGCTGTTGCTGCATCGAAGCCGAGCTGTTTTGACCCAACTGGAGCATACCTGGATCGACTACTTTTCTTGCGGCCGTTATTATCATCACTGTTTCTGCGAGGAAATACGACGGCTCGGCTCTGCTTCTGGGTTGGCGACTGTGCGCACACACTCTGCGCAAGCGCCGTTCGACGCATCGCAGCCTAATATAGTGGGGCATTTCCCAGTCGGCGGTCATTTGGCATGGGCAGCAGCATCCAGAAACACGTCTAACCCTCGTACTGTGCTGTTGCAGTTGCTGCATCGAAGCCGAGCTGTTTTGACCCAACTGGAGCATACCTGGATCAACCGCTTTTCTTGCGGCCGTTATTATCATCACTGTTTCTGCGAGGAAATACGACGGCTCGGCTCTGCTTCTGGGTTGGCGACTGTGCGCACACACTCTGCGCAAGCGCCGTTCGACGCATCGCAGCCTAATATAGTGGGGCATTTCCCAGTCGGCGGTCATTTGGCAGTGGCAGCAGCATCCAGAAACACGTCTAACCCTCGTACTCTGCTGTTGCAGTTGCTGCATCGAAGCCGAGCTGTTTTGACCCAACTGGTGCATACCTGGATGAACTGCTTTTCTTGCGGCCGTTATTATCATCAGTGTTCCTGCGAGGAAATACGACGGCTCGGCTCTGCTTCTGGCTGGCGACTGTGCGGACACACTCTGCGCAAGCGCCGTTCGACGCATCGCAGCCTAGTATAGAGGGGCGTTTCCCAGTCGGCGGTCATTTGGCAGTGGCAGCAGCATCCGGAAACACGTCTAACCCTCGTACTGAGCTGTTGCAGTTGCTGCATCGAAGCCGAGCTCTTTTGACCCAACTGGAGCATACCTGGATCGACTACTTTTCTTGCTGCCGTTCTTATGATCAATGCTTCTGCGACGCTCGGCTCTGCTTCTGGGTTGGCGACTGTGCGGACACACTCTACGCAAGCGCCGTTCGACGCATCCCAGCTTAATATAGTGGGGCGTTTCCCAGTCGGCGGTCATTTGGAAGTGGCTGCAGCATCCGGAAACACGTCTAACCCTCGTACTGTGCTGTTGCAGTTGCTGCATCGAAGCCGAGCTGATTTGAACCAACTGGAGCATACCTGGATCTACTGTTTTTTATGCGGCCGTTATTATCATCAGTGTTTCTGCGAGGAAATACGACGGCTCGGCTCAGCTTCTAGGTTGGCGACTGTGCGGACACACTCTGCGCAAGCGCCGTTCGACGCATCGCAGCCTAATATAGTGGGGCGTTTCCCATTCGGCGGTCATTTGGCAATGGCAGCAGCATCCGGAAACACGTCTAACCCTCGTACTGTGCTGTTGCAGTTGCTGCATCGAAGCCGAGCTTTTTTGACCCAACTGGAGCATTCGTCGATCAACTGCTTTTCTTGCGGCCGGTATTATCATTATTTCATTCGGTGAGGAAATGCGACGGCTCGGCTCTGCTTCTGGGTTGGCGAATGTGCGGACACACTCTGCGCAAGCGCTCTTCGACGCATCGCAGCCTAATATAGTGGGGCGTTTCCCAGTCGGCGGTCATTTGGCACTGGCGGCAACATTCGGAAACACGTCTAACCCTCGCACTGTGCTGTTGCAGTTGCTGCATCGAAGCCGAGCTGTTTTGACCCAACTGGAGCATCCCTGGATCGACTACTTTTCTTGCGGCCGTTCTTATGATCAATGCTTCTGCGACGCTCGGCTCTGCTTCTTGGTTGGCGACTGTGCGGACACACTCTACGCAATCGCCGTTCGACGCATCCCAGCTTAATATAGTGGGGCGTTTCCCAGTCGGCGGTCATTTGGAAGTGGCTGCAGCATCCGGAAACACGTCTAACCCTCGTACTGTGCTGTTGCAGTTGCTGCATCGAAGCTGAGCTGATTTCACTTAACTGGAGCATCTCTGGATCGACTACTTTTCTTGCGGCCGTTCTTATGATCAATGCTTCTGCGACGCTCGGCTCTGCTTCTGGGTTGGCGAATGTGCGGACACACTCTGCGCAAGCGCCGTTCGACGCATCGCAGCCTACTATAGTGGGGCATTTCCCAGTCGGCGGTCATTTGGCATGGGCAGCAGCATCCAGAAACACGTCTAACCCTCGTACTGTGCTGTTGCAGTTGCTGCATCGAAGCCGAGCTGTTTTGACCCAACTGGAGCATACCTGGATCAACCGCTTTTCTTGCGGCCGTTATTATCATCACCGTTTCTGCGAGGAAATACGACGGCTCGGCTCTGCTTCTGGGTTGGCGACTGTGCGCACACACTCTGCGCAAGCGCCGTTCGAAGCATCGCAGCCTAATATAGTGGGGCATTTCCCAGTCGGCGGTCATTTGGCAGTGGCAGCAGCATCCAGAAACACGTCTAACCCTCGTACTCTGCTGTTGCAGTTGCTGCATCGAAGCCGAGCTGTTTTGACCCAACTGGAGCATACCTGGATGAACTGCTTTTCTTGCGGCCGTTATTATTATCACTGTTTCTACGAGGAAATACGACGGCTCGGCTCTGCTTCTGGGTTGGCGACTGTGCGCACACACTCTGCGCAAGCGCCGTTCGACGCATCGCAGCCTAATATAGTGGGGCATTTCCCAGTCGGCGGTCATTTGGCATGGGCAGCAGCATCCAGAAACACGTCTAACCCTCGTACTGTGCTGTTGCAGTTGCTGCATCGAAGCCGAGCTGTTTTGACCCAACTGGAGCATACCTGGATCAACCGCTTTTCTTGCGGCCGTTATTATCATCACTGTTTCTGCGAGGAAATACGACGGCTCGGCTCTGCTTCTGGGTTGGCGACTGTGCGCACACACTCTGCGCAAGCGCCGTTCGACGCATCGCAGCCTAATATAGTGGGGCATTTCCCAGTCGGCGGTCATTTGGCAGTGGCAGCAGCATCCAGAAACACGTCTAACCCTCGTACTCTGCTGTTGCAGTTGCTGCATCGAAGCCGAGCTGTTTTGACCCAACTGGTGCATACCTGGATGAACTGCTTTTCTTGCGGCCGTTATTATCATCAGTGTTCCTGCGAGGAAATACGACGGCTCGGCTCTGCTTCTGGCTGGCGACTGTGCGGACACACTCTGCGCAAGCGCCGTTCGACGCATCGCAGCCTAGTATAGAGGGGCGTTTCCCAGTCGGCGGTCATTTGGCAGTGGCAGCAGCATCCGGAAACACGTCTAACCCTCGTACTGAGCTGTTGCAGTTGCTGCATCGAAGCCGAGCTCTTTTGACCCAACTGGAGCATACCTGGATCGACTACTTTTCTTGCTGCCGTTCTTATGATCAATGCTTCTGCGACGCTCGGCTCTGCTTCTGGGTTGGCGACTGTGCGGACACACTCTACGCAAGCGCCGTTCGACGCATCCCAGCTTAATATAGTGGGGCGTTTCCCAGTCGGCGGTCATTTGGAAGTGGCTGCAGCATCCGGAAACACGTCTAACCCTCGTACTGTGCTGTTGCAGTTGCTGCATCGAAGCCGAGCTGATTTGAACCAACTGGAGCATACCTGGATCTACTGTTTTTTATGCGGCCGTTATTATCATCAGTGTTTCTGCGAGGAAATACGACGGCTCGGCTCAGCTTCTAGGTTGGCGACTGTGCGGACACACTCTGCGCAAGCGCCGTTCGACGCATCGCAGCCTAATATAGTGGGGCGTTTCCCATTCGGCGGTCATTTGGCAATGGCAGCAGCATCCGGAAACACGTCTAACCCTCGTACTGTGCTGTTGCAGTTGCTGCATCGAAGCCGAGCTTTTTTGACCCAACTGGAGCATTCGTCGATCAACTGCTTTTCTTGCGGCCGGTATTATCATCATTTCATTCGGTGAGGAAATGCGACGGCTCGGCTCTGCTTCTGGGTTGGCGAATGTGCGGACACACTCTGCGCAAGCGCTCTTCGACGCATCGCAGCCTAATATAGTGGGGCGTTTCCCAGTCGGCGGTCATTTGGCACTGGCGGCAACATTCGGAAACACGTCTAACCCTCGCACTGTGCTGTTGCAGTTGCTGCATCGAAGCCGAGCTGTTTTGACCCAACTGGAGCATCCCTGGATCGACTACTTTTCTTGCGGCCGTTCTTATGATCAATGCTTCTGCGACGCTCGGCTCTGCTTCTGGGTTGGCGACTGTGCGGACACACTCTACGCAATCGCCGTTCGACGCATCCCAGCTTAATATAGTGGGGCGTTTCCCAGTCGGCGGTCATTTGGAAGTGGCTGCAGCATCCGGAAACACGTCTAACCCTCGTACTGTGCTGTTGCAGTTGCTGCATCGAAGCCGAGCTGATTTCACTTAACTGGAGCATCTCTGGATCGACTACTTTTCTTGCGGCCGTTCTTATGATCAATGCTTCTGCGACGCTCGGCTCTGCTTCTGGGTTGGCGAATGTGCGGACACACTCTGCGCAAGCGCCGTTCGACGCATCGCAGCCTAATATAGTGGGGCATTTCCCAGTCGGCGGTCATTTGGCATGGGCAGCAGCATCCAGAAACACGTCTAACCCTCGTACTGTGCTGTTGCAGTTGCTGCATCGAAGCCGAGCTGTTTTGACCCAACTGGAGCATACCTGGATCAACCGCTTTTCTTGCGGCCGTTATTATCATCACTGTTTCTGCGAGGAAATACGACGGCTCGGCTCTGCTTCTGGGTTGGCGACTGTGCGCACACACTCTGCGCAAGCGCCGTTCGAAGCATCGCAGCCTAATATAGTGGGGCATTTCCCAGTCGGCGGTCATTTGGCAGTGGCAGCAGCATCCAGAAACACGTCTAACCCTCGTACTCTGCTGTTGCAGTTGCTGCATCGAAGCCGAGCTGTTTTGACCCAACTGGAGCATACCTGGATGAACTGCTTTTCTTGCGGCCGTTATTATTATCACTGTTTCTACGAGGAAATACGACGGCTCGGCTCTGCTTCTGGGTTGGCGACTGTGCGGATACTCTCTGCGCAAGCGCCGCTCGACGCATCGCAGGCCAATATAGTGGGGCGTTTCCCAGTCGCCGGTCATTTGGCAATGGCAGCAGCATCAAGAAACACGTCTAACCCTCGTACTCTGCGGTTGCAGTTGCTGCATCGACGCCGAGCTGTTTTGACCCAACTGGTGCATACCTGGATGAACTGCTTTTCTTGCGGCCGTTATTATCATCAGTGTTCCTGCGAGGAAATACGACGGCTCGGCTCTGCTTCTGGGCTGGCGACTGTGCGGACACACTCTGCGCAAGCGCCGTTCGACGCATCGCAGCCTAGTATAGAGGGGCGTTTCCCAGTCGGCGGTCATTTGGCAGTGGCAGCAGCATCCGGAAACACGTCTAACCCTCGTACTGAGCTGTTGCAGTTGCTGCATCGAAGCCGAGCTGTTTTGACCCAACTGGAGCATACCTGGATCGACTACATTTCTTGCGGCCGTTCTTATGATCAATGCTTCTGCGACGCTCGGCTCTGCTTCTGGGTTGGCGACTGTGCGGACACACTCTACGCAAGCGCCGTTCGACGCATCCCAGCTTAATATAGTGGGGCGTTTCCCAGTCGGCGGTCATTTGGAAGTGGCTGCAGCATCCGGAAACACGTCTAACCCTCGTACTGTGCTGTTGCAGTTGCTGCATCGAAGCCGAGCTGATTTGAACCAACTGGAGCATACCTGGATCTACTGTTTTTTATGCGGCCGTTATTATCATCAGTGTTTCTGCGAGGAAATACGACGGCTCGGCTCTGCTTCTAGGTTGGCGACTGTGCGGACACACTCTGCGCAAGCGCCGTTCGACGCATCGCAGCCTAATATAGTGGGGCGTTTCCCATTCGGCGGTCATTTGGCAATGGCAGCAGCATCCGTAAACACGTCTAACCCTCGTACTGTGCTGTTGCAGTTGCTGCATCGAAGCCGAGCTTTTTTGACCCAACTGAAGCATCCCTCGATCAACTGCTTTTCTTGCGGCCGGTATTATCATCATTTCATTCGGTGAGGAAAATGCGACGGCTCGGCTCTGCTTCTGGGTTGGCGAATGTGCGGACACACTCTGCGCAAGCGCCCTTCGACGCATCGCAGCCTAATATAGTGGGGCGTTTCCCAGTCCGCGGTCATTTGGCACTGGCGGCAACATTCGGAAACACGTCTAACCCTCGTACTGTGCTGTTGCAGTTGCTGCATCGAAGCCGAGCTGTTTTGACCCAACTGGAGCATCCCTGGATCGACTACTTTTCTTGCGGCCGTTCTTATGATCAATGCTTCTGCGACGCTCGGCTCTGCTTCTGGGTTGGCGAATGTGCGGACACACTCTGCGCAAGCGCCGTCCGACGCATCGCAGCCTAATATAGTGGGGCGTTTCCCAGTCGGCGGTCATTTGGCAGTGGCAGCAGCATCCGGAAACACGTCTAACCCTCGTACTGTGCTGTTGCAGTTGCTGCATCGAAGCCTAGCTGTTTTGACCCAACTGGAGCATACCTGGATCAACCGCATTTCTTGCGGCCGTTATTATCATCACTGTTTCTGCGAGAAAATACGACGGCTCGGCTCTGCTTCTGGGTTGGCGACTGTGCGCACACACTCTGCGCAAGCGCCGTTCGACGCATCGCAGCCTAATATAGTGGGGCATTTCCCAGTCGGCGATCATTTGGCAGTGGCAGCAGCATCCAGAAACACGTCTAACACTCGTACTCTGCTGTTGCAGTTGCTGCATCGAAGCCGAGCTGTTTTGACCCAACTGGAGCATACCTGGATGAACTGCTTTTCTTGCGGCCGTTATTATTATCACTGTTTCTGCGAGGAAATACGACGGCTCGGCTCTGCTTCTGGGTTGGCGACTGTGCGGATACTCTCTGCGGAAGCGCCGTTCGACGCATCGCAGGCTAATATAGTGGGGCGTTTCCCAGTCGGCGGTCGTTTGGCAGTGGCAGCAGCATCCAGAAACACGTCTAACCCTCGTACTCTGCTGTTGCAGTTGCTGCATCGAAGCCGAGCTGTTTTGACCCAACTGGTGCATACCTGGATGAACTGCTTTTCTTGCGGCCGTTATTATCATCAGTGTTCCTGCGAGGAACTACGACGGCTCGGCTCTGCTTCTGGGCTGGCGACTGTGCGGACACACTCTGCGCAAGCGCCGTTCGACGCATCGCAGCCTAGTATAGTGGGGCGTTTCCCAGTCGGCGGTCGTTTGGCAGTGGCAGCAGCATCCAGAAACACGTCTAACCCTCGTACTCTGCTGTTGCAGTTGCTGCATCGAAGCCGAGCTGTTTTGACCCAACTGGTGCATACCTGGATGAACTGCTTTTCTTGCGGCCGTTATTATCATCAGTGTTCCTGCGAGGAACTACGACGGCTCGGCTCTGCTTCTGGGCTGGCGACTGTGCGGACACACTCTACGCAAGCGCCGTGCGACGCATCCCAGCTTAATATAGTGGGGCGTTTCCCAGTCGGCGGTCATTTGGAAGTGGCTGCAGCATCCGGAAACACGTCTAACCCTCGTACTGTGCTGTTGCAGTTGCTGCATCGAAGCCGAGCTGATTTGAACCAACTGGAGCATACCTGGATCTACTGTTTTTTATGCGGCCGTTATTATCATCAGTGTTTCTGCGAGGAAATACGACGGCTCGGCTCAGCTTCTAGGTTGGCGACTGTGCGGACACACTCTGCGCAAGCGCCGTTCGACGCATCGCAGCCTAATATAGTGGGGCGTTTCCCATTCGGCGGTCATTTGGCAATGGCAGCAGCATCCGGAAACACGTCTAACCCTCCTACTGTGCTGTTGCAGTTGCTGCATCGAAGCCGAGCTTTTTTGACCCAACTGGAGCATCCCTCGATCAACTGCTTTTCTTGCGGCCGGTTTTATCATCATTTCATTCGGTGAGGAAATGCGACGGCTCGGCTGTGCTTCTGCGTTGGCGAATGTGCGGACACACTCTGCGCAAGCGCTCTTCGACGCATCGCAGCCTAATATAGTGGGGCAGTTTCCCAGTCGGCGGTCATTTGGCACTGGCGGCAACATTCGGAAACACGTCTAACCCTCGTACTGTGCTGTTGCAGTTGCTGCATCGAAGCCGAGCTGTTTTGACCCCACTGGAGCATCCCTGGATCGACTACTTTTCTTGCGGCCGTTCTTATGACCAATGCTTCTGCGACGCTCGGCTCTGCTTCTGGGTTGGCGACTGTGCGGACACACTCTACGCAAGCGCCGTTCGACGCATCCCAGCTTAATATAGTGGGGCGTTTCCCAGTCGGCGGTCATTTGGCAGTGGCAGCAGCATCCGGAAACACGTCTAACCCTCGTACTGTGCTGTTGCAGTTGCTGCATCGAAGCCGAGCTGTTTTGACCCAACTGGAGCATACCTGGATCGACTACTTTTCTTGCGGCCGTTCTTATGATCAATGCTTCTGCGACGCTCGGCTCTGCTTCTGGGTTGGCGACTGTGCGGACACACTCTACGCAAGCGCCGTTCGACGCATCCCAGCTTAATATAGTGGGGCGTTTCCCAGTCGGCGGTCATTTGGAAGTGGCTGCAGCATCCGGAAACACGTCTAACCCTCGTACTGTGCTGTTGCAGTTGCTGCATCGAAGCCGAGCTGATTTGAACCAACTGGAGCATACCTGGATCTACTGTTTTTTATGCGGCCGTTATTATCATCAGTGTTTCTGCGAGGAAATACGACGGCTCGGCTCAGCTTCTAGGTTGGCGACTGTGCGGACACACTCTGCGCAAGCGCCGTTCGACGCATCGCAGCCTAATATAGTGGGGCGTTTCCCAGTCGGCGGTCATTTGGCACTGGCGGCAACATTCGGAAACACGTCTAACCCTCGTACTGTGCTGTTGCAGTTGCTGCATCGACGCCGAGCTGTTTTGACCCAACTGGTGCATACCTGGATGAACTGCTTTTCTTGCGGCCGTTATTATCATCAGTGTTCCTGCGAGGAAATACGACGGCTCGGCTCTGCTTCTGGGCTGGCGACTGTGCGGACACACTCTGCGCAAGCGCCGTTCGACGCATCGCAGCCTAGTATAGAGGGGCGTTTCCCAGTCGGCGGTCATTTGGCAGTGGCAGCAGCATCCGGAAACACGTCTAACCCTCGTACTGAGCTGTTGCAGTTGCTGCATCGAAGCCGAGCTGTTTTGACCCAACTGGAGCATACCTGGATCGACTACATTTCTTGCGGCCGTTCTTATGATCAATGCTTCTGCGACGCTCGGCTCTGCTTCTGGGTTGGCGACTGTGCGGACACACTCTACGCAAGCGCCGTTCGACGCATCCCAGCTTAATATAGTGGGGCGTTTCCCAGTCGGCGGTCATTTGGAAGTGGCTGCAGCATCCGGAAACACGTCTAACCCTCGTACTGTGCTGTTGCAGTTGCTGCATCGAAGCCGAGCTGATTTGAACCAACTGGAGCATACCTGGATCTACTGTTTTTTATGCGGCCGTTATTATCATCAGTGTTTCTGCGAGGAAATACGACGGCTCGGCTCTGCTTCTAGGTTGGCGACTGTGCGGACACACTCTGCGCAAGCGCCGTTCGACGCATCGCAGCCTAATATAGTGGGGCGTTACCCATTCGGCGGTCATTTGGCAATGGCAGCAGCATCCGTAAACACGTCTAACCCTCGTACTGTGCTGTTGCAGTTGCTGCATCGAAGCCGAGCTTTTTTGACCCAACTGAAGCATCCCTCGATCAACTGCTTTTCTTGCGGCCGGTATTATCATCATTTCATTCGGTGAGGAAAATGCGACGGCTCGGCTCTGCTTCTGGGTTGGCGAATGTGCGGACACACTCTGCGCAAGCGCCCTTCGACGCATCGCAGCCTAATATAGTGGGGCGTTTCCCAGTCCGCGGTCATTTGGCACTGGCGGCAACATTCGGAAACACGTCTAACCCTCGTACTGTGCTGTTGCAGTTGCTGCATCGAAGCCGAGCTGTTTTGACCCAACTGGAGCATCCCTGGATCGACTACTTTTCTTGCGGCCGTTCTTATGATCAATGCTTCTGCGACGCTCGGCTCTGCTTCTGGGTTGGCGAATGTGCGGACACACTCTGCGCAAGCGCCGTCCGACGCATCGCAGCCTAATATAGTGGGGCGTTTCCCAGTCGGCGGTCATTTGGCAGTGGCAGCAGCATCCGGAAACACGTCTAACCCTCGTACTGTGCTGTTGCAGTTGCTGCATCGAAGCCTAGCTGTTTTGACCCAACTGGAGCATACCTGGATCAACCGCATTTCTTGCGGCCGTTATTATCATCACTGTTTCTGCGAGGAAATACGACGGCTCGGCTCTGCTTCTGGGTTGGCGACTGTGCGCACACACTCTGCGCAAGCGCCGTTCGACGCATCGCAGCCTAATATAGTGGGGCATTTCCCAGTCGGCGATCATTTGGCAGTGGCAGCAGCATCCAGAAACACGTCTAACACTCGTACTCTGCTGTTGCAGTTGCTGCATCGAAGCCGAGCTGTTTTGACCCAACTGGAGCATACCTGGATGAACTGCTTTTCTTGCGGCCGTTATTATTATCACTGTTTCTGCGAGGAAATACGACGGCTCGGCTCTGCTTCTGGGTTGGCGACTGTGCGGATACTCTCTGCGGAAGCGCCGTTCGACGCATCGCAGGCTAATATAGTGGGGCGTTTCCCAGTCGGCGGTCGTTTGGCAGTGGCAGCAGCATCCAGAAACACGTCTAACCCTCGTACTCTGCTGTTGCAGTTGCTGCATCGAAGCCGAGCTGTTTTGACCCAACTGGTGCATACCTGGATGAACTGCTTTTCTTGCGGCCGTTATTATCATCAGTGTTCCTGCGAGGAACTACGACGGCTCGGCTCTGCTTCTGGGCTGGCGACTGTGCGGACACACTCTGCGCAAGCGCCGTTCGACGCATCGCAGCCTAGTATAGTGGGGCGTTTCCCAGTCGGCGGTCGTTTGGCAGTGGCAGCAGCATCCAGAAACACGTCTAACCCTCGTACTCTGCTGTTGCAGTTGCTGCATCGAAGCCGAGCTGTTTTGACCCAACTGGTGCATACCTGGATGAACTGCTTTTCTTGCGGCCGTTATTATCATCAGTGTTCCTGCGAGGAACTACGACGGCTCGGCTCTGCTTCTGGGCTTGCGACTGTGCGGACACACTCTACGCAAGCGCCGTGCGACGCATCCCAGCTTAATATAGTGGGGCGTTTCCCAGTCGGCGGTCATTTGGAAGTGGCTGCAGCATCCGGAAACACGTCTAACCCTCGTACTGTGCTGTTGCAGTTGCTGCATCGAAGCCGAGCTGATTTGAACCAACTGGAGCATACCTGGATCTACTGTTTTTTATGCGGCCGTTATTATCATCAGTGTTTCTGCGAGGAAATACGACGGCTCGGCTCAGCTTCTAGGTTGGCGACTGTGCGGACACACTCTGCGCAAGCGCCGTTCGACGCATCGCAGCCTAATATAGTGGGGCGTTTCCCATTCGGCGGTCATTTGGCAATGGCAGCAGCATCCGGAAACACGTCTAACCCTCCTACTGTGCTGTTGCAGTTGCTGCATCGAAGCCGAGCTTTTTTGACCCAACTGGAGCATCCCTCGATCAACTGCTTTTCTTGCGGCCGGTTTTATCATCATTTCATTCGGTGAGGAAATGCGACGGCTCGGCTGTGCTTCTGCGTTGGCGAATGTGCGGACACACTCTGCGCAAGCGCTCTTCGACGCATCGCAGCCTAATATAGTGGGGCAGTTTCCCAGTCGGCGGTCATTTGGCACTGGCGGCAACATTCGGAAACACGTCTAACCCTCGTACTGTGCTGTTGCAGTTGCTGCATCGAAGCCGAGCTGTTTTGACCCCACTGGAGCATCCCTGGATCGACTACTTTTCTTGCGGCCGTTCTTATGACCAATGCTTCTGCGACGCTCGGCTCTGCTTCTGGGTTGGCGACTGTGCGGACACACTCTACGCAAGCGCCGTTCGACGCATCCCAGCTTAATATAGTGGGGCGTTTCCCAGTCGGCGGTCATTTGGCAGTGGCAGCAGCATCCGGAAACACGTCTAACCCTCGTACTGTGCTGTTGCAGTTGCTGCATCGAAGCCGAGCTGTTTTGACCCAACTGGAGCATACCTGGATCGACTACTTTTCTTGCGGCCGTTCTTATGATCAATGCTTCTGCGACGCTCGGCTCTGCTTCTGGGTTGGCGACTGTGCGGACACACTCTACGCAAGCGCCGTTCGACGCATCCCAGCTTAATATAGTGGGGCGTTTCCCAGTCGGCGGTCATTTGGAAGTGGCTGCAGCATCCGGAAACACGTCTAACCCTCGTACTGTGCTGTTGCAGTTGCTGCATCGAAGCCGAGCTGATTTGAACCAACTGGAGCATACCTGGATCTACTGTTTTTTATGCGGCCGTTATTATCATCAGTGTTTCTGCGAGGAAATACGACGGCTCGGCTCAGCTTCTAGGTTGGCGACTGTGCGGACACACTCTGCGCAAGCGCCGTTCGACGCATCGCAGCCTAATATAGTGGGGCGTTTCCCAGTCGGCGGTCATTTGGCACTGGCGGCAACATTCGGAAACACGTCTAACCCTCGTACTGTGCTGTTGCAGTTGCTGCATCGACGCCGAGCTGTTTTGACCCAACTGGTGCATACCTGGATGAACTGCTTTTCTTGCGGCCGTTATTATCATCAGTGTTCCTGCGAGGAAATACGACGGCTCGGCTCTGCTTCTGGGCTGGCGACTGTGCGGACACACTCTGCGCAAGCGCCGTTCGACGCATCGCAGCCTAGTATAGAGGGGCGTTTCCCAGTCGGCGGTCATTTGGCAGTGGCAGCAGCATCCGGAAACACGTCTAACCCTCGTACTGAGCTGTTGCAGTTGCTGCATCGAAGCCGAGCTGTTTTGACCCAACTGGAGCATACCTGGATCGACTACATTTCTTGCGGCCGTTCTTATGATCAATGCTTCTGCGACGCTCGGCTCTGCTTCTGGGTTGGCGACTGTGCGGACACACTCTACGCAAGCGCCGTTCGACGCATCCCAGCTTAATATAGTGGGGCGTTTCCCAGTCGGCGGTCATTTGGAAGTGGCTGCAGCATCCGGAAACACGTCTAACCCTCGTACTGTGCTGTTGCAGTTGCTGCATCGAAGCCGAGCTGATTTGAACCAACTGGAGCATACCTGGATCTACTGTTTTTTATGCGGCCGTTATTATCATCAGTGTTTCTGCGAGGAAATACGACGGCTCGGCTCAGCTTCTAGGTTGGCGACTGTGCGGACACACTCTGCGCAAGCGCCGTTCGACGCATCGCAGCCTAATATAGTGGGGCGTTTCCCAGTCGGCGGTCATTTGGCACTGGCGGCAACATTCGGAAACACGTCTAACCCTCGTACTGTGCTGTTGCAGTTGCTGCATCGACGCCGAGCTGTTTTGACCCAACTGGTGCATACCTGGATGAACTGCTTTTCTTGCGGCCGTTATTATCATCAGTGTTCCTGCGAGGAAATACGACGGCTCGGCTCTGCTTCTGGGCTGGCGACTGTGCGGACACACTCTGCGCAAGCGCCGTTCGACGCATCGCAGCCTAGTATAGAGGGGCGTTTCCCAGTCGGCGGTCATTTGGCAGTGGCAGCAGCATCCGGAAACACGTCTAACCCTCGTACTGAGCTGTTGCAGTTGCTGCATCGAAGCCGAGCTGTTTTGACCCAACTGGAGCATACCTGGATCGACTACATTTCTTGCGGCCGTTCTTATGATCAATGCTTCTGCGACGCTCGGCTCTGCTTCTGGGTTGGCGACTGTGCGGACACACTCTACGCAAGCGCCGTTCGACGCATCCCAGCTTAATATAGTGGGGCGTTTCCCAGTCGGCGGTCATTTGGAAGTGGCTGCAGCATCCGGAAACACGTCTAACCCTCGTACTGTGCTGTTGCAGTTGCTGCATCGAAGCCGAGCTGATTTGAACCAACTGGAGCATACCTGGATCTACTGTTTTTTATGCGGCCGTTATTATCATCAGTGTTTCTGCGAGGAAATACGACGGCTCGGCTCTGCTTCTAGGTTGGCGACTGTGCGGACACACTCTGCGCAAGCGCCGTTCGACGCATCGCAGCCTAATATAGTGGGGCGTTTCCCATTCGGCGGTCATTTGGCAATGGCAGCAGCATCTGTAAACACGTCTAACCCTCGTACTGTGCTGTTGCAGTTGCTGCATCGAAGCCGAGCTTTTTTGACCCAACTGAAGCATCCCTCGATCAACTGCTTTTCTTGCGGCCGGTATTATCATCATTTCATTCGGTGAGGAAAATGCGACGGCTCGGCTCTGCTTCTGGGTTGGCGAATGTGCGGACACACTCTGCGCAAGCGCCCTTCGACGCATCGCAGCCTAATATAGTGGGGCGTTTCCCAGTCCGCGGTCATTTGGCACTGGCGGCAACATTCGGAAACACGTCTAACCCTCGTACTGTGCTGTTGCAGTTGCTGCATCGAAGCCGAGCTGTTTTGACCCAACTGGAGCATCCCTGGATCGACTACTTTTCTTGCGGCCGTTCTTATGATCAATGCTTCTGCGACGCTCGGCTCTGCTTCTGGGTTGGCGAATGTGCGGACACACTCTGCGCAAGCGCCGTCCGACGCATCGCAGCCTAATATAGTGGGGCGTTTCCCAGTCGGCGGTCATTTGGCAGTGGCAGCAGCATCCGGAAACACGTCTAACCCTCGTACTGTGCTGTTGCAGTTGCTGCATCGAAGCCTAGCTGTTTTGACCCAACTGGAGCATACCTGGATCAACCGCATTTCTTGCGGCCGTTATTATCATCACTGTTTCTGCGAGGAAATACGACGGCTCGGCTCTGCTTCTGGGTTGGCGACTGTGCGCACACACTCTGCGCAAGCGCCGTTCGACGCATCGCAGCCTAATATAGTGGGGCATTTCCCAGTCGGCGATCATTTGGCAGTGGCAGCAGCATCCAGAAACACGTCTAACACTCGTACTCTGCTGTTGCAGTTGCTGCATCGAAGCCGAGCTGTTTTGACCCAACTGGAGCATACCTGGATGAACTGCTTTTCTTGCGGCCGTTATTATTATCACTGTTTCTGCGAGGAAATACGACGGCTCGGCTCTGCTTCTGGGTTGGCGACTGTGCGGATACTCTCTGCGGAAGCGCCGTTCGACGCATCGCAGGCTAATATAGTGGGGCGTTTCCCAGTCGGCGGTCGTTTGGCAGTGGCAGCAGCATCCAGAAACACGTCTAACCCTCGTACTCTGCTGTTGCAGTTGCTGCATCGAAGCCGAGCTGTTTTGACCCAACTGGTGCATACCTGGATGAACTGCTTTTCTTGCGGCCGTTATTATCATCAGTGTTCCTGCGAGGAACTACGACGGCTCGGCTCTGCTTCTGGGCTGGCGACTGTGCGGACACACTCTGCGCAAGCGCCGTTCGACGCATCGCAGCCTAGTATAGTGGGGCGTTTCCCAGTCGGCGGTCGTTTGGCAGTGGCAGCAGCATCCAGAAACACGTCTAACCCTCGTACTCTGCTGTTGCAGTTGCTGCATCGAAGCCGAGCTGTTTTGACCCAACTGGTGCATACCTGGATGAACTGCTTTTCTTGCGGCCGTTATTATCATCAGTGTTCCTGCGAGGAACTACGACGGCTCGGCTCTGCTTCTGGGCTGGCGACTGTGCGGACACACTCTACGCAAGCGCCGTGCGACGCATCCCAGCTTAATATAGTGGGGCGTTTCCCAGTCGGCGGTCATTTGGAAGTGGCTGCAGCATCCGGAAACACGTCTAACCCTCGTACTGTGCTGTTGCAGTTGCTGCATCGAAGCCGAGCTGATTTGAACCAACTGGAGCATACCTGGATCTACTGTTTTTTATGCGGCCGTTATTATCATCAGTGTTTCTGCGAGGAAATACGACGGCTCGGCTCAGCTTCTAGGTTGGCGACTGTGCGGACACACTCTGCGCAAGCGCCGTTCGACGCATCGCAGCCTAATATAGTGGGGCGTTTCCCATTCGGCGGTCATTTGGCAATGGCAGCAGCATCCGGAAACACGTCTAACCCTCCTACTGTGCTGTTGCAGTTGCTGCATCGAAGCCGAGCTTTTTTGACCCAACTGGAGCATCCCTCGATCAACTGCTTTTCTTGCGGCCGGTTTTATCATCATTTCATTCGGTGAGGAAATGCGACGGCTCGGCTGTGCTTCTGGGTTGGCGAATGTGCGGACACACTCTGCGCAAGCGCTCTTCGACGCATCGCAGCCTAATATAGTGGGGCAGTTTCCCAGTCGGCGGTCATTTGGCACTGGCGGCAACATTCGGAAACACGTCTAACCCTCGTACTGTGCTGTTGCAGTTGCTGCATCGAAGCCGAGCTGTTTTGACCCCACTGGAGCATCCCTGGATCGACTACTTTTCTTGCGGCCGTTCTTATGACCAATGCTTCTGCGACGCTCGGCTCTGCTTCTGGGTTGGCGACTGTGCGGACACACTCTACGCAAGCGCCGTTCGACGCATCCCAGCTTAATATAGTGGGGCGTTTCCCAGTCGGCGGTCATTTGGCAGTGGCAGCAGCATCCGGAAACACGTCTAACCCTCGTACTGTGCTGTTGCAGTTGCTGCATCGAAGCCGAGCTGTTTTGACCCAACTGGAGCATACCTGGATCGACTACTTTTCTTGCGGCCGTTCTTATGATCAATGCTTCTGCGACGCTCGGCTCTGCTTCTGGGTTGGCGACTGTGCGGACACACTCTACGCAAGCGCCGTTCGACGCATCCCAGCTTAATATAGTGGGGCGTTTCCCAGTCGGCGGTCATTTGGAAGTGGCTGCAGCATCCGGAAACACGTCTAACCCTCGTACTGTGCTGTTGCAGTTGCTGCATCGAAGCCGAGCTGATTTGAACCAACTGGAGCATACCTGGATCTACTGTTTTTTATGCGGCCGTTATTATCATCAGTGTTTCTGCGAGGAAATACGACGGCTCGGCTCAGCTTCTAGGTTGGCGACTGTGCGGACACACTCTGCGCAAGCGCCGTTCGACGCATCGCAGCCTAATATAGTGGGGCGTTTCCCAGTCGGCGGTCATTTGGCACTGGCGGCAACATTCGGAAACACGGCTAACCCTCGTACTGTGCTGTTGCAGTTGCTGCATCGAAGCCGAGCTGTTTTGACCCAACTGGAGCATCCCTGGATCGACTACTTTTCTTGCGGCCGTTCTTATGATCAATGCTTCTGCGACGCTCGGCTCTGCTTCTGGGTTGGCAACTGTGCGGACACACTCTACGCAATCGCCGTTCGACGCATCCCAGCTTAATATAGTGGGGCGTTTCCCAGTCGGCGGTCATTTGGAAGTGGCTGCAGCATCCGGAAACACGTCTAACCCTCGTACTGTGCTGTTGCAGTTGCTGCATCGAAGCCGAGCTGATTTCACTTAACTGGAGCATCCCTGGATCGACTACTTTTCTTGCGGCCGTTCTTATGATCAATGCTTCTGCGACGCTCGGCTCTGCTTCTGGGTTGGCGAATGTGCGGACACACTCTGCGCAAGCGCTCTTCGACGCATCGCCGCCTAATATAGTGGGGCGTTTCCCTGTCGGCGGTCATTTGGCACTGGCGGCAACATTCGGAAACACGTCTAACCCCCGCATATTGCTGTTGCAGTTGCTGCATCGAAGCAGAGCTGTTTTGACCCAACTGGAGCATACCTGGATGAACTGCTTTTCTTGCGACCGTTATTATCATCAGTGTTTCTGCAAGGAAATACGACGGCTTGGCTCTGCTTTTGGGCTGGCGACTGTGCGGACACGCTCTGCGCAAGCGCCGTTCGACCCATCGCAGCCTAATATTGTGGGGCGTTTCCCAGTCGGCGGTCATTTGGCAGTGGCAGCAGGATCCGGAAACACGTCTAACCCTCGTACTGTGCTGTTGCAGTTGCTGCATCGAAGCCGAGCTGTTTTGACCCAACTGGAGCATACCTGGATCAACTGCTTTTCTTGCGGCCGTTATTATCATCAGTGTTTCTGCAAGGAAATACGACGGCTTGGCTCTGCTTTTGGGCTGGCGACTGTGCGGACACGCTCTGCGCAAGCGCCGTTCGACGCATCGCAGCCTAATATTGTGGGGCGTTTCCCAGTCGGCGGTCATTTGGCAGTGGCAGCAGGATCCGGAAACACGTCTAACCCTCGTATTGTGCTGTTGCAGTTGCTGCATCGAAGCCGAGCTGTTTTGACCCAACTGGAGCATACCTGGATCAACTGCTTTTCTTGCGGCCGTTATTATCATCAGTGTTTCTGCGAGGAAATACGACGGCTCGGCTCTGCTTCTGGGTTGGTGACTGTGCGCACACACTCTGCGCAAGTGCTATTCGACGCATCGCAGCCTAATATAGTGGGGCATTTCCCAGTCGGCGGTCATTTGGCAGTGGCAGCAGCATCCAGAAACACGTCTAACCATCGTACTCTGCTGTTGCAGTTGCTGCATCGAAGCCGAGCTGTTTTGACCCAACTGGAGCATACCTGGATGAACTGCTTTTCTTGCGGCCGTTATTATCATCAGTGTTTCTGCGAGGAAATACGACGGCTCGGCTCTGCTTCTGGGCTGGCGACTGTGCCGACACACTCTGCGCAAGCGCCGTTCGACGCATCGCAGCCTAGTATAGTGGGGCGTTTCCCAGTCGGCGGTCATTTCGCAGTGGCGGCAGCATCCGGAAACACGTCTAACCCTCGTACTGTGCTGTTGCAGTTGCTGCATCGAAGCCGAGCTGTTTTGAACCAACTGGAGCATCCCTGGATCGACTGCTTTTCGTGCGGCCGTTATTATCATCAATGTTTCTGCTAGTCTCGCCTCTGCTTCTGGGTTGGTGACTGTGCGGATACTCTCTGCGCAAGCGCCTTTCGACGCATCGCAGCCTAATATAGTGGGGCGTTTCCCAGTCGGCGGTCATTTGGCAGTGGCGGCAGCATGCGGAAACACGTCTAACCCTCGCACTGTGCTGTTGCAGTTGATGCAGCGAAGCCGAGCTGTTTTGACCCAACTGGAGCATACCTGGATCAACTGCTTTTCTTGCGGCCGTTCTTATCATCAGTGTTTCTGCGAGGAAATACGACGGCTCGGCTCTGCTTCTGGGTTGGCGACTGTGCGGATACTCTCTGCGAAAGCGCCGTTCGACGCATCGCAGCCTAGTATAGTGGGACGTTTCCCAGTCGGCGGTCATTTCGCAGTGGCGGCAGCATCCGGAAACACGTCTAACCCTCGTACTGTGCTGTTGCAGTTGCTGCATCGAAGCCGAGCTGTTTTGAACCAACTGGAGCATCCCTGGATCAACTGCTTTTCGTGCGGCCGTTATTATCATCAATGTTTCTGCGAGTCTCGCCTCTGCTTCTGGGTTAGCGACTGTGCGGATACTCTCTGCGCAAGCGCCGTTCGACGCATCGCAGCCTAATATAGTGGACGTTTCCAAGTCGGCGGTCATTTGGCAGTGGCAGCAGCATCCGGAAATACGTCTAACCCTCGTACTGTGCTGTTGCAGTCGCTGCATCGAAGCCGAGCTGTTTTGACCCAACTGGAGCATACCTGGATCAACCGCTTTTCTTGCGGCCGTTCTTATGATCAATGCTTCTGCGACGCTCGGCTCTGCTTCTGGGTTGGCGACTGTGCGGACACACTCTACGCAAGCGCCGTTCGACGCATCCCAGCTTAATATAGTGGGGCGTTTCCCAGTCGGCGGTCATTTGGAAGTGGCTGCAGCATCCGGAAACACGTCTAACCCTCGTACTGTGCTGTTGCAGTTGCTGCATCGAAGCCGAGCTGATTTCACTTAACTGGAGCATCCCTGGATCGACTACTTTTCTTGCGGCCGTTCTTATGATCAATGCTTCTGCGACGCTCGGCTCTGCTTCTGGGTTGGCGAATGTGCGGACACACTCTGCGCAAGCGCTCTTCGACGCATCGCAGCCTAATATAGTGGGGCGTTTCCCAGACGGCGGTCATTTGGCACTGGCGGCAACATTCGGAAACACGTCTAACCCTCGTACTGTGCTGTTGCAGTTGCTGCATCGAAGCCGAGCTGTTTTGACCCAACTGGAGCATCCCTGGATCGACTACTTTTCTTGCGGCCGTTCTTATGATCAATGCTTCTGCGACGCTCGGCTCTGCTTCTGGGTTGGCGACTGTGCGGACACACTATGCGCAAGCGCCGTTCGACGCATCGCAGCCTAATATAGTGGGGCGTTTCCCAGTAGGCGGTCATTTGGCAGTGGCAGCAGCATCCGGAAACACGTCTAACCCCCGCATATTGCTGTTGCAGTTGCTGCATCGAAGCAGAGCTGTTTTGACCCAACTGGAGCATACCTGGATGAACTGCTTTTCTTGCGGCCGTTATTAGCATCAGTGTTTCTGCAAGGAAATACGACGGCTTGGCTCTGCTTTTGGGCTGGCGACTGTGCGGATACTCTCTGCGCAAGCGCCGTTCGACGCATCGCAGCCTAATATAGTGGGGCGTTTCCCAGTCGGCGGTCATTTGGCAGTGGCAGCAGCATCCGGAAACACGTCTAACCCTCGTACTGTGCTGTTGCAGTTGCTGCACCGAAGCCGAGCTGTTTTGACCCAACTGGAGCATACCTGGATGAACTGCTTTTCTTGCGGCCGTTATTATTATCACTGTTTCTGCGAGGAAATACGACGGCTCGGCTCTGCTTCTGGGTTGGCGACTGTGCGGATACTCTCTGCGCAAGCGCCGTTCGACGCATCGCAGCCTAATATAGTGGGGCGTTTCCCAGTCGGCGGTCATTTGGCAGTGGCAGCAGCATCCGCAAACACGTCTAACCCTCGTACTGTGCTGTTGCAGTTGCTGCATCGAAGCCGAGCTGTTTTCACCCAACTGGAGCATACCTGGATCAACTGCTTCTCTTGCGGCCGTTATTATCATCAGTGTTTCTGCGAGGAAATACGACGGCTCGGCTCTGCTTCTGGGTTGGCGACTGTGCGCACACACTCTGCGCAAGCGCCGTTCGACGCATCGCAGCCTAATATAGTGGGGCATTTCCCAGTTGGCGGTCATTTGGCAGTGGCAGCAGCATCCAGAAACACGTCTAACCCTCGTACTCTGCTGTTGCAGTTGCTGCATCGAAGCCGAGCTGTTTTGACCCAACTGGAGCATACCTGGATGAACTGCTTTTCTTGCGGCCGTTATTATTATCACTGTTTCTGCGAGGAAATACGACGGCTCGGCTCTGCTTCTGGGCTGGCGACTGTGCCGACACACTCTGCGCAAGCGCCGTTCGACGCATCGCAGCCTAGTATAGTGGGGCGTTTCCTAGTCGGCGGTCATTTCGCAGTGGTGGCAGCATCCGGAAACACGTCTAACCCTCGCACTGTGCTGTTGCAGTTGATGCAGCGAAGCCGAGCTGTTTTGACCCAACTGGAGCATACCTGGATCAACTGCTTTTCGTGCGGCCGTTATTATCATCAATGTTTCTGCTAGTCTCGCCTCTGCTTCTGGGTTAGCGACTGTGCGGATACTCTCTGCGCAAGCGCCGTTCGACGCATCGCAGCCTAATATAGTGGACGTTTCCCAGTCGGCGGTCATTTGGCAGTGGCGGCAGCATCCGGAAACACGTCTAACCCTCGTACTGTGCTGTTGCAGTTGCTGCATCGAAGCCGAGCTGTTTTCACCCAACTGGAGCATACCTGGATCAACTGCTTCTCTTGCGGCCGTTATTATCATCAGTGTTTCTGCGAGGAAATACGACGGCTCGGCTCTGCTTCTGGGTTGGCGACTGTGCGCACACACTCTGCGCAAGCGCCGTTCGACGCATCGCAGCCTAATATAGTGGGGCATTTCCCAGTTGGCGGTCATTTGGCAGTGGCAGCAGCATCCGGAAATACGTCTAACCCTCGTACTGTGCTGTTGCAGTCGCTGCATCGAAGCCGAGCTGTTTTGACCCAACTGGAGCATACCTGGATCAACCGCTTTTCTTGCGGCCGTTCTTATGATCAATGCTTCTGCGACGCTCGGCTCTGCTTCTGGGTTGGCGACTGTGCGGACACACTCTACGCAAGCGCCGTTCGACGCATCCCAGCTTAATATAGTGGGGCGTTTCCCAGTCGGCGGTCATTTGGAAGTGGCTGCAGTATCCGGAAACACGTCTAACCCTCGTACTGTGCTGTCGCAGTTGCTGCATCGAAGCCGAGCTGATTTCACTTAACTGGAGCATCCCTGGATCGACTACTTTTCTTGCGGCCGTTCTTATGATCAATGCTTCTGCGACGCTCGGCTCTGCTTCTGGGTTGGCGAATGTGCGGACACACTCTGCGCAAGCGCTCTTCGACGCATCGCAGCCTAATTTAGTGGGGCGTTTCCCAGTCGGCGGTCATTTGGCACTGGCGGCAACATTCGGAAACACGTCTAACCCTCTTACTGTGCTGTTGCAGTTGCTGCATCGAAGCCGAGCTGTTTTGACCCAACTGGAGCATCCCTGGATCGACTACTTTTCTTGCGGCCGTTCTTATGATCAATGCTTCTGCGACGCTCGGCTCTGCTTCTGGGTTGGCGACTGTGCCGACACACTATGCGCAAGCGCCGTTCGACGCATCGCAGCCTAATATAGAGGGGCGTTTCCCAGTCGGCGGTCATTTGGCAGTGGCAGCAGCATCCAGAAACACGTCTAACCCTCGTACTCTGCTGTTGCAGTTGCTGCATCGAAGCCGAGCTGTTTTGACCCAACTGGAGCATACCTGGATGAACTGCTTTTCTTGCGGCCGTTATTATTATCACTGTTTCTGCGAGGAAATACGACGGCTCGGCTCTGCTTCTGGGCTGGCGACTGTGCCGACACACTCTGCGCAAGCGCCGTTCGACGCATCGCAGCCTAGTATAGTGGGGCGTTTCCCAGTCGGCGGTCATTTCGCAGTGGCGGCAGCATCCGGAAACACGTCTAACCCTCGTACTGTGCTGTTGCAGTTGCTGCATCGAAGCCGAGCTGTTTTGAACCAACTGGAGCATCCGTGGATCAACTGCTTTTCGTGAGGCCGTTATTATCATCAATGTTTCTGCTAGTCTCGCCTCTGCTTCTGGGTTGGCGACTGTGCGGATACTCTCTGCGCAAGCGCCGTTCGACGCATCGCAGCCTAATATAGTGGGGCGTTTCCCAGTCGGCGGTCATTTGGCAGTGGCGGCAGCATGCGGAAACAGGTCTAACCTTCGCACTGTGCAGTTGCAGTTGATGCAGCGAAGCCGAGCTGTTTTGACCCAACTGGAGCATACCTGGATCAACTGCTTTTCTTGCGGCCGTTCTTATCATCAGTGTTTCTGCGAGGAAATACGACGGCTCGGCTCTGCTTCTGGGTTGGCGACTGTGCGGATACTCTCTGCGCAAGCGCCGTTCGACGCATCGCAGCCTAGTATAGTGGGACGTTTCCCAGTCGGCGGTCATTTCGCAGTGGCGGCAGCATCCGGAAACACGTCTAACCCTCGCACTGTGCTGTAGCAGTTGCTGCATCGAAGCCGAGCTGTTTTGAACCAACTGGAGCATCCCTGGATCAACTGCTTTTCGTGCGGCCGTTATTATCATCAATGTTTCTGCGAGTCTCGCCTCCGCTTCTGGGTTAGCGACTGTGCGGATACTCTCTGCGCAAGCGCCGTTCGACGCATCGCAGCCTAATATAGTGGACGTTTCCCAGTCGGCGGTCATTTGGCAGTGGAAGCAGCATCCGGAAATACGTCTAACCCTCGTACTGTGCTGTTGCAGTCGCTGCATCGAAGCCGAGCTGTTTTGACCCAACTGGAGCATACCTGGATCAACCGCTTTTCTTGCGGCCGTTCTTATGATCAATGCTTCTGCGACGCTCGGCTCTGCTTCTGGGTTGGCGACTGTGCGGACACACTCTACGCAAGCGCCGTTCGACGCATCCCAGCTTAATATAGTGGGGCGTTTCCCAGTCGGCGGTCATTTGGAAGTGGCTGCAGCATCCGGAAACACGTCTAACCCTCGTACTGTGCTGTTGCAGTTGCTGCATCGAAGCCGAGCTGATTTCACTTAACTGGAGCATCCCTGGATCGACTACTTTTCGTGCGGCCGTTCTTATGATCAATGCTTCTGCGACGCTCGGCTCTGCTTCTGGGTTGGCGAATGTGCGGACACACTCTGCGCATGCGCTCTTCGACGCATCGCAGCCTAATATAGTGGGGCGTTTCCCAGTCGGCGGTCATTTGGCAGTGGCAGCAGCATCCGGAAACACGTCTAACCCCCGCATATTGCTGTTGCAGATGCTGCATCGCAGCAGAGCTCTTTTGACCCAACTGGAGCATACCTGGATGAACTGCTTTTCTTGCGGCCGTTATTATCATCAGTGTTTCTGCAAGGAAATACGACGGCTTGGCTCTGCTTTTGGGCTGGCGACTGTGCGGATACTCTCTGCGCAAGCGCCGTTCGACGCATCGCAGCCTAATATAGTGGGGCGTTTCCCAGTCGGCGGTCATTTGGCAGTGGCAGCAGCATCCGCAAACACGTCTAACCCTCGTACTGTGCTGTTGCAGTTGCTGCATCGAAGCCGAGCTGTTTTCACACAACTGGAGCATACCTGGATCAACTGCTTTTCTTGCGGCCGTTATTATCATCAGTGTTTCTGCGAGGAAATACGACGGCTCGGCTCTGCTTCTGGGTTGGCGACTGTGCGCACACACTCTGCGGAAGCGCCGTTCGACGCATCGCAGCCTAATATAGTGGGGCATTTCCCAGTCGGCGGTCATTTGGCAGTGGCAGCAGCATCCAGAAACACGTCTAACCCTCGTACTCTGCTGTTGCAGTTGCTGCATCGAAGCCGAGCAGTTTTGACCCAACTGGAGCATACCTGGATGAACTGCTTTTCTTGCGGCCGTTATTATTATCACTGTTTCTGCGAGGAAATACGACGGCTCGGCTCTGCTTCTGGGCTGGCGACTGTGCCGACACACTCTGCGCAAGCGCCGTTCGACGCATCGCAGCCTAGTATAGTGGGGCGTTTCCCAGTCGGCGGTCATTTGGCAGTGGCTGCAGCATGCGGAAACACGTCTAACCCTCGCACTGTGCTGTTGCAGTTGATGCAGCGAAGCCGAGCTGTTTTGACCCAACTGGAGCATACCTGGATCAACTGCTTTTCTTGCGGCCGTTCTTATCATCAGTGTTTCTGCGAGGAAATACGACGGCTCGGCTCTGCTTCTGGGTTGGCGACTGTGCGGATACTCTCTGCGCATGCGCCGTTCGACGCGTCGCAGCCTAGTATAGTGGGACGTTTCCCAGTCGGCGGTCATTTCGCAGTGGCGGCAGCATCCGGAAACACGTCTAACCCTCGTACTGTGCTGTTGCAGTTGCTGCATCGAAGCCGAGCTGTTTTGACCCAACTGGAGCATACCTGGATCAACCGCTTTTCTTGCGGCCGTTATCATCACTGTTTCTGCGAGGAAATACGACGGCTCGGCTCTGCTTCTGGGTTGGCGACTGTGCGGATACTCTCTGCGCAAGCGCCGTTCGACGCATCGCAGCCTAATATAGTGGAGCGTTTCCCAGTCGGCGGTCATTTGGCAGTGGCAGCAGCATCCGGAAACACGTCTAACCCTCGTACTGTGCTGTTGCAGTTGCTGCATCGAAGCCGAGCTGTTTTGACCCAACTGGAGCATCCCTGGATCAACTGCTTTTCGTGCGGCCGTTATTATCATCAATGTTTCTGCTAGTCTCGGCTCTGCTTCTGGGTTGGCTACTTTGCGGACACACTCTGCGCAAGCGCCGTTCGACGCATCGCAGCCTAGTACAGTGGGGCGTTTCCCAGTCGGCGGTCATTTGGCAGTGGCAGCAGCATCCGGAAACACGTCTAACCCTCGTACTGTGCTGTTGCTGCATTGAAACCGAGCTGTTTTGACCCAACTGGAGCATACCTGGATCAACTGCTTTTCTTGCGGCCGTTATTATCATCAGTGTTTCTGCGAGGAAATACGACGGCTCGGCTCTGCTTCTGGGTTGGCGACTGTGCGGATACTCTCTGCGCAAGCGCCGTTCGACGCATCGCAGCCTAATATAGTCGGACGTTTCCCAGTCGGCGGTCATTTAGCAGTGGCGGCAGCATCCGGAAACACGTCTAACCCTCGTACTGTGCTGTTGCAGTTGCTGCATCGAAGCCGAGCTGTTTTGACCCAACTGGAGCATCCCTGGATCAACTGCTTTTCGTGCGGCCGTTATTATCATCAATGTTTCTGCGAGTCTCGCCTCTGCTTCTCGGTTGGCGACTGTGCGGATACTTTCTGCGCAAGCGCCGTTCGACGCATCGCAGCCTAATATAGTGGGGCGTTTCCCAGTCGGCGGTCATTTGGCAGTGGCAGCAGCATCCAGAAACACGTCTAACACTCGTACTGTGCTGTTGGAGATGCTGTATCGAAGCCGAGCTGTTTTGACCCAACTGGAGCATACCTGGATGAACTGCTTTTCTTGCGGCCGTTATTATCATCAGTGTTCCTGCGAGGAAATACGACGGCTCGGCTCTGCTTCTGGGCTGGCGACTGTGCGGACACACTCTGCGCAAGCGCCGTTCGACGCATCGCAGCCTAGTATAGTGGGGCGTTTCCCAGTCGGCGGTCATTTGGCAGTGGCAGCAGCATCCGGAAACACGTCTAACCCTCGCACTGTGCTGTTGCAGTTGCTGCATCGAAGCCGAGCTGTTTTGACCCAACTGGAGCATACCTGGATCAACCGCTTTTCTTGCGGCCGTAATTATCATCAGTGTTTCTGCGAGGAAATACGACGTCTCGGCTCTGCTTCTGGGTTGGCGACTGTGCGCACACACTCTGCGCAAGCGCCGTTCGACGCATCGCTGCCTAATATAGTGGGGCATTTCCCAGTCGGCGGTCATTTGGCAGTGGCAGCAGCATCCAGAAACACGTCTAACCCTCATACTCTGCTGTTGCAGTTACTGCATCGAAGCCGACATGTTTTCACCCAACTGGAGCATACCTGGATGAACTGCTTTTCTTGCGGCCGTTATTATTATCACTGTTTCTGCGAGGAAATGCGACGGCTCGGCTCTGCTTCTGGGTTGGCGACTGTGCGGATACTCTCTGCGCAAGCGCCGTTCGACGCATCGCAGGCTAATATAGTGGGGCGTTTCCCAGTCGGCGGTCATTTGGCAGTGGCAGCAGCATCCAGAAACACGTCTAACCCTCGTACTCTGCTGTTGCAGTTGCTGCATCGAAGCCGAGCTGTTTTGACCCAACTGGTGCATACCTGGATGAACTGCTTTTCTTGCGGCCGTTATTATCATCAGTGTTCCTGCGAGGAAATACGACGGCTCGGCTCTGCTTCTGGGCTGGCGACTGTGCGGACACACTCTGCGCAAGCGCCGTTCGACGCATCGCAGCCTAGTATAGTGGGGCGTTTCCCAGTCGGCGGTCATTTGGCAGTGGCAGCAGCCTCCGGAAATACGTCTAGCCCTCGTACTGTGCTGTTGCAGTTGCTGCATCGAAGCCGAGCTGTTTTGACCCACCTGGAGCATACCTGGATCAACCGCTTTTCTTGCGGCCGTTATCATCACTGTTTCTGCGAGGAAATACGACGGCTCGGCTCTGCTTCAGGGTTGGCGACTGTGCGGATACTCTCTGCGCAAGCGCCGTTCGACGCATCGCAGCCTAATATAGTGGGGCGTTTCCCAGTCGGCGGTCATTTGGCAGTGGCAGCAGCATCCGGAAACACGTCTAACCCTCGTACTGTGCAGTTGCAGTTGCTGCATCGAAGCCGAGCTGTTTTGACCCAACTGGAGCATCCCTGGATCAACTGCTTTTCGTGCGGCCGTTATTATTATCAATGTTTCTGCTAGTCTCGCCTCTGCTTCTGGGTTGGCGACTGTGCGGATACTCTCTGCGCAAGCGCCGTTCGACGCATCGCAGCCTAATATAGTGGGGCGTTTCCCAGTCGGCGGTCATTTGGCAGTGGCAGCAGCATCCGGAAACACGTCTAACCCTCGTACTGTGCTGTTGCAGTTGCTGCATCGAAGCCGAGCTGTTATGACCCAACTGGAGCATACCTGGATCAACTGCTTTTCTTGCGGCCGTTCTTATCATCAGTGTTTCTGCGAGGAAATACGACGGCTCGGCTCTGCTTCTGGGTTGGCGACTGTGCGGATACTCTCTGCGCAAGCGCCGTTCGACGCATCGCAGGGAAGTTTCCCAGTCGGCGGTCATTTGGTAGTGGCGGCAGCATCCGGAAACACGTCTAACCCTCGTACTGTGCTTTTGCAGTTGCTGCATCGAAGCCGAGCTGTTTTGACCCAACTGGAGCATCCCTGGATCAACAGCTTTTCGTGCGGCCGTTATTATCATCAATGTTTCTGCTAGTCTCGCCTCTGCTTCTGGGTTGGCGACTGTGCGGATACTCTCTGCGCAAGCGCCGTACGACGCATCGCACCCTAATATAGTGGGGCGTTTCCCAGTCGGCGGTCATTTGGCAGTGGCAGCAGCATCCGGAAACACGTCTAACCCTCGTACTGTGCTGTTGCAGTTGCTGCATCGAAGCCGAGCTGTTTTGACCCAACTGGAGCATACCTGGATCAACTGCTTTTCTTGCGGCCGTTATTATCATCAGTGTTTCTGCGAGGAAATACGACGTCTCGGCTCTGCTTCTGGGTTGGCGACTGTGCAGATACTCTCTGCGCAAGCGCCGTTCGACGCATCGCAGCCTAATATAGTGGGGCGTTTCCCAGTCGGCGGTCATTTGGCAGTGGCAGCAGCATCCGGAAACACGCCTAACCCTCGTACTGTGCTGTTGCTGCATTGAAACCGAGCTGTTTTGACCCAACTGGAGCATACCTGGATCAACTGCTTTTCTTGCGGCCGTTATTATCATCAGTGTTTCTGCGAGGAAATACGACGGCTCGGCTCTGCTTCTGGGTTGGCGACTGTGCGCACACACTCTGCGCAAGCGCCATTCGACGCATCGCAGCCTAATATAGTGGGGCATTTCCCAGTCGGCGGTCATTTGGCAGTGGCAGCAGCATCCAGAAACACGTCTAACCCTCGCACTGTGCTGTTGCAGTTGCTGCATCGAAGCCGAGCTGTTTTGACCCATCTGGAGCATACCTGGATCAACTGCTTTTCTTGCGGCCGTTATTATCATCAGTGTTTCTGCGAGGAAATACGACGGCTCGGCTCTGCTTCTGGGTTGGCGACTGTGCGCACACACTCTGCGCAAGCGCCGTTCGACGCATCGCAGCCTAATATAGTGGGGCATTTCCCAGTCGGCGGTCATTTGGCAGTGGCAGCAGCATCCAGAAACACGTCTAACCCTCGTACTCTGCTGTTGCAGTTGCTGCATCGAAGCCGACCTGTTTTGACCCAACTGGAGCATACCTGGATGAACCGCTTTTCTTGCGGCCGTTATTATTATCACTGTTTCTGCGAGGAAATATGACGGCTCGGCTCTGCTTCTGGGTTGGCGACTGTGCGGATACTCTCTGCGCAAGCGCCGTCCGACGCATCGCAGCCTAATATAGTGGGGCGTTTCCCAGTCGGCGGTCATTTGGCAGTGGCAGCAGCATCCAGAAACACGTCTAACCCTCGTACTGTGCTGTTGCAGTTGCTGCATCGAAGCCGAGCTGTTTTGACCCAACTGGAGCATACCTGGATCAACCGCTTTTCTTGCGGCCGTTATTATCTTCACTGTTTCTGCGAGGAAATACGACGGCTCGGCTCTGCTTCTGGGTTGGCGACTGTGCGCACACACTCTGCGCAAGCGCCGTTCGACGCATCGCAGCCTAATATAGTGGGGCATTTCCCAGTCGGCGGTCATTTGGCAGTGGCAGCAGCATCCAGAAACACGTCTAACCCTTGTACTCTGCTGTTGCAGTTGCTGCATCGAAGCCGACCTGTTTTGACCCAACTGGAGCATACCTGGATGAACTGCTTTTCTTGCGGCCGTTATTATTATCACTGTTTCTGCGAGGAAATACGACGGCTCGGCTCTGCTTCTGGGTTGGCGACTGTGCGGATACTCTCTGCGCAAGCGCCGTTCGACGCATCGCAGGCTAATATAGTGGGGCGTTTCCCAGTCGGCGTTCATTTGGCAGTGGCAGCAGCATCCAGAAACACGTCTAACCCTCGTACTCTGCTGTTGCAGTTGCTGCATCGAAGCCGAGCTGTTTTGACCCAACTGGAGCATACCTGGATGAACTGCTTTTCTTGCGGCCGTTATTATTATCACTGTTTCTGCGAGGAAATACGACGGCTCGGCTCTGCTTCTGGGTTGGCGACTGTGCGGATACTCTCTGCGCAAGCGCCGTTCGACGCATCGCAGCCTAATATAGTGGGGCATTTCCCAGTCGGCGGTCATTTGGCAGTGGCAGCAGCATCCAGAAACACGTCTAACCCTCGTACTCTGCTGTTGCAGTTGCTGCATCGAAGCCGAGCTGTTTTGACCCAACTGGAGCATACCTGGATGAACTGCTTTTCTTGCGGCCGTTATTATTATCACTGTTTCTGCGAGGAAATACGACGGCTCGGCTGTGCTTCTGGGCTGGCGACTGTGCGGACACACTCTGCGCAAGCGCCGTTCGACGCACCGCAGCCTAGTATAGTGGGGCATTTCCCAGTCGGCTGTCATTTGGCAGTGGCAGCAGCATCCAGAAACACGTCTAACCCTCGTACTGTGCTGTTGCAGTTGCTGCATCGAAGCCGAGCTGTTTTGACCCAACTGGAGCATACCTGGATCGACTACTTTTCTTGCGGCCGTTATTATCATCACTGTTTCTGCGAGGAAATACGACGGCTCGGCTCTGCTTCTGGGTTGGCGACTGTGCGCACACACTCTGCGCAAGCGCCGTTCGACGCATCGCAGCCTAATATAGTGGGGCATTTCCCAGTCGGCGGTCATTTGGCATGGGCAGCAGCATCCAGAAACACGTCTAACCCTCGTACTCTGCTGTTGCAGTTGCTGCATCGAAGCCGAGCTGTTTTGACCCAACTGGAGCATACCTGGATGAACTGCTTTTCTTGCGGCCGTTATTATTATCACTGTTTCTGCGAGGAAATACGACGGCTCGGCTCTGCTTCTGGGTTGACGACTGTGCGGATACTCTCTGCGCAAGCGCCGTTCGACGCATCGCCGCCTAATATAGTGGGGCATTTCCCAGTCGGCGGTTATTTGGCAGTGGCAGCAGCATCCAGAAACACGTCTAACCCTCGTACTCTGCTGTTGCAGTTGCTGCATCGAAGCCGAGCTGTTTTGACCCAACTGGAGCATACCTGGATGAACTGCTTTTCTTGCGGCCGTTATTATTATCACTGTTTCTGCGAGGAAATACGAAGGCTCGGCGCTGCTTCTGGGCTGGCGACTGTGCGGACTCACTCTGCGCAAGCGCCGTTCGACGCATCGCAGCCTAGTATAGTGGGGCATTTCCCAGTCGGCGGTCATTTGGCAGTGGCAGCAGCATCCAGAAACACGTCTAACCCTCGTACTGTGCTGTTGCAGTTGCTGCATCGAAGCCGAGCTGTTTTGACCCAACTGGAGCATACCTGGATCAACCGCTTTTCTTGCGGCCGTTATTATCATCACTGTTTCTGCGAGGAAATACGACGGCTCGGCTCTGCTTCTGGGTTGGCGACTGTGCGCACACACTCTGCGCAAGCGCCGTTCGACGCATCGCAGCCTAATATAGTGGGGCATTTCCCAGTCGGCGGTGATTTGGCAGTGGCAGCAGCATCCAGAAACACGTCTAACCCTCGTACTCTGCTGTTGCAGTTGCTGCATCGAAGCCGAGATGTTTTGACCCAACTGGAGCATACCTGGATGAACTGCTTTTCTTGCGGCCGTTATTATTATCACTGTTTCTGCGAGGAAATACGACGGCTCGGCTCTGCTTCTGGGTTGGCGACTGTGCGGATACTCTCTGCGCAAGCGCCGTTCGACGTATCGCAGGCTAATATAGTGGGGCGTTTCCCAGTCGGCGGTCATTTGGCAGTGGCAGCAGCATCCGGAAACACGTCTAACCCTCGTACTGTGCTGTTGCAGTTGCTGCATCGAAGCCGAGCTGTTTTGACCCAACTGGAGCATACCTGGATCAACCGCTTTTCTTGCGGCCGTTATTATCATCACTGTTTCTGCGAGGAAATACGACGGCTCGGCTCTGCTTCTGGGTTGGCGACTGTGCGGATACTCTCTGCGCAAGCGCCGTTCGACGCATCGCAGGCTAATATAGTGGGGCGTTTGCCAGTCGGCGGTCATTTGGCAGTGGCAGCAGCATCCAGAAACACGTCTAACCCTCGTACTCCGCTGTTGCAGTTGCTGCATCGAAGCCGAGCTGTTTTGACCCAACTGGTGCATACCTGGATGAACTGCTTTTCTTGCGGCCGTTATTATCATCAGTGTTTCTGCGAGGAAATACGACGGCTCGGCTCTGCTTCTGGGCTGGCGGCTGTGCGGACACACTCTGCGCAATCGCCGTTCGACGCATCGCAGCCTAGTATAGTGGGGCGTTTCCCAGTCGGCGGTCATTTGGCAGTGGCAGCAGCATCCGGAAACACGTCTAACCCTCGTACTGTGCTGTTGCAGTTGCTGCATCGAAGCCGAGCTGTTTTGACCCAACTGGAGCATACCTGGATCGACTACTTTTCTTGCGGCCGTTATTATCATCACTGTTTCTGCGAGGAAATACGACGGCTCGGCTCTGCTTCTGGGTTGGCGACTGTGCGCACACACTCTGCGCAAGCGCCGTTCGACGCATCGCAGCCTAATATAGTGGGGCATTTCCCAGTCGGCGGTCATTTGGCATGGGCAGCAGCATCCAGAAACACGTCTAACCCTCGTACTCTGCTGTTGCAGTTGCTGCATCGAAGCCGAGCTGTTTTGACCCAACTGGAGCATACCTGGATGAACTGCTTTTCTTGCGGCCGTTATTATTATCACTGTTTCTGCGAGGAAATACGACGGCTCGGCTCTGCTTCTGGGTTGACGACTGTGCGGATACTCTCTGCGCAAGCGCCGTTCGACGCATCGCCGCCTAATATAGTGGGGCATTTCCCAGTCGGCGGTTATTTGGCAGTGGCAGCAGCATCCAGAAACACGTTTAACCCTCGTACTCTGCTGTTGCAGTTGCTGCATCGAAGCCGAGCTGTTTGACCCAACTGTAGCATACCTGGATGAACTGCTTTTCTTGCGGCCGTTATTATTATCACTGTTTCTGCGAGGAAATACGAAGGCTCGGCGCTGCTTCTGGGCTGGCGACTGTGCGGACACACTCTGCGCAAGCGCCGTTCGACGCATCGCAGCCTAGTATAGTGGGGCATTTCCCAGTCGGCGGTCATTTGGCAGTGGCAGCAGCATCCGGAAACACGTCTAACCCTCGTACTCTGCTGTTGCAGTTGCTGCATCGAAGCCGAGCTGTTTTGACCCAACTGGAGCATACCTGGATGAACTGCTTTTCTTGCGGCCGTTATTATTATCACTGTTTCTGCGAGGAAATACGAAGGCTCGGCGCTGCTTCTGGGCTGGCGACTGTGCGGACACACTCTGCGCAAGCGCCGTTCGACGCATCGCAGCCTAGTATAGTGGGGCATTTCCCAGTCGGCGGTCATTTGGCAGTGGCAGCAGCATCCAGAAACACGTCTAACCCTCGTACTGTGCTGTTGCAGTTGCTGCATCGAAGCCGAGCTGTTTTGACCCAACTGGAGCATACCTGGATCAACCGCTTTTCTTGCGGCCGTTATTATCATCACTGTTTCTGCGAGGAAATACGACGGCTCGGCTCTGCTTCTGGGTTGGCGACTGTGCGCACACACTCTGCGCAAGCGCCGTTCGACGCATCGCAGCCTAATATAGTGGGGCATTTCCCAGTCGGCGGTGATTTGGCAGTGGCAGCAGCATCCAGAAACACGTCTAACCCTCGTACTCTGCTGTTGCAGTTGCTGCATCGAAGCCGAGATGTTTTGACCCAACTGGAGCATACCTGGATGAACTGCTTTTCTTGCGGCCGTTATTATTATCACTGTTTCTGCGAGGAAATACGACGGCTCGGCTCTGCTTCTGGGTTGGCGACTGTGCGGATACTCTCTGCGCAAGCGCCGTTCGACGTATCGCAGGCTAATATAGTGGGGCGTTTCCCAGTCGGCGGTCATTTGGCAGTGGCAGCAGCATCCGGAAACACGTCTAACCCTCGTACTGTGCTGTTGCAGTTGCTGCATCGAAGCCGAGCTGTTTTGACCCAACTGGAGCATACCTGGATCAACCGCTTTTCTTGCGGCCGTTATTATCATCACTGTTTCTGCGAGGAAATACGACGGCTCGGCTCTGCTTCTGGGTTGGCGACTGTGCGGATACTCTCTGCGCAAGCGCCGTTCGACGCATCGCAGGCTAATATAGTGGGGCGTTTGCCAGTCGGCGGTCATTTGGCAGTGGCAGCAGCATCCAGAAACACGTCTAACCCTCGTACTCCGCTGTTGCAGTTGCTGCATCGAAGCCGAGCTGTTTTGACCCAACTGGTGCATACCTGGATGAACTGCTTTTCTTGCGGCCGTTATTATCATCAGTGTTTCTGCGAGGAAATACGACGGCTCGGCTCTGCTTCTGGGCTGGCGGCTGTGCGGACACACTCTGCGCAATCGCCGTTCGACGCATCGCAGCCTAGTATAGTGGGGCGTTTCCCAGTCGGCGGTCATTTGGCAGTGGCAGCAGCATCCGGAAACACGTCTAACCCTCGTACTGTGCTGTTGCAGTTGCTGCATCGAAGCCGAGCTGTTTTGACCCAACTGGAGCATACCTGGATCGACTACTTTTCTTGCGGCCGTTATTATCATCACTGTTTCTGCGAGGAAATACGACGGCTCGGCTCTGCTTCTGGGTTGGCGACTGTGCGCACACACTCTGCGCAAGCGCCGTTCGACGCATCGCAGCCTAATATAGTGGGGCATTTCCCAGTCGGCGGTCATTTGGCATGGGCAGCAGCATCCAGAAACACGTCTAACCCTCGTACTCTGCTGTTGCAGTTGCTGCATCGAAGCCGAGCTGTTTTGACCCAACTGGAGCATACCTGGATGAACTGCTTTTCTTGCGGCCGTTATTATTATCACTGTTTCTGCGAGGAAATACGACGGCTCGGCTCTGCTTCTGGGTTGACGACTGTGCGGATACTCTCTGCGCAAGCGCCGTTCGACGCATCGCCGCCTAATATAGTGGGGCATTTCCCAGTCGGCGGTTATTTGGCAGTGGCAGCAGCATCCAGAAACACGTTTAACCCTCGTACTCTGCTGTTGCAGTTGCTGCATCGAAGCCGAGCTGTTTGACCCAACTGTAGCATACCTGGATGAACTGCTTTTCTTGCGGCCGTTATTATTATCACTGTTTCTGCGAGGAAATACGAAGGCTCGGCGCTGCTTCTGGGCTGGCGACTGTGCGGACACACTCTGCGCAAGCGCCGTTCGACGCATCGCAGCCTAGTATAGTGGGGCATTTCCCAGTCGGTGGTCATTTGGCAGTGGCAGCAGCATCCGGAAACACGTCTAACCCTCGTACTCTGCTGTTGCAGTTGCTGCATCGAAGCCGAGCTGTTTTGACCCAACTGGAGCATACCTGGATGAACTGCTTTTCTTGCGGCCGTTATTATTATCACTGTTTCTGCGAGGAAATACGAAGGCTCGGCGCTGCTTCTGGGCTGGCGACTGTGCGGACACACTCTGCGCAAGCGCCGTTCGACGCATCGCAGCCTAGTATAGTGGGGCATTTCCCAGTCGGCGGTCATTTGGCAGTGGCAGCAGCATCCAGAAACACGTCTAACCCTCGTACTGTGCTGTTGCAGTTGCTGCATCGAAGCCGAGCTGTTTTGACCCAACTGGAGCATACCTGGATCAACCGCTTTTCTTGCGGCCGTTATTATCATCACTGTTTCTGCGAGGAAATACGACGGCTCGGCTCTGCTTCTGGGTTGGCGACTGTGCGCACACACTCTGCGCAAGCGCCGTTCGACGCATCGCAGCCTAATATAGTGGGGCATTTCCGAGTCGGCGGTCATTTGGCAGTGGCAGCAGCATCCAGAAACACGCCTAACCCTCGTACTCTGCTGTTGCAGTTGCTGCATCGAAGCCGAGATGTTTTGACCCAACTGGAGCATACCTGGATGAACTGCTTTTCTTGCGGCCGTTATTATTATCACTGTTTCTGCGAGGAAATACGACGGCTCGGCTCTGCTTCTGGGTTGGCGACTGTGCGGATACTCTCTGCGCAAGCGCCGTTCGACGTATCGCAGGCTTATATAGTGGGGCGTTTCCCAGTCGGCGGTCATTTGGCAGTGGCAGCAGCATCCGGAAACACGTCTAACCCTCGTACTGTGCTGTTGCAGTTGCTGCATCGAAGCCGAGCTGTTTTGACCCAACTGGAGCATACCTGGATCAACCGCTTTTCTTACGGCCGTTATTATCATCACTGTTTCTGCGAGGAAATACGACGGCTCGGCTCTGCTTCTGGGTTGGCGACTGTGCGGATACTCTCTGCGCAAGCGCCGTTCGACGCATCGCAGGCTAATATAGTGGGGCGTTTCCCAGTCGGCGGTCATTTGGCAGTGGCAGCAGCATCCAGAAACACGTCTAACCCTCGTACTCCGCTGTTGCTGTTGCTGCATCGAAGCCGAGCTGTTTTGACCCAACTGGTGCATACCTGGATGAACTGCTTTTCTTGCGGCCGTTATTATCATCAGTGTTCCTGCGAGGAAATACGACGGCTCGGCTCTGCTTCTGGGCTGGCGGCTGTGCGGACACACTCTGCGCAAGCGCCGTTCGACGCATCGCAGCCTAGTATAGTGGGGCGTTTCCCAGTCGGCGGTCATTTGGCAGTGGCAGCAGCATCCGGAAACACGTCTAACCCTCGTACTGTGCTGTTGCAGTTGCTGCATCGAAGCCGAGCTGTTTTGACCCAACTGGAGCATACCTGGATCGACTACTTTTCTTGCGGCCGTTATTATCATCACTGTTTCTGCGAGGAAATACGACGGCTCGGCTCTGCTTCTGGGTTGGCGACTGTGCGCACACACTCTGCGCAAGCGCCGTTCGACGCATCGCAGCCTAATATAGTGGGGCATTTCCCAGTCGGCGGTCATTTGGCATGGGCAGCAGCATCCAGAAACACGTCTAACCCTCGTACTGTGCTGTTGCAGTTGCTGCATCGAAGCCGAGCTGTTTTGACCCAACTGGAGCATACCTGGATGAACTGCTTTTCTTGCGGCCGTTATTATTATCACTGTTTCTGCGAGGAAATACGACGGCTCGGCTCTGCTTCTGGGTTGACGACTGTGCGGATACTCTCTGCGCAAGCGCCGTTCGACGCATCGCCGCCTAATATAGTGGGGCATTTCCCAGTCGGCGGTTATTTGGCAGTGGCAGCAGCATTCAGAAACACGTCTAACCCTCGTACTCTGCTGTTGCAGTTGCTGCATCGAAGCCGAGCTGTTTGACCCAACTGGAGCATACCTGGATGAACTGCTTTTCTTGCGGCCGTTATTATTATCACTGTTTCTGCGAGGAAATACGAAGGCTCGGCGCTGCTTCTGGGCTGGCGACTGTGCGGACACACTCTGCGCAAGCGCCGTTCGACGCATCGCAGCCTAGTATAGTGGGGCATTTCCCAGTCGGCGGTCATTTGGCAGTGGCAGCAGCATCCGGAAACACGTCTAACCCTCGTACTGTGCTGTTGCAGTTGCTGCATCGAAGCCGAGCTGTTTTGACCCAACTGGAGCATACCTGGATCGACTACTTTTCTTGCGGCCGTTATTATCATCACTGTTTCTGCGAGGAAATACGACGGCTCGGCTCTGCTTCTGGGTTGGCGACTGTGCGCACACACTCTGCGCAAGCGCCGTTCGACGCATCGCAGCCTAATATAGTGGGGCATTTCCCAGTCGGCGGTCATTTGGCATGGGCAGCAGCATCCAGAAACACGTCTAACCCTCGTACTCTGCTGTTGCAGTTGCTGCATCGAAGCCGAGCTGTTTTGACCCAACTGGAGCATACCTGGATCAACCGCTTTTCTTGCGGCCGTTATTATCATCACTGTTTCTGCGAGGAAATACGACGGCTCGGCTCTGCTTCTGGGTTGGCGACTGTGCGCACACACTCTGCGCAAGCGCCGTTCGACGCATCGCAGCCTAATATAGTGGGGCATTTCCCAGTCGGCGGTCATTTGGCAGTGGCAGCAGCATCCAGAAACACGTCTAACCCTCGTACTCTGCTGTTGCAGTTGCTGCATCGAAGCCGAGATGTTTTGACCCAACTGGAGCATACCTGGATGAACTGCTTTTCTTGCGGCCGTTATTATTATCACTGTTTCTGCGAGGAAATACGACGGCTCGGCTCTGCTTCTGGGTTGGCGACTGTGCGGATACTCTCTGCGCAAGCGCCGTTCGACGTATCGCAGGCTAATATAGTGGGGCGTTTCCCAGTCGGCGGTCATTTGGCAGTGGCAGCAGCATCCGGAAACACGTCTAACCCTCGTACTGTGCTGTTGCAGTTGCTGCATCGAAGCCGAGCTGTTTTGACCCAACTGGAGCATACCTGGATCAACCGCTTTTCTTGCGGCCGTTATTATCATCACTGTTTCTGCGAGGAAATACGACGGCTCGGCTCTGCTTCTGGGTTGGCGACTGTGCGGATACTCTCTGCGCAAGCGCCGTTCGACGCATCGCAGGCTAATATAGTGGGGCGTTTCCCAGTCGGCGGTCATTTGGCAGTGGCAGCAGCATCCAGAAACAAGTCTAACCCTCGTACTCCGCTGTTGCAGTTGCTGCATCGAAGCCGAGCTGTTTTGACCCAACTGGTGCATACCTGGATGAACTGCTTTTCTTGCGGCCGTTATTATCATCAGTGTTCCTGCGAGGAAATACGACGGCTCGGCTCTGCTTCTGGGCTGGCGGCTGTGCGGACACACTCTGCGCAAGCGCCGTTCGACGCATCGCAGCCTAGTATAGTGGGGCGTTTCCCAGTCGGCGGTCATTTGGCAGTGGCAGCAGCATCCGGAAACTCGTCTAACCCTCGTACTGTGCTGTTGCAGTTGCTGCATCGAAGCCGAGCTGTTTTGACCCAACTGGAGCATACCTGGATCGACTACTTTTCTTGCGGCCGTTATTATCATCACTGTTTCTGCGAGGAAATACGACGGCTCGGCTCTGCTTCTGGGTTGACGACTGTGCGGATACTCTCTGCGCAAGCGCCGTTCGACGCATCGCCGCCTAATATAGTGGGGCATTTCCCAGTCGGCGGTTATTTGGCAGTGGCAGCAGCATCCAGAAACACGTCTAACCCTCGTACTCTGCTGTTGCAGTTGCTGCATCGAAGCCGAGCTGTTTTGACCCAACTGGAGCATACCTGGATGAACTGCTTTTCTTGCGGCCGTTATTATTATCACTGTTTCTGCGAGGAAATACGAAGGCTCGGCGCTGCTTCTGGGCTGGCGACTGTGCGGACACACTCTGCGCAAGCGCCGTTCGACGCATCGCAGCCTAGTATAGTGGGGCATTTCCCAGTCGGCGGTCATTTGGCAGTGGCAGCAGCATCCAGAAACACGTCTAACCCTCATACTCTGCTGTTGCAGTTGCTGCATCGAAGCCGAGCTGTTTTGACCCAACTGGAGCATACCTGGATCAACCGCATTTCTTGCGGCCGTTATTATCATCACTGTTTCTGCGAGGAAATACGACGGCTCGGCTCTGCTTCTGGGTTGGCGACTGTGCGCACACACTCTGCGCAAGCGCCGTTCGACGCATCGCAGCCTAATATAGTGGGGCATTTCCCAGTCGGCGGTCATTTGGCATGGGCAGCAGCATCCAGAAACACGTCTAACCCTCGTACTCTGCTGTTGCAGTTGCTGCATCGAAGCCGAGCTGTTTTGACCCAACTGGAGCATACCTGGATGAACTGCTTTTCTTGCGGCCGTTATTATTATCACTGTTTCAGCGAGGAAATACGACGGCTCGGCTCTGCTTCTGGGTTGACGACTGTGCGGATACTCTCTGCGCAAGCACCGTTCGACGCATCGCCGCCTAATATAGTGGGGCATTTCCCAGTCGGCGGTTATTTGGCAGTGGCAGCAGCATCCAGAAACACGTCTAACCCTCGTACTCTGCTGTTGCAGTTGCTGCATCGAAGCCGAGCTGTTTGACCCAACTGTAGCATACCTGGATGAACTGCTTTTCTTGCGGCCGTTATTATTATCACTGTTTCTGCGAGGAAATACGAAGGCTCGGCGCTGCTTCTGGGCTGGCGACTGTGCGGACACACTCTGCGCAAGCGCCGTTCGACGCATCGCAGCCTAGTATAGTGGGGCATTTCCCAGTCGGCGGTCATTTGGCAGTGGCAGCAGCATCCGGAAACACGTCTAACCCTCGTACTCTGCTGTTGCAGTTGCTGCATCGAAGCCGAGCTGTTTTGACCCAACTGGAGCATACCTGGATGAACTGCTTTTCTTGCGGCCGTTATTATCATCACTGTTTCTGCGAGGAAATACGAAGGCTCGGCGCTGCTTCTGGGCTGGCGACTGTGCGGACACACTCTGCGCAAGCGCCGTTCGACGCATCGCAGCCTAGTATAGTGGGGCATTTCCCAGTCGGCGGTCATTTGGCAGTGGCAGCAGCATCCAGAAACACGTCTAACCCTCGTACTGTGCTGTTGCAGTTGCTGCATCGAAGCCGAGCTGTTTTGACCCAACTGGAGCATACCTGGATCAACCGCTTTTCTTGCGGCCGTTATTATCATCACTGTTTCTGCGAGGAAATACGACGGCTCGGCTCTGCTTCTGGGTTGGCGACTGTGCGCACACACTCTGCGCAAGCGCCGTTCGACGCATCGCAGCCTAATATAGTGGGGCATTTCCGAGTCGGCGGTCATTTGGCAGTGGCAGCAGCATCCAGAAACACGTCTAACCCTCGTACTCTGCTGTTGCAGTTGCTGCATCGAAGCCGAGATGTTTTGACCCAACTGGAGCATACCTGGATGAACTGCTTTTCTTGCGGCCGTTATTATTATCACTGTTTCTGCGAGGAAATACGACGGCTCGGCTCTGCTTCTGGGTTGGCGACTGTGCGGATACTCTCTGCGCAAGCGCTGTTCGACGTATCGCAGGCTTATATAGTGGGGCGTTTCCCAGTCGGCGGTCATTTGGCAGTGGCAGCAGCATCCGGAAACACGTCTAACCCTCGTACTGGGCTGTTGCAGTTGCTGCATCGAAGCCGAGCTGTTTTGACCCAACTGGAGCATACCTGGATCAACCGCTTTTCTTACGGCCGTTATTATCATCACTGTTTCTGCGAGGAAATACGACGGCTCGGCTCTGCTTCTGGGTTGGCGACTGTGCGGATACTCTCTGCGCAAGCGCCGTTCGACGCATCGCAGGCTAATATAGTGGGGCGTTTCCCAGTCGGCGGTCATTAGGCAGTGGCAGCAGCATCCAGAAACACGTCTAACCCTCGTACTCCGCTGTTGCAGTTGCTGCATCGAAGCCGAGCTATTTTGACCCAACTGGTGCATACCTGGATGAACTGCTTTTCTTGCGGCCGTTATTATCATCAGTGTTCCTGCGAGGAAATACGACGGCTCGGCTCTGCTTCTGGGCTGGCGGCTGTGCGGACACACTCTGCGCAAGCGCCGTTCGACGCATCGCAGCCTAGTATAGTGGGGCGTTTCCCAGTCGGCGGTCATTTGGCAGTGGCAGCAGCATCCGGAAACACGTCTAACCCTCGTACTGTGCTGTTGCAGTTGCTGCATCGAAGCCGAGCTGTTTTGACCCAACTGGAGCATACCTGGATCGACTACTTTTCTTGCGGCCGTTATTATCATCACTGTTTCTGCGAGGAAATACGACGGCTCGGCTCTGCTTCTGGGTTGGCGACTGTGCGCACACACTCTGCGCAAGCGCCGTTCGACGCATCGCAGCCTAATATAGTGGGGCATTTCCCAGTCGGCGGTCATTTGGCATGGGCAGCAGCATCCAGAAACACGTCTAACCCTCGTACTCTGCTGTTGCAGTTGCTGCATCGAAGCCGAGCTGTTTTGACCCAACTGGAGCATACCTGGCTGAACTGCTTTTCTTGCGGCCGTTATTATTATCACTGTTTCTGCGAGGAAATACGACGGCTCGGCTCTGCTTCTGGGTTGACGACTGTGCGGATACTCTCTGCGCAAGCGCCGTTCGACGCATCGCCGCCTAATATGGTGGGGCATTTCCCAGTCGGCGGTTATTTGGCAGTGGCAGCAGCATTCAGAAACACGTCTAACCCTCGTACTCTGCTGTTGCAGTTGCTGCATCGAAGCCGAGCTGTTTGACCCAACTGGAGCATACCTGGATGAACTGCTTTTCTTGCGGCCGTTATTATTATCACTGTTTCTGCGAGGAAATACGAAGGCTCGGCGCTGCTTCTGGGCTGGCGACTGTGCGGACACACTCTGCGCACGCGCCGTTCGACGCATCGCAGCCTAGTATAGTGGGGCATTTCCCAGTCGGCGGTCATTTGGCAGTGGCAGCAGCATCCGGAAACACGTCTAACCCTCGTACTGTGCTGTTGCAGTTGCTGCATCGAAGCCGAGCTGTTTTGACCCAACTGGAGCATACCTGGATCGACTACTTTTCTTGCGGCCGTTATTATCATCACTGTTTCTGCGAGGAAATACGACGGCTCGGCTCTGCTTCTGGGTTGGCGACTGTGCGCACACACTCTGCGCAAGCGCCGTTCGACGCATCGCAGCCTAATATAGTGGGGCATTTCCCAGTCGGCGGTCATTTGGCATGGGCAGCAGCATCCAGAAACACGTCTAACCCTCGTACTCTGCTGTTGCAGTTGCTGCATCGAAGCCGAGCTGTTTGACCCAACTGGAGCATACCTGGATGAACTGCTTTTCTTGCGGCCGTTATTATTATCACTGTTTCTGCGAGGAAATACGAAGGCTCGGCGCTGCTTCTGGGCTGGCTACTGTGCGGACACACTCTGCGCACGCGCCGTTCGACGCATCGCAGCCTAGTATAGTGGGGCATTTCCCAGTCGGCGGTCATTTGGCAGTGGCAGCAGCATCCGGAAACACGTCTAACCCTCGTACTGTGCTGTTGCAGTTGCTGCATCGAAGCCGAGCTGTTTTGACCCAACTGGAGCATACCTGGATCGACTACTTTTCTTGCGGCCGTTATTATCATCACTGTTTCTGCGAGGAAATACGACGGCTCGGCTCTGCTTCTGGGTTGGCGACTGTGCGCACACACTCTGCGCAAGCGCCGTTCGACGCATCGCAGCCTAATATAGTGGGGCATTTCCCAGTCGGCGGTCATTTGGCATGGGCAGCAGCATCCAGAAACACGTCTAACCCTCGTACTCTGCTGTTGCAGTTGCTGCATCGAAGCCGAGCTGTTTTGACCCAACTGGAGCATACCTGGATCAACCGCTTTTCTTGCGGCCGTTATTATCATCACTGTTTCTGCGAGGAAATACGACGGCTCGGCTCTGCTTCTGGGTTGGCGACTGTGCGCACACACTCTGCGCAAGCGCCGTTCGACGCATCGCAGCCTAATATAGTGGGGCATTTCCCAGTCGGCGGTCATTTGGCAGTGGCAGCAGCATCCGGAAACTCGTCTAACCCTCGTACTGTGCTGTTGCAGTTGCTGCATCGAAGCCGAGCTGTTTTGACCCAACTGGAGCATACCTGGATCGACTACTTTTCTTGCGGCCGTTATTATCATCACTGTTTCTGCGAGGAAATACGACGGCTCGGCTCTGCTTCTGGGTTGACGACTGTGCGGATACTCTCTGCGCAAGCGCCGTTCGACGCATCGCCGCCTAATATAGTGGGGCATTTCCCAGTCGGCGGTTATTTGGCAGTGGCAGCAGCATCCAGAAACACGTCTAACCCTCGTACTCTGCTGTTGCAGTTGCTGCATCGAAGCCGAGCTGTTTTGACCCAACTGGAGCATACCTGGATGAACTGCTTTTCTTGCGGCCGTTATTATTATCACTGTTTCTGCGAGGAAATACGAAGGCTCGGCGCTGCTTCTGGGCTGGCGACTGTGCGGACACACTCTGCGCAAGCGCCGTTCGACGCATCGCAGCCTAGTATAGTGGGGCATTTCCCAGTCGGCGGTCATTTGGCAGTGGCAGCAGCATCCAGAAACACGTCTAACCCTCATACTCTGCTGTTGCAGTTGCTGCATCGAAGCCGAGCTGTTTTGACCCAACTGGAGCATACCTGGATCAACCGCATTTCTTGCGGCCGTTATTATCATCACTGTTTCTGCGAGGAAATACGACGGCTCGGCTCTGCTTCTGGGTTGGCGACTGTGCGCACACACTCTGCGCAAGCGCCGTTCGACGCATCGCAGCCTAATATAGTGGGGCATTTCCCAGTCGGCGGTCATTTGGCATGGGCAGCAGCATCCAGAAACACGTCTAACCCTCGTACTCTGCTGTTGCAGTTGCTGCATCGAAGCCGAGCTGTTTTGACCCAACTGGAGCATACCTGGATGAACTGCTTTTCTTGCGGCCGTTATTATTATCACTGTTTCTGCGAGGAAATACGACGGCTCGGCTCTGCTTCTGGGTTGACGACTGTGCGGATACTCTCTGCGCAAGCACCGTTCGACGCATCGCCGCCTAATATAGTGGGGCATTTCCCAGTCGGCGGTTATTTGGCAGTGGCAGCAGCATCCAGAAACACGTCTAACCCTCGTACTCTGCTGTTGCAGTTGCTGCATCGAAGCCGAGCTGTTTGACCCAACTGTAGCATACCTGGATGAACTGCTTTTCTTGCGGCCGTTATTATTATCACTGTTTCTGCGAGGAAATACGAAGGCTCGGCGCTGCTTCTGGGCTGGCGACTGTGCGGACACACTCTGCGCAAGCGCCGTTCGACGCATCGCAGCCTAGTATAGTGGGGCATTTCCCAGTCGGCGGTCATTTGGCAGTGGCAGCAGCATCCGGAAACACGTCTAACCCTCGTACTCTGCTGTTGCAGTTGCTGCATCGAAGCCGAGCTGTTTTGACCCAACTGGAGCATACCTGGATGAACTGCTTTTCTTGCGGCCGTTATTATTATCACTGTTTCTGCGAGGAAATACGAAGGCTCGGCGCTGCTTCTGGGCTGGCGACTGTGCGGACACACTCTGCGCAAGCGCCGTTCGACGCATCGCAGCCTAGTATAGTGGGGCATTTCCCAGTCGGCGGTCATTTGGCAGTGGCAGCAGCATCCAGAAACACGTCTAACCCTCGTACTGTGCTGTTGCAGTTGCTGCATCGAAGCCGAGCTGTTTTGACCCAACTGGAGCATACCTGGATCAACCGCTTTTCTTGCGGCCGTTATTATCATCACTGTTTCTGCGAGGAAATACGACGGCTCGGCTCTGCTTCTGGGTTGGCGACTGTGCGCACACACTCTGCGCAAGCGCCGTTCGACGCATCGCAGCCTAATATAGTGGGGCATTTCCGAGTCGGCGGTCATTTGGCAGTGGCAGCAGCATCCAGAAACACGTCTAACCCTCGTACTCTGCTGTTGCAGTTGCTGCATCGAAGCCGAGATGTTTTGACCCAACTGGAGCATACCTGGATGAACTGCTTTTCTTGCGGCCGTTATTATTATCACTGTTTCTGCGAGGAAATACGACGGCTCGGCTCTGCTTCTGGGTTGGCGACTGTGCGGATACTCTCTGCGCAAGCGCTGTTCGACGTATCGCAGGCTTATATAGTGGGGCGTTTCCCAGTCGGCGGTCATTTGGCAGTGGCAGCAGCATCCGGAAACACGTCTAACCCTCGTACTGGGCTGTTGCAGTTGCTGCATCGAAGCCGAGCTGTTTTGACCCAACTGGAGCATACCTGGATCAACCGCTTTTCTTACGGCCGTTATTATCATCACTGTTTCTGCGAGGAAATACGACGGCTCGGCTCTGCTTCTGGGTTGGCGACTATGCGGATACTCTCTGCGCAAGCGCCGTTCGACGCATCGCAGGCTAATATAGTGGGGCGTTTCCCAGTCGGCGGTCATTAGGCAGTGGCAGCAGCATCCAGAAACACGTCTAACCCTCGTACTCCGCTGTTGCAGTTGCTGCATCGAAGCCGAGCTATTTTGACCCAACTGGTGCATACCTGGATGAACTGCTTTTCTTGCGGCCGTTATTATCATCAGTGTTCCTGCGAGGAAATACGACGGCTCGGCTCTGCTTCTGGGCTGGCGGCTGTGCGGACACACTCTGCGCAAGCGCCGTTCGACGCATCGCAGCCTAGTATAGTGGGGCGTTTCCCAGTCGGCGGTCATTTGGCAGTGGCAGCAGCATCCGGAAACACGTCTAACCCTCGTACTGTGCTGTTGCAGTTGCTGCATCGAAGCCGAGCTGTTTTGACCCAACTGGAGCATACCTGGATCGACTACTTTTCTTGCGGCCGTTATTATCATCACTGTTTCTGCGAGGAAATACGACGGCTCGGCTCTGCTTCTGGGTTGGCGACTGTGCGCACACACTCTGCGCAAGCGCCGTTCGACGCATCGCAGCCTAATATAGTGGGGCATTTCCCAGTCGGCGGTCATTTGGCATGGGCAGCAGCATCCAGAAACACGTCTAACCCTCGTACTCTGCTGTTGCAGTTGCTGCATCGAAGCCGAGCTGTTTTAACCCAACTGGAGCATACCTGGCTGAACTGCTTTTCTTGCGGCCGTTATTATTATCACTGTTTCTGCGAGGAAATACGACGGCTCGGCTCTGCTTCTGGGTTGACGACTGTGCGGATACTCTCTGCGCAAGCGCCGTTCGACGCATCGCCGCCTAATATGGTGGGGCATTTCCCAGTCGGCGGTTATTTGGCAGTGGCAGCAGCATTCAGAAACACGTCTAACCCTCGTACTCTGCTGTTAAAGTTGCTGCATCGAAGCCGAGCTGTTTGACCCAACTGGAGCATACCTGGATGAACTGCTTTTCTTGCGGCCGTTATTATTATCACTGTTTCTGCGAGGAAATACGAAGGCTCGGCGCTGCTTCTGGGCTGGCGACTGTGCGGACACACTCTGCGCACGCGCCGTTCGACGCATCGCAGCCTAGTATAGTGGGGCATTTCCCAGTCGGCGGTCATTTGGCAGTGGCAGCAGCATCCGGAAACACGTCTAACCCTCGTACTGTGCTGTTGCAGTTGCTGCATCGAAGCCGAGCTGTTTTGACCCAACTGGAGCATACCTGGATCGACTACTTTTCTTGCGGCCGTTATTATCATCACTGTTTCTGCGAGGAAATACGACGGCTCGGCTCTGCTTCTGGGTTGGCGACTGTGCGCACACACTCTGCGCAAGCGCCGTTCGACGCATCGCAGCCTAATATAGTGGGGCATTTCCCAGTCGGCGGTCATTTGGCATGGGCAGCAGCATCCAGAAACACGTCTAACCCTCGTACTCTGCTGTTGCAGTTGCTGCATCGAAGCCGAGCTGTTTTGACCCAACTGGAGCATACCTGGATCAACCGCTTTTCTTGCGGCCGTTATTATCATCACTGTTTCTGCGAGGAAATACGACGGCTCGGCTCTGCTTCTGGGTTGGCGACTGTGCGCACACACTCTGCGCAAGCGCCGTTCGACGCATCGCAGCCTAATATAGTGGGGCATTTCCCAGTCGGCGGTCATTTGGCAGTGGCAGCAGCATCCAGAAACACGTCTAACCCTCGTACTCTGCTGTTGCAGTTGCTGCATCGAAGCCGAGATGTTTTGACCCAACTGGAGCATACCTGGATGAACTGCTTTTCTTGCGGCCGTTATTATTATCACTCTTTCTGCGAGGAAATACGACGGCTCGGCTCTGCTTCTGGGTTGGCGACTGTGCGGATACTCTCTGCGCAAGCGCCGTTCGACGTATCGCAGGCTAATATAGTGGGGCGTTTCCCAGTCGGCGGTCATTTGGCAGTGGCAGCAGCATCCGGAAACACGTCTAACCCTCGTACTGTGCTGTTGCAGTTGCTGCATCGAAGCCGAGCTGTTTTGACCCAACTGGAGCATACCTGGATCAACCGCTTTTCTTGCGGCCGTTATTATCATCACTGTTTCTGCGAGGAAATACGACGGCTCGGCTCTGCTTCTGGGTTGGCGACTGTGCGGATACTCTCTGCGCAAGCGCCGTTCGACGCATCGCAGGCTAATATAGTGGGGCGTTTCCCAGTCGGCGGTCATTTGGCAGTGGCAGCAGCATCCAGAAACAAGTCTAACCCTCGTACTCCGCTGTTGCAGTTGCTGCATCGAAGCCGAGCTGTTTTGACCCAACTGGTGCATACCTGGATGAACTGCTTTTCTTGAGGCCGTTATTATCATCAGTGTTCCTGCGAGGAAATACGACGGCTCGGCTCTGCTTCTGGGCTGGCGGCTGTGCGGACACACTCTGCGCAAGCGCCGTTCGACGCATCGCAGCCTAGTATAGTGGGGCGTTTCCCAGTCGGCGGTCATTTGGCAGTGGCAGCAGCATCCGGAAACACGTCTAACCCTCGTACTGTGCTGTTGCAGTTGCTGCATCGAAGCCGAGCTGTTTTGACCCAACTGGAGCATACCTGGATCGACTACTTTTCTTGCGGCCGTTATTATCATCACTGTTTCTGCGAGGAAATACGACGGCTCGGCTCTGCTTCTGGGTTGACGACTGTGCGGATACTCTCTGCGCAAGCGCCGTTCGACGCATCGCCGCCTAATATAGTGGGGCATTTCCCAGTCGGCGGTTATTTGGCAGTGGCAGCAGCATCCAGAAACACGTCTAACCCTCGACTCTGCTGTTGCAGTTGCTGCATCGAAGCCGAGCTGTTTTGACCCAACTGGAGCATACCTGGATGAACTGCTTTTCTTGCGGCCGTTATTATTATCACTGTTTCTGCGAGGAAATACGAAGGCTCGGCGCTGCTTCTGGGCTGGCGACTGTGCGGACACACTCTGCGCAAGCGCCGTTCGACGCATCGCAGCCTAGTATAGTGGGGCATTTCCCAGTCGGCGGTCATTTGGCAGTGGCAGCAGCATCCAGAAACACGTCTAACCCTCATACTCTGCTGTTGCAGTTGCTGCATCGAAGCCGAGCTGTTTTGACCCAACTGGAGCATACCTGGATCAACCGCATTTCTTGCGGCCGTTATTATCATCACTGTTTCTGCGAGGAAATACGACGGCTCGGCTCTGCTTCTGGGTTGGCGACTGTGCGCACACACTCTGCGCAAGCGCCGTTCGACGCATCGCAGCCTAATATAGTGGGGCATTTCCCAGTCGGCGATCATTTGGCAGTGGCAGCAGCATCCAGAAACACGTCTAACCCTCGTACTCTGCGGTTGCAGTTGCTGCATCGAAGCCGAGCTGTTTTGACCCAACTGGTGCATACCTGGATGAACTGCTTTTCTTGCGGCCGTTATTATCATCAGTGTTCCTGCGAGGAAATACGACGGCTCGGCTCTGCTTCTGGGCTGGCGACTGTGCGGACACACTCTGCGCAAGCGCCGTTCGACGCATCGCAGCCTAGTATAGTGGGGCGTTTCCCAGTCGGCGGTCATTTGGCAGTGGCAGCAGCATCCGGAAACACGTCTAACCCTCGTACTGTGCTGTTGCAGTTGCTGCATCGAAGCCGAGCTGTTTTGACCCAACTGGAGCATACCTGGATCGACTACTTTTCTTGCGGCCGTTCTTATGATCAATGCTTCTGCGACGCTCGGCTCTGCTTCTGGGTTGGAGACTGTGCGGACACACTCTACGCAAGCGCCGTTCGACGCATCCCAGCTTAATATAGTGGGGCGTTTCCCAGTCGGCGGTCATTTGGAAGTGGCTGCAGCATCCGGAAACACGTCTAACCCTCGTACTGTGCTGTTGCAGTTGCTGCATCGAAGCCGAGCTGATTTGAACCAACTGGAGCATACCTGGATCTACTGTTTTTTATGCGGCCGTTATTATCATCAGTGTTTCTGCGAGGAAATACGACGGCTCGGCTCAGCTTCTAGGTTGGCGACTGTGCGGACACACTCTGCGCAAGCGCCGTTCGACGCATCGCAGCCTAATATAGTGGGGCGTTTCCCATTCGGCGGTCATTTGGCAATGGCAGCAGCATCCGGAAACACGTCTAACCCTCGTACTGTGCTGTTGCAGTTGCTGCATCGAAGCCGAGCTTTTTTGACCCAACTGGAGCATCCCTCGATCAACTGCTTTTCTTGCGGCCGGTTTTATCATCATTTCATTCGGTGAGGAAATGCGACGGCTCGGCTGTGCTTCTGGGTTGGCGAATGTGCGGACACACTCTGCGCAAGCGCTCTTCGACGCATCGCAGCCTAATATAGTGGGGCGTTTCCCAGTCGGCGGTCATTTGGCACTGGCGGCAACATTCGGAAACACGTCTAACCCTCGTACTGTGATGTTGCAGTTGCTGCATCGAAGCCGAGCTGTTTTGACCCAACTGGAGCATCCCTGGATCGACAACTTTTCTTGCGGCCGTTCTTATGATCAATGCTTCTGCGACGCTCGGCTCTGCTTCTGGGTTGGCGACTGTGCGGACACACTCTACGCAATCGCCGTTCGACGCATCCCAGCTTAATATAGTGGGGCGTTTCCCAGTCGGCGGTCATTTGGAAGTGGCTGCAGCATCCGGAAACACGTCTAACCCTCGTACTGTGCTGTTGCAGTTGCTGCATCGAAGCCGAGCTGATTTCACTTAACTGGAGGATCCCTGGATCGACTACTTTTCTTGCGGCCGTTCTTATGATCAATGCTTCTGCGACGCTCGGCTCTGCTTCTGGGTTGGCGAATGTGCGGACACACTCTGCGCAAGCGCCGTCCGACGCATCGCAGCCTAATATAGTGGGGCGTTTCCCAGTCGGCGGTCATTTGGCAGTGGCAGCAGCATCCAGAAACACGTCTAACCCTCGTACTCTGCTGTTGCAGTTGCTGCATCGAAGCCGAGCTGTTTTGGCCCAACTGGAGCATACCTGGATGAACTGCTTTTCTTGCGGCCGTTATTATTATCACTGTTTCTGCGAGGAAATACGACGGCTCGGCTCTGCTTCTGGGCTGGCGACTGTGCCGACACACTCTGCGCAAGCGTCGTTCGACGCATCGCAGCCTAGTATAGTGGGGCGTTTCCCAGTCGGCGGTCATTTCGCAGTGGCGGCAGCATCCGGAAACACGTCTAACCCTCGCACTGTGCTGTTGCAGTTGATGCAGCGAAGCCGAGCTGTTTTGACCCAACTGGAGCATACCTGGATCAACTGCTTTTCGTGCGGCCGTTATTATCATCAATGTTTCTGCTAGTCTCGCCTCTGCTTCTGGGTTGGCGACTGTGCGGATACTCTCTGCGCAAGCGCCGTTCGACCCATCGCAGCCTAATATAGTGGGGCGTTTCCCAGTCGGCGGTCATTTGGCAGTGGCGGCAGCATGCGGAAACACGTCTAACCCTCGCACTGTGCTGTTGCAGTTGATGCAGCGAAGCCGAGCTGTTTTGACCCAACTGGAGCATACCTGGATCAACTGCTTTTCTTGCGGCCGTTCTTATCATCAGAGTTTCTGCGAGGAAATACGACGGCTCGGCTCTGCTTCTGGGTTGGCGACTGTGCGGATACTCTCTGCGCAAGCGCCGTTCGACGCATCGCAGCCTAGTATAGTGGGACGTTTCCCAGTCGGCGGTCATTTCGCAGTGGCGGCAGCATCCGGAAACACGTCTAACCCTCGTACTGTGCTGTTGCAGTTGCTGCATCGAAGCCGAGCTGTTTTGAACCAACTGGAGCATCCCTGGATCAACTGCTTTTCGTGCGGCCGTTATTATCATCAATGTTTCTGCGAGTCTCGCCTCTGCTTCTGGGTTAGCGACTGTGCGGATACTCTCTGCGCAAGCGCCGTTCGACGCATCGCAGCCTAATATAGTGGACGTTTCCCAGTCGGCGGTCATTTGGCAGTGGCAGCAGCCTCCGGAAATACGTCTAACCCTCGTACTGTGCTGTTGCAGTCGCTGCATCGAAGCCGAGCTGTTTTGACCCAACTGGAGCATAACTTGATCAACCGCTTTTCTTGCGGCCGTTCTTACGATCAATGCTTCTGCGACGCTCGGCTCTGCTTCTGGGTTGGCGACTGTGCGGACACACTCTACGCAAGCGCCGTTCGACGCATCCCAGCTTAATATAGTGGGGCGTTTCCCAGTCGGCGGTCATTTGGAAGTGGCTGCAGCATCCGGAAACACGTCTAACCCTCGTACTGTGCTGTTGCAGTTGCTGCATCGAAGCCGAGCTGATTTCACTTAACTGGAGCATCCCTGGATCGACTACTTTTCTTGCGGCCGTTCTTATGATCAATGCTTCTGCGACGCTCGGCTCTGCTTCTGGGTTGGCGAATGTGCGGACACACTCTGCGCAAGCGCTCTTCGACGCATCGCAGCCTAATATAGTGGGGCGTTTCCCAGTCGGCGGTCATTTGGCAGTGGCAGCAGCATCCGGAAACACGTCTAACCCTCGTACTGTGCTGTTGCAGTTGCTGCATCGAAGCCGAGCTGTTTTGACCCAACTGGAGCATCCCTGGATCGACTACTTTTCTTGCGGCCGTTCTTATGATCAATGCTTCTGCGACGCTCGGCTCTGCTTCTGGGTTGGCGACTGTGCGGACACACTCTACGCAAGCGCCGTTCGACGCATCCCAGCTTAATATAGTGGGGCGTTTCCCAGTCGGCGGTCATTTGGAAGTGGCTGCAGCATCCGGAAACGCGTCTAACCCTCGTACTGTGCTGTTGCAGTTGCTGCATCGAAGCCGAGCTGATTTCACTTAACTGGAGCATCCCTGGATCGACTACTTTTCTTGCGGCCGTTCTTATGATCAATGCTTCTGCGACGCTCGGCTCTGCTTCTGGGTTGGCGACTGTGCGGACACACTATGCGCAAGCGCCGTTCGACGCATCGCAGCCTAATATAGTGGGGCGTTTCCCAGTCGGCGCTCATTTGGCAGTGGCAGCAGCATCCGGAAACACGTCTAACCCCCGCATATTGCTGTTGCAGTTGCTGCATCGAAGCAGAGCTGTTTTGACCCAACTGGAGCATACCTGGATGAACTGCTTTTCTTGCGGCCGTTATTATCATCAGTGTTTCTGCAAGGAAATACGACGGCTTGGCTCTGCTTTTGGGCTGGCGACTGTGCGGATACTCTCTGCGCAAGCGCCGTTCGACGCATCGCAGCCTAATATAGTGGGCGTTTCCCAGTCGGCGGTCATTTGGCAGTGGCAGCAGCATCCGGAAACACGTCTAACCCTCGTACTGTGCTGTTGCAGTTGCTGCATCGAAGCCGAGCTGTTTTGACCCAACTGGAGCATACCTGGATGAACTGCTTTTCTTGCGGCCGTTATTATTATCACTGTTTCTGCGAGGAAATACGACGGCTCGGCTCTGCTTCTGGGTTGGCGACTGTGCGGATACTCTCTGCGCAAGCGCCGTTCGACGCATCGCAGCCTAATATAGTGGGGCGTTTCCCAGTCGGCGGTCATTTGGCAGTGGCAGCAGCATCCGCAAACACGTCTATCCCTCGTACTGTGCTGTTGCAGTTGCTGCATCGAAGCCGAGCTGTTTTCACCCAGCTGGAGCATACCTGGATCAACTGCTTTTCTTGCGGCCGTTATTATCATCAGTGTTTCTGCGAGGAAATACGACGGCTCGGCTCTGCTTCTGGGTTGGCGACGGTGCGCACACACTCTGCGCAAGCGCCGTTCGACGCATCGCAGCCTAATATAGTGGGGCATTTCCCAGTCGGCGGTCATTTGGCAGTGGCGGCAGCATGCGGAAACACGTCTAACCCTCGCACTGTGCTGTTGCAGTTGATGCAGCGAAGCCGAGCTGTTTTGACCCAACTGGAGCATACCTGGATCAACTGCTTTTCTTGCGGCCGTTCTTATCATCAGTGTTTCTGCGAGGAAATACGACCGCTCGGCTCTGCTTCTGGGTTGGCGACTGTGCGGATACTCTCTGCGCAAGCGCCGTTCCACGCATCGCAGCCTAGTATAGTGGGACGTTTCCCAGTCGGCGGTCATTTCGCAGTGGCGGCAGCATCCGGAAAATCGTCTAACCCTCGTACTGTGCTGTTGCAGTTGCTGCATCGAAGCCGAGCTGTTTTGAACCAACTGGAGCATCCCTGGATCAACTGCTTTTCGTGCGGCCGTTATTATCATCAATGTTTCTGCGAGTCTCGCCTCTGCTTCTGGGTTAGCGACTGTGCGGATACTCTCTGCGCAAGCGCCGTTCGACGCATCGCAGCCTAATATAGTGGACGTTTCCCAGTCGGCGGTCATTTGGCAGTCGCAGCAGCATCCGGAAATACGTCTAACCCTCGTACTGTGCTGTTGCAGTCGCTGCATCGAAGCCGAGCTGTTTTGACCCAACTGGAGCATACCTGGATCAACCGCTTTTCTTGCGGCCGTTATCATCACTGTTTCTGCGAGGAAATACGACGGCTCGGCTCTGCTTCTGGGTTGGTGACTGTGCGGATACTCTCTGCGCAAGCGCCGCTCGACGCATCGCAGCCTAATATAGTGGGGCGTTTCCCAGTCGGCGGTTATTTGGCAGTGGCGGCAGCATCCGGAAACACGTCTAACCCTCGCACTGTGCTGTTGCAGTTGATGCAGCGAACCGAGCTGTTTTGACCCAACTGGAGCATACCTGGATTAACTGCTTTTCTTGCGGCCGTTCTTATCATCAGTGTTTCTGCGAGGAAATACGACGGCTCGGCTCTGCTTCTGGGTTGGCGACTGTGCGGATACTCTCTGCGCAAGCGCCGTTCGACGCATCGCAGGGACGTTTCCCAGTCGGCGGTCATTTGGCAGTGGCGGCAGCATCCGGAAACACGTCTAACCCTCGTACTGTGCTGTTGCAGTTGCTGCATCGAAGCCGAGCTGTTTTGACCCAATTGGAGCATCCCTGGATCAACTGCTTTTCGTGCGGCCGTTATTATCATCAATGTTTCTGCTAGTCTCGCCTCTGCTTCTGGGTTGGCGACTGTGCGAATACTCTCTGCGCAAGCGCCGTTCGACGCATCGCAGCCTAATATAGTGGGGCGTTTCCCAGTCGGCGGTCATTTGGCAGTGGCAGCAGCATCCGGAAACACGTCTAACCCTCGTACTGTGCTGTTGCAGTTGCTGCATCGAAGCCGAGCTGTTTTGACCCAACTGGAGCATACCTGGATCAACTGCTTTTCTTGCAGCCGTTATTATCATCAGTGTTTCTGCGAGGAAATACGACGTCTCGGCTCTGCTTCTGGGTTGGCGACTGTGCGAATACTCTCTGCGCAAGCGCCGTTCGACGCATCGCAGCCTAATATAGTGGGGCGTTTCCCAGTCGGCGGTCATTTGGCAGTGGAAGCAGCATCCGGAAACACGTCTAACCCTCGTACTGTGCTGTTGCAGTTGCTGCATCGAAGCCGAGCTGTTTTGACACAACTGGAGCATACCTGGATGAACTGCTTTTCTTGCGGCCGTTATTATCATCACTGTTTCTGCGAGGAAGTACGACGGCTCGGCTCTGCTTCTGGGTTGGCTACGTTGCGGACACACTCTGCGCAAGCGCCGTTCGACGCATCGCAGCCTAGTATAGTGGGGCGTTTCCCAGTCGGCGGTCATTTGGCAATGGCAGCAGCATCCGGACACACGTCTACCCCTCGTACTGTGCTGTTGCTGCATTGAAACCGAGCTGTTTTGACCCAACTGGAGCATACCTGGATCAACTGCTTTTCTTGCGGCCGTTCTTAGGATCAATGTTTCTGCGAGGCCCGGCCCTGCTTCTGGGTTGGCGACTGTGCGGACACACTATGCGCAAGCGCCGTTCGACGCATCGGAGCCTAATATAGTGGGGCGTTTCCCAGTCGGCGGTTATTTGGCAGTGCAGCAGCATCCGGAAACACGTCTAACCCCCGTATATTGCTGTTGCAGTTGCTGCATCGAAGCAGAGCTGTTTTGACCCAACTGGAGCATACCTGGATCAAATGCTTTTCTTGCGGCCGTTATTATCATCAGTGTTTCTGCAAGGAAATACGACGGCTTGGCTCTGCTTCTGGGCTGGCGACTGTGCGGACATGCTCTGCGCAAGCGCCGTTCGACGCATCGCAGCCTAATATTGTGGGGCGTTTCCCAGTCGGCGGTCATTTGGCAGTGGCAGCAGAATCCGGAAACACGTCTAACCCTCGTACTGTGCTGTTGCAGTTGCTGCATCGAAGCCGAGCTGTTTTGACCCAACTGGAGCATACCTGGATCAACTGCTTTTCTTGCGGCCGTTCTTATCATCAGTGTTTCTGCGAGGAAATACGACGGCTCGGCTCTGCTTCTGGGTTGGCGACTGTGCGGATACTCTCTGCGCAAGCGCCGTTCGACGCGTCGCAGCCTAATATAGTGGGACGTTTCCCAGTCGGCGGTCATTTCGCAGTGGCGGCAGCATCCGGAAACACGTCTAACCCTCGTACTGTGCTGTTGCAGTTGCTGCATCGAAGCCGAGCTGTTTTGAACCAACTGGAGCATCCCTGGATCAACTGCTTTTCGTGCGGCCGTTATTATCATCAATGTTTCTGCGAGTCTCGCCTCTGCTTCTGGGTTAGCGACTGTGCGGATACTCTCTGCGCAAGCGCCGTTCGACGCATCGCAGCCTAATATAGTGGACGTTTCCCAGTCGGCGGTCATTTGCAGTGGCAGCAGCATCCGGAAATACGTCTAACCCTCGTACTGTGCAGTTGCAGTTGCTGCATCGAAGCCGAGCTGTTTTGACCAAAGTGAAGCATACCTGGATCAACCGCTTTCCTTGCGGCCGTTATTATTATCACTGTTTCTGCGAGGAAATACGACGGCTCGGCTCTGCTTCTGTGTTGGCGACTGTGCGGACACACTATGCGCAAGCGCCGTTCGACGCATCGCAGCCTAATATAGTGGGGCGTTTCCCAGTCGGCGGTCATTTGGCAGTGGCAGCAGCATCCGGAAACACGTCTAACCCCCGTATATTGCTGTTGCAGTTGCTGCATCGAAGCAGAGCTGTTTTGACCCAACTGGAGCATACCTGGATCAACTGCTTTTCTTGCGGCCGTTATTATCATCAGTGTATCTGCAAGGAAATACGACGGCTTGGCTCTGCTTCTGGGCTGGCGACTGTGCGGACATGCTCTGCGCAAGCGCCGTTCGACGCATCGCAGCCTAATATTGTGGGGCGTTTCCCAGTCGGCGGACATTTGGCAGTGGCAGCAGGATCCGGAAACACGTCTAACCCTCGTACTGTGCTGTTGCAGTTGCTGCATCGAAGCCGAGCTGTTTTGACCCAACTGGAGCATACCTGGATCAACTGCTTTTCTTGCGGCCGTTATTATTATCACTGTTTCTGCGAGGAAATACGACGGCTCGGCTCTGCTTCTGGGCTGGCGACTGTGCCGACACACTCTGCGCAAGCGCCGTTCGACGCATCGCAGCCTAGTATAGTGGGGCGTTTCCCAGTCGGCGGTCATTTGGCAGTGGCAGCAGCATGCGAAAACACGTCTAACCCTCGCACTGTGCTGTTGCAGTTGATGCAGCGAAGCCGAGCTGTTTTGACCCAACTGGAGCACACCTGGATCAACTGCTTTTCTTGCGGCCGTTCTTATCATCAGTGTTTCTGCGAGGAAATACGACGGCTCGGCTCTGCTTCTGGGTTGGCGACTGTGCGGATACTCTCTGCGCAAGCGCCGTTCCACGCATCGCAGCCTAGTATAGTGGGACGTTTCCCAGTCGGCGGTCATTTCGCAGTGGCGGCAGCATCCGGAAAATCGTCTAACCCTCGTACTGTGCTGTTGCAGTTGCTGCATCGAAGCCGAGCTGTTTTGAACCAACTGGAGCATCCCTGGATCAACTGCTTTTCGTGCGGCCGTTATTATCATCAATGTTTCTGCGAGTCTCGCCTCTGCTTCTGGGTTAGCGACTGTGCGGATACTCTCTGCGCAAGCGCCGTTCGACGCATCGCAGCCTAATATAGTGGACGTTTCCCAGTCGGCGGTCATTTGGCAGTGGCAGCAGCATCCGGAAATACGTCTAACCCTCGTACTGTGCTGTTGCAGTCGCTGCATCGAAGCCGAGCTGTTTTGACCCAACTGGAGCATACCTGGATCAACCGCTTTTCTTGCGGCCGTTATCATCACTGTTTCTGCGAGGAAATACGACGGCTCGGCTCTGCTTCTGGGTTGGTGACTGTGCGGATACTCTCTGCGCAAGCGCCGCTCGACGCATCGCAGCCTAATATAGTGGGGCGTTTCCCAGTCGGCGGTTATTTGGCAGTGGCGGCAGCATCCGGAAACACGTCTAACCCTCGCACTGTGCTGTTGCAGTTGATGCAGCGAAGCCGAGCTGTTTTGACCCAACTGGAGCATACCTGGATTAACTGCTTTTCTTGCGGCCGTTCTTATCATCAGTGTTTCTGCGAGGAAATACGACGGCTCGGCTCTGCTTCTGGGTTGGCGACTGTGCGGATACTCTCTGCGCAAGCGCCGTTCGACGCATCGCAGGGACGTTTCCCAGTCGGCGGTCATTTGGCAGTGGCGGCAGCATCCGGAAACACGTCTAACCCTCGTACTGTGCTGTTGCAGTTGCTGCATCGAAGCCGAGCTGTTTTGACCCAATTGGAGCATCCCTGGATCAACTGCTTTTCGTGCGGCCGTTATTATCATCAATGTTTCTGCTAGTCTCGCCTCTGCTTCTGGGTTGGCGACTGTGCGAATACTCTCTGCGCAAGCGCCGTTCGACGCATCGCAGCCTAATATAGTGGGGCGTTTCCCAGTCGGCGGTCATTTGGCAGTGGAAGCAGCATCCGGAAACACGTCTAACCCTCGTACTGTGCTGTTGCAGTTGCTGCATCGAAGCCGAGCTGTTTTGACACAACTGGAGCATACCTGGATGAACTGCTTTTCTTGCGGCCGTTATTATCATCACTGTTTCTGCGAGGAAGTACGACGGCTCGGCTCTGCTTCTGGGTTGGCTACGTTGCGGACACACTCTGCGCAAGCGCCGTTCGACGCATCGCAGCCTAGTATAGTGGGGCGTTTCCCAGTCGGCGGTCATTTGGCAATGGCAGCAGCATCCGGACACACGTCTACCCCTCGTACTGTGCTGTTGCTGCATTGAAACCGAGCTGTTTTGACCCAACTGGAGCATACCTGGATCAACTGCTTTTCTTGCGGCCGTTCTTAGGATCAATGTTTCTGCGAGGCCCGGCCCTGCTTCTGGGTTGGCGACTGTGCGGACACACTATGCGCAAGCGCCGTTCGACGCATCGGAGCCTAATATAGTGGGGCGTTTCCCAGTCGGCGGTTATTTGGCAGTGCAGCAGCATCCGGAAACACGTCTAACCCCCGTATATTGCTGTTGCAGTTGCTGCATCGAAGCAGAGCTGTTTTGACCCAACTGGAGCATACCTGGATCAAATGCTTTTCTTGCGGCCGTTATTATCATCAGTGTTTCTGCAAGGAAATACGACGGCTTGGCTCTGCTTCTGGGCTGGCGACTGTGCGGACATGCTCTGCGCAAGCGCCGTTCGACGCATCGCAGCCTAATATTGTGGGGCGTTTCCCAGTCGGCGGTCATTTGGCAGTGGCAGCAGAATCCGGAAACACGTCTAACCCTCGTACTGTGCTGTTGCAGTTGCTGCATCGAAGCCGAGCTGTTTTGACCCAACTGGAGCATACCTGGATCAACTGCTTTTCTTGCGGCCGTTCTTATCATCAGTGTTTCTGCGAGGAAATACGACGGCTCGGCTCTGCTTCTGGGTTGGCGACTGTGCGGATACTCTCTGCGCAAGCGCCGTTCGACGCGTCGCAGCCTAATATAGTGGGACGTTTCCCAGTCGGCGGTCATTTCGCAGTGGCGGCAGCATCCGGAAACACGTCTAACCCTCGTACTGTGCTGTTGCAGTTGCTGCATCGAAGCCGAGCTGTTTTGAACCAACTGGAGCATCCCTGGATCAACTGCTTTTCGTGCGGCCGTTATTATCATCAATGTTTCTGCGAGTCTCGCCTCTGCTTCTGGGTTAGCGACTGTGCGGATACTCTCTGCGCAAGCGCCGTTCGACGCATCGCAGCCTAATATAGTGGACGTTTCCCAGTCGGCGGTCATTTGCAGTGGCAGCAGCATCCGGAAATACGTCTAACCCTCGTACTGTGCAGTTGCAGTTGCTGCATCGAAGCCGAGCTGTTTTGACCAAACTGAAGCATACCTGGATCAACCGCTTTTCTTGCGGCCGTTATTATTATCACTGTTTCTGCGAGGAAATACGACGGCTCGGCTCTGCTTCTGTGTTGGCGACTGTGCGGACACACTATGCGCAAGCGCCGTTCGACGCATCGCAGCCTAATATAGTGGGGCGTTTCCCAGTCGGCGATCATTTGGCAGTGGCAGCAGCATCCGGAAACACGTCTAACCCCCGTATATTGCTGTTGCAGTTGCTGCATCGAAGCAGAGCTGTTTTGACCCAACTGGAGCATACCTGGATCAACTGCTTTTCTTGCGGCCGTTATTATCATCAGTGTATCTGCAAGGAAATACGACGGCTTGGCTCTGCTTCTGGGCTGGCGACTGTGCGGACATGCTCTGCGCAAGCGCCGTTCGACGCATCGCAGCCTAATATTGTGGGGCGTTTCCCAGTCGGCGGACATTTGGCAGTGGCAGCAGGATCCGGAAACACGTCTAACCCTCGTACTGTGCTGTTGCAGTTGCTGCATCGAAGCCGAGCTGTTTTGACCCAACTGGAGCATACCTGGATCAACTGCTTTTCTTGCGGCCGTTATTATTATCACTGTTTCTGCGAGGAAATACGACGGCTCGGCTCTGCTTCTGGGCTGGCGACTGTGCCGACACACTCTGCGCAAGCGCCGTTCGACGCATCGCAGCCTAGTATAGTGGGGCGTTTCCCAGTCGGCGGTCATTTGGCAGTGGCAGCAGCATGCGAAAACACGTCTAACCCTCGCACTGTGCTGTTGCAGTTGATGCAGCGAAGCCGAGCTGTTTTGACCCAACTGGAGCACACCTGGATCAACTGCTTTTCTTGCGGCCGTTCTTATCATCAGTGTTTCTGCGAGGAAATACGACGGCTCGGCTCTGCTTCTGGGTTGGCGACTGTGCGGATACTCTCTGCGCAAGCGCCGTTCGACGCGTCGCAGCCTAATATAGTGGGACGTTTCCCAGTCGGCGGTTATTTCGCAGTGGCGGCAGCATCCGGAAACACGTCTAACCCTCGTACTGTGCTGTTGCAGTTGCTGCATCGAAGCCGAGCTGTTTTGAACCAACTGGAGCATCCCTGGATCAACTGCTTTTCTTGCGGCCGTTCTTATCATCAGTGTTTCTGCGAGGAAATACGACGGCTCGGCTCTGCTTCTGGGTTGGCGACTGTGCGGATACTTTCTGCGCAAGCGCCGTTCGACGCATCGCAGGGACGTTTCCCAGTCGGCGGTCATTTGGCAGTGGCGGCAGCATCCGGAAACACGTCTAACCCTCGTACTGTGCTGTTGCAGTTGCTGCATCGAAGCCGAGCTGTTTTGAACCAACTGGAGCATCCCTGGATCAACTGCTTTTCGTGCGGCCGTTATTATCATCAATGTTTCTGCGAGTCTCGCCTCTGCTTCTGGGTTAGCGACTGTGCGGATACTCTCTGCGCAAGCGCCGTTCGACGCATCGCAGCCTAATATAGTGGACGTTTCCCAGTCGGCGGTCATTTGGCAGTGGCAGCAGCATCCGGAAATACGTCTAACCCTCGTACTGTGCTGTTGCAGTTGCTGCATCGAAGCCGAGCTGTTTTGACCCAAATGGAGCATACCTGGATCAACCGCTTTTCTTGCGGCCGTTATCATCACTGTTTCTGCGAGGAAATACGACGGCTCGGCTCTGCTTCTGGGTTGGCGACTGTGCGGACACACTATGCGCAAGCGCCGTTCGACGCATCGCAGCCTAATATAGTGCGGCGTTTCCCAGTCGGCGGTCATTTGGCAGTGGCAGCAGCAGCCGGAAACACGTCTAACCCCCGTATATTGCTGTTGCAGTTGCTGCATCGAAGCAGAGCTGTTTTGACCCAACTGGAGCATACCTGGATCAACTGCTTTTCTTGCGGCCGTTATTATCATCAGTGTTTCTGCAAGGAAATACGACGGCGTGGCTCTGCTTCTGGGCTGGCGACTGTGTGGACATGCTCTGCGCAAGCGCCGTTCGACGCATCGCAGCCTAATATTGTGGGGCGTTTCCCAGTCGGCGGTCATTTGGCAGTGGCAGCAGGATCCGGAAACACGTCTAACCCTCGTACTGTGCTGTTGCAGTTGCTGCATCGAAGCCGAGCTGTTTTGACCCAACTGGAGCATACCTGGATCAACTGCTTTTCTTGCGGCCGTTCTTATCATCAGTGTTTCTGCGAGGAAATACGACGGCTCGGCTCTGCTTCTGGGTTGGCGACTGTGCGGATACTCTCTGCGCAAGCGCCGTTCGACGCGTCGCAGCCTAATATAGTGGGACGTTTCCCAGTCGGCGGTCATTTGGCAGTGGCGGCAGCATCCGGAAACACGTCTAACCCTCGTACTGTGCTGTTGCAGTTGCTGCATCGAAGCCGAGCTGTTTTGAACCAACTGGAGCATCCCTGGATCAACTGCTTTTCGTGCGGCCGTTATTATCATCAATGTTTCTGCGAGTCTCGCCTCTGCTTCTGGGTTAGCGACTGTGCGGATACTCTCTGCGCAAGCGCCGTTCGACGCATCGCAGCCTAATATAGTGGACGTTTCCCAGTCGGCGGTCATTTGGCAGTGGCAGCAGCATCCGGAAATACGTCTAACCCTCGTACTGTGCTGTTGCAGTTGCTGCATCGAAGCCGAGCTGTTTTGACCCAAATGGAGCATACCTGGATCAACCGCTTTTCTTGCGGCCGTTATCATCACTGTTTCTGCGAGGAAATACGACGGCTCGGCTCTGCTTCTGGGTTGGCGACTGTGCGGACACACTATGCGCAAGCGCCGTTCGACGCATCGCAGCCTAATATAGTGCGGCGTTTCCCAGTCGGCGGTCATTTGGCAGTGGCAGCAGCAGCCGGAAACACGTCTAACCCCCGTATATTGCTGTTGCAGTTGCTGCATCGAAGCAGAGCTGTTTTGACCCAACTGGAGCATACCTGGATCAACTGCTTTTCTTGCGGCCGTTATTATTATCACTGTTTCTGCGAGGAAATACGACGGCTCGGCTCTGCTTCTGGGCTGGCGACTGTGCCGACACACTCTGCGCAAGCGCCGTTCGACGCATCGCAGCCTAGTATAGTGGGGCGTTTCCCAGTCGGCGGTCATTTGGCAGTGGCAGCAGCATGCGGAAACACGTCTAACCCTCGCACTGTGCTGTTGCAGTTGATGCAGCGAAGCCGAGCTGTTTTGACCCAACTGGAGCACACCTGGATCAACTGCTTTTCTTGCGGCCGTTCTTATCATCAGTGTTTCTGCGAGGAAATACGACGGCTCAGCTCTGCTTCTGGGTTGGCGACTGTGCGGATACTCTCTGCGCAAGCGCCGTTCGACGCGTCGCAGCCTAATATAGTGGGACGTTTCCCAGTCGGCGGTTATTTCGCAGTGGCGGCAGCATCCGGAAACACGTCTAACCCTCGTACTGTGCTGTTGCAGTTGCTGCATCGAAGCCGAGCTGTTTTGAACCAACTGGAGCATCCCTGGATCAACTGCTTTTCTTGCGGCCGTTCTTATCATCAGTGTTTCTGCGAGGAAATACGACGGCTCGGCTCTGCTTCTGGGTTGGCGACTTTGCGGATACTCTCTGCGCAAGCGCCGTTCGACGCATCGCAGGGACCTTTCCCAGTCGGCGGTCATTTGGCAGTGGCGGCAGCATCCGGAAACACGTCTAACCCTCATACTGTGCTGTTGCAGTTGCTGCATCGAAGCCGAGCTGTTTTGAACCAACTGGAGCATCCCTGGATCAACTGCTTTTCGTGCGGCCGTTATTATCATCAATGTTTCTGCGAGTCTCGCCTCTGCTTCTGGGTTAGCGACTGTGCGGATACTCTCTGCGCAAGCGCCGTTCGACGCATCGCAGCCTAATATAGTGGACGTTTCCCAGTCGGCGGTCATTTGGCAGTGGCAGCAGCATCCAGAAATACGTCTAACCCTCGTACTGTGCTGTTGCAGTTGCTGCATCGAAGCCGAGCTGTTTTGACCCAAATGGAGCATACCTGGATCAACCGCTTTTCTTGCGGCCGTTATCATCACTGTTTCTGCGAGGAAATACGACGGCTCGGCTCTGCTTCTGCGTTGGCGACTGTGCGGACACACTATGCGCAAGCGCCGTTCGACGCATCGCAGCCTAATATAGTGGGGCGTTTCCCAGTCGGCGGTCATTTGGCAGTGGCAGCAGCATCCGGAAACACGTCTAACCCCCGTATATTGCTGTTGCAGTTGCTGCATCGAAGCAGAGCTGTTTTGACCCAACTGGAGCATACCTGGATCAACTGCTTTTCTTGCGGCCGTTATTATCATCAGTGTTTCTGCAAGGAAATACGACGGCTTGGCTCTGCTTCTGGGCTGGCGACTGTGCGGACATGCTCTGCGCAAGCGCCGTTCGACGCATCGCAGTCTAATATTGTGGGGCGTTTCCCAGTCGGCGGTCATTTGGCAGTGGCAGCAGGATCCGGAAACACGCCTAACCCTCGTACTGTGCTGTTGCAGTTGCTGCATCGAAGCCGAGCTGTTTTGACCCAACTGGAGCATACTTGGATCAACTGCTTTTCTTGCGGCCGTTATTATTATCACTGTTTCTGCGAGGAAATACGACGGCTCGGCTCTGCTTCTGGGCTGGCGACTGTGCCGACACACTCTGCGCAAGCGCCGTTCGACGCATCGCAGCCTAGTATAGTGGGGCGTTTCCCAGTCGGCGGTCATTTGGCAGTGGCAGCAGCATGCGGAAACACGTCTAACCCTCGCACTGTGCTGATGCAGTTGATGCAGCGAAGCCGAGCTGTTTTGACCCAACTGGAGCACACCTGGATCAACTGCTTTTCTTGCGGCCGTTCTTATCATCAGTGTTTCTGCGAGGAAATACGACGGCTCGGCTCTGCTTCTGGGTTGGCGACTGTGCGGATACTCTCTGCGCAAGCGCCGTTCGACGCGTCGCAGCCTAATATAGTGGGACGTTTCCCAGTCGGCGGTTATTTCGCAGTGGCGGCAGCATCCGTAAACACGTATAACCCTCGTACTGTGCTGTTGCAGTTGCTGCATCGAAGCCGAGCTGTTTTGAACCAACTGGAGCATCCCTGGATCAACTGCTTTTCTTGCGGCCGTTCTTATCATCAGTGTTTCTGCGAGGAAATACGACGGCCCGGCTCTGCTTCTGGGTTGGCGACTGTGCGGATACTCTCTGCGCAAGCGCCGTTTGACGCATCGCAGGGACGTTTCCCAGTCGGCGGTCATTTGGCAGTGCCGGCAGCATCCGGAAACACGTCTAACCCTCGGACTGTGCTGTTGCAGTTGCAGCATCGAAGCCGAGCTGTTTTGAACCAACTGGAGCATCCCTGGATCAACTGCTTTTCGTGCGGCCGTTATTATCATCAATGTTTCTGCGAGTCTCGCCTCTGCTTCTGGGTTAGCGACTGTGCGGATACTCTCTGCGCAAGCGCCGTTCGACGCATCGCAGCCTAATATAGTGGACGTTTCCCAGTCGGCGGTCATTTGGCAGTGGCAGCAGCATCCGGAAATACGTCTAACCCTCGTACTGTGCTGTTGCAGTTGCTGCATCGAAGCCGAGCTGTTTTGACCCAAATGGAGCATACCTGGATCAACCGCTTTTCTTGCGGCCGTTATCATCACTGTTTCTGCGAGGAAATACGACGGCTCGGCTCTGCTTCTGGGTTGGCGACTGTGCGGACACACTATGCGCAAGCGCCGTTCGACGCATCGCAGCCTAATATAGTGGGGCGTTTCCCAGTCGGCGGTCATTTGGCAGTGGCAGCAGCATCCGGAAACACGTCTAACCCCCGTATATTGCTGTTGCAGTTGCTGCATCGAAGCAGAGCTGTTTTGACCCAACTGGAGCATACCTGGATCAACTGCTTTTCTTGCGGCCGTAATTATCATCAGTGTTTCTGCAAGGAAATACGACGGCTTGGCTCTGCTTCTGGGCTGGCGACTGTGCGGACATGCTCTGCGCAAGCGCCGTTCGACGCATCGCAGCCTAATATTGTGGGGCGTTTCCCAGTCGGCGGTCATTTGGCAGTGGCAGCAGGATCCGGAAACACGTCTAACCCTCGTACTGTGCTGTTGCAGTTGCTGCATCGAAGCCGAGCTGTTTTGACCCAACTGGAGCATACCTGGATCAACTGCTTTTCTTGCGGCCGTTCTTATCATCAGTGTTTCTGCGAGGAAATACGACGGCTCGGCTCTGCTTCTGGGTTGGCGACTGTGCGGATACTCTCTGCGCAAGCGCCGTTCGACGCGTCGCAGCCTAATATAGTGGGACGTTTCCCAGTCGGCGGTCATTTCGCAGTGGCGGCAGCATCCGGAAACACGTCTAACCCTCGTACTGTGCTGTTGCAGTTGCTGCATCGAAGCCGAGCTGTTTTGAACCAACTGGAGCATCCCTGGATCAACTGCTTTTCGTGCGGCCGTTATTATCATCAATGTTTCTGCGAGTCTCGCCTCTGCTTCTGGGTTAGCGACTGTGCGGATACTCTCTGCGCAAGCGCCGTTCGACGCATCGCAGCCTAATATAGTGGACGTTTCCCAGTCGGCGGTCATTTGGCAGTGGCAGCAGCATCCGGAAATACGTCTAACCCTCGTACTGTGCTGTTGCAGTTGCTGCATCGAAGCCGAGCTGTTTTGACCCAACTGGAGCATACCTGGATCAACCGCTTTTCTTGCGGCCGTTATCATCACTGTTTCTGCGAGGAAATACGACGGCTCGGCTCTGCTTCTGGGTTGGCGACTGTGCGGACACACTATGCGCAAGCGCCGTTCGACGCATCGCAGCCTAATATAGTGGGGCGTTTCCCAGTCGGCGGTCATTTCGCAGTGGCAGCAGCATCCGGAAACACGTCTAACCCCCGTATATTGCTGTTGCAGTTGCTGCATCGAAGCAGAGCTGTTTTGACCCAACTGGAGCATACCTGGATAAACTGCTTTTCTTGCGGCCGTTATTATCATCAGTCTATCTGCAAGGAAATACGACGGCTTGGCTCTGCTTCTGGGCTGGCGACTGTGCGGACATGCTCTGCGCAAGCGCCGTTCGACGCATCGCAGCCTAATATTGTGGGGCGTATCCCAGTCGGCGGTCATTTGGCAGTGGCAGCAGGATCCGGAAACACGCCTAACCCTCGTACTGTGCTGTTGCAGTTGCTGCATCGAAGCCGAGCTGTTTTGACCCAACTGGAGCATACCTGGATCAACTGCTTTTCTTGCGGCCGTTATTATTATCACTGTTTCTGCGAGGAAATACGACGGCTCGGCTCTGCTTCTGGGCTGGCGACTGTGCCGACACACTCTGCGCAAGCGCCGTTCGACGCATCGCAGCCTAGTATAGTGGGGCGTTTCCCAGTCGGCGGTCATTTGGCAGTGGCAGCAGCATGCGGAAACACGTCTAACCCTCGCACTGTGCTGTTGCAGTTGATGCAGCGAAGCCGAGCTGTTTTGACCCAACTGGAGCACACCTGGATCAACCTCTTTTCTTGCGGCCGTTCTTATCATCAGTGTTTCTGCGAGGAAATACGACGGCTCGGCTCTGCTTCTGGGTTGGCGACTGTGCGGATACTCTCTGCGCAAGCGCCGTTCGACGCGTCGCAGCCTAATATAGTGGGACGTTTCCCAGTCGGCGGTTATTTCGCAGTGGCGGCAGCATCCGTAAACACGTATAACCCTCGTACTGTGCTGTTGCAGTTGCTGCATCGAAGCCGAGCTGTTTTGAACCAATTGGAGCATCCCTGGATCAACTGCTTTTCTTGCGGCCGTTCTTATCATCAGTGTTTCTGCGAGGAAATACGACGGCCCGGCTCTGCTTCTGGGTTGGCGACTGTGCGGATACTCTCTGCGCAAGCGCCGTTCGACGCATCGCAGGGACGTTTCCCTGTCGGCGGTCATTTGGCAGTGGCGGCAGCATCCGGAAACACGTCTAACCCTCGGACTGTGCTGTTGCAGTTGCTGCATCGAAGCCGAGCTGTTTTGAACCAACTGGAGCATCCCTGGATCGACTGCTTTTCGTGCGGCCGTTATTATCATCAATGTTTCTGCGAGTCTCGCCTCTGCTTCTGGGTTAGCGACTGTGCGGATACTCTCTGCGCAAGCGCCGTTCGACGCATCGCAGCCTAATATAGTGGACGTTTCCCAGTCGGCGGTCATTTGGCAGTGGCAGCAGCATCCGGAAATACGTCTAACCCTCGTACTGTTCTGTTGCAGTTGCTGCATCGAAGCCGAGCTGTTTTGACCGAAATGGAGCATACCTGGATCAACCGCTTTTCTTGCGGCCGTTATCATCACTGTTTCTGCGAGGAAATACGACGGCTCGGCTCTGCTTCTGGGTTGGCGACTGTGCGGACACACTATGCGCAAGCGCCGTTCGACGCATCGCAGCCTAATATAGTGGGGCGTTTCCCAGTCGGCGGTCATTTGGCAGTGGCAGCAGCATCCGGAAACACGTCTAACCCCCGTATATTGCTGTTGCAGTTGCTGCATCGAAGCAGAGCTGTTTTGACCCAACTGCAGCATACCTGGATCAACTGCTTTTCTTGCGGCCGTAATTATCATCAGTGTTTCGGCAAGGAAATACGACGGCTTGGCTCTGCTTCTGGGCTGGCGACTGTGCGGACATGCTCCGCGCAAGCGCCGTTCGACGCATCGCAGCCTAATATTGTGGGGCGTTTCCCAGTCGGCGGTCATTTGGCAGTGGCAGCAGGATCCGGAAACACGTCTAACCCTCGTACTGTGCTGTTGCAGTTGCTGCATCGAAGCCGAGCTGTTTTGACCCAACTGGAGCATACCTGGATCAACTGCTTTTCTTGCGGCCGTTCTTATCATCAGTGTTTCTGCGAGGAAATACGACGGCTCGGCTCTGCTTCTGGGTTGGCGACTGTGCGGATACTCTCTGCGCAAGCGCCGTTCGACGCGTCGCAGCCTAATATAGTGGGACGTTTCCCAGTCGGCGGTCATTTCGCAGTGGCGGCAGCATCCGGAAACACGTCTAACCCTCGTACTGTGCTGTTGCAGTTGCTGCATCGAAGCCGAGCTGTTTTGAACCAACTGGAGCATCCCTGGATCAACTGCTTTTCGTGCGGCCGTTATTATCATCAATGTTTCTGCGAGTCTCGCCTCTGCTTCTGGGTTAGCGACTGTGCGGATACTCTCTGCGCAAGCGCCGTTCGACGCATCGCAGCCTAATATAGTGGACGTTTCCCAGTCGGCGGTCATTTGGCAGTGGCAGCAGCATCCGGAAATACGTCTAACCCTCGTACTGTGCTGTTGCAGTTGCTGCATCGAAGCCGAGCTGTTTTGACCCAACTGGAGCATACCTGGATCAACCGCTTTTCTTGCGGCCGTTATCATCACTGTTTCTTCGAGGAAATACGACGGCTCGGCTCTGCTTCTGGGTTGGCGACTGTGCGGACACACTATGCGCAAGCGCCGTTCGACGCATCGCAGCCTAATATAGTGGGGCGTTTCCCAGTCGGCGGTCATTTGGCAGTGGCAGCAGCATCCGGAAACACGTCTAACCCCCGTATATTGCTGTTGCAGTTGCTGCATCGAAGCAGAGCTGTTTTGACCCAACTGGAGCATACCTGGATAAACTGCTTTTCTTGCGGCCGTTATTATTATCACTGTTTCTGCGAGGAAATACGACGGCTCGGCTCTGCTTCTGGGCTGGCGACTGTGCCGACACACTCTGCGCAAGCGCCGTTCGACGCATCGCAGCCTTGTATAGTGGGGCGTTTCCCAGTCGGCGGTCATTTGGCAGTGGCAGCAGCATGCGGAAACACGTCTAACCCTCGCACTGTGCTGTTGCAGTTGATGCAGCGAAGCCGAGCTGTTTTCACCCAACTGGAGCACACCTGGATCAACTGCTTTTCTTGCGGCCGTTCTTATCATCAGTGTTTCTGCGAGGAAATACGACGGCTCAGCTCTGCTTCTGGGTTGGCGACTGTGCGGATACTCTCTGCGCAAGCGCCGTTCGACGCGTCGCAGCCTAATATAGTGGGACGTTTCCCAGTCGGCGGTTATTTCGCAGTGGCGGCAGCATCCGGAAACACGTCTAACCCTCGTACTGTGCTGTTGCAGTTGCTGCATCGAAGCCGAGCTGTTTTGAACCAACTGGAGCATCCCTGGATCAACTGCTTTTCTTGCGGCCGTTCTTATCATCAGTGTTTCTGCGAGGAAATACGACGGCTCGGCTCTGCTTCTGGGTTGGCGACTTTGCGGATACTCTCTGCGCAAGCGCCGTTCGACGCATCGCAGGGACCTTTCCCAGTCGGCGGTCATTTGGCAGTGGCGGCAGCATCCGGAAACACGTCTAACCCTCATACTGTGCTGTTGCAGTTGCTGCATCGAAGCCGAGCTGTTTTGAACCAACTGGAGCATCCCTGGATCAACTGCTTTTCGTGCGGCCGTTATTATCATCAATGTTTCTGCGAGTCTCGCCTCTGCTTCTGGGTTAGCGACTGTGCGGATACTCTCTGCGCAAGCGCCGTTCGACGCATCGCAGCCTAATATAGTGGACGTTTCCCAGTCGGCGGTCATTTGGCAGTGGCAGCAGCATCCGGAAATACGTCTAACCCTCGTACTGTGCTGTTGCAGTTGCTGCATCGAAGCCGAGCTGTTTTGACCCAAATGGAGCATACCTGGATCAACCGCTTTTCTTGCGGCCGTTATCATCACTGTTTCTGCGAGGAAATACGACGGCTCGGCTCTGCTTCTGGGTTGGCGACTGTGCGGACACACTATGCGCAAGCGCCGTTCGACGCATCGCAGCCTAATATAGTGGGGCGTTTCCCAGTCGGCGGTCATTTGGCAGTGGCAGCAGCATCCGGAAACACGTCTAACCCCCGTATATTGCTGTTGCAGTTGCTGCATCGAAGCAGAGCTGTTTTGACCCAACTGGAGCATACCTGGATCAACTGCTTTTCTTGCGGCCGTTATTATCATCAGTGTTTCTGCAAGGAAATACGACGGCTTGGCTCTGCTTCTGGGCTGGCGACTGTGCGGACATGCTCTGCGCAAGCGCCGTTCGACGCATCGCAGCCTAATATTGTGGGGCGTTTCCCAGTCGGCGGTCATTTGGCAGTGGCAGCAGGATCCGGAAACACGCCTAACCCTCGTACTGTGCTGTTGCAGTTGCTGCATCGAAGCCGAGCTGTTTTGACCCAACTGGAGCATACTTGGATCAACTGCTTTTCTTGCGGCCGTTATTATTATCACTGTTTCTGCGAGGAAATACGACGGCTCGGCTCTGCTTCTGGGCTGGCGACTGTGCCGACACACTCTGCGCAAGCGCCGTTCGACGCATCGCAGCCTAGTATAGTGGGGCGTTTCCCAGTCGGCGGTCATTTGGCAGTGGCAGCAGCATGCGGAAACACGTCTAACCCTCGCACTGTGCTGATGCAGTTGATGCAGCGAAGCCGAGCTGTTTTGACCCAACTGGAGCACACCTGGATCAACTGCTTTTCTTGCGGCCGTTCTTATCATCAGTGTTTCTGCGAGGAAATACGACGGCTCGGCTCTGCTTCTGGGTTGGCGACTTTGCGGATACTCTCTGCGCAAGCGCCGTTCGACGCGTCGCAGCCTAATATAGTGGGACGTTTCCCAGTCGGCGGTTATTTCGCAGTGGCGGCAGCATCCGTAAACACGTATAACCCTCGTACTGTGCTGTTGCAGTTGCTGCATCGAAGCCGAGCTGTTTTGAACCAACTGGAGCATCCCTGGATCAACTGCTTTTCTTGCGGCCGTTCTTATCATCAGTGTTTCTGCGAGGAAATACGACGGCCCGGCTCTGCTTCTGGGTTGGCGACTGTGCGGATACTCTCTGCGCAAGCGCCGTTTGACGCATCGCAGGGACGTTTCCCAGTCGGCGGTCATTTGGCAGTGGCGGCAGCATCCGGAAACACGTCTAACCCTCGGACTGTGCTGTTGCAGTTGCAGCATCGAAGCCGAGCTGTTTTGAACCAACTGGAGCATACCTGGATCAACTGCTTTTCGTGCGGCCGTTATTATCATCAATGTTTCTGCGAGTCTCGCCTCTGCTTCTGGGTTAGCGACTGTGCGGATACTCTCTGCGCAAGCGCCGTTCGACGCATCGCAGCCTAATATAGTGGACGTTTCCCAGTCGGCGGTCATTTGGCAGTGGCAGCAGCATCCGGAAATACGTCTAACCCTCGTACTGTGCTGTTGCAGTTGCTGCATCGAAGCCGAGCTGTTTTGACCCAAATGGAGCATACCTGGATCAACCGCTTTTCTTGCGGCCGTTATCATCACTGTTTCTGCGAGGAAATACGACGGCTCGGCTCTGCTTCTGGGTTGGCGACTGTGCGAACACACTATGCGCAAGCGCCGTTCGACGCATCGCAGCCTAATATAGTGGGGCGTTTCCCAGTCGGCGGTCATTTGGCAGTGGCAGCAGCATCCGGAAACACGTCTAACCCCCGTATATTGCTGTTGCAGTTGCTGCATCGAAGCAGAGCTGTTTTGACCCAACTGGAGCATACCTGGATCAACTGCTTTTCTTGCGGCCGTAATTATCATCAGTGTTTCTGCAAGGAAATACGACGGCTTGGCTCTGCTTCTGGGCTGGCGACTGTGCGGACATGCTCTGCGCAAGCGCCGTTCGACGCATCGCAGCCTAATATTGTGGGGCGTTTCCCAGTCGGCGGTCATTTGGCAGTGGCAGCAGGATCCGGAAACACGTCTAACCCTCGTACTGTGCTGTTGCAGTTGCTGCATCGAAGCCGAGCTGTTTTGACCCAACTGGAGCATACCTGGATCAACTGCTTTTCTTGCGGCCGTTCTTATCATCAGTGTTTCTGCGAGGAAATACGACGGCTCGGCTCTGCTTCTGGGTTGGCGACTGTGCGGATACTCTCTGCGCAAGCGCCGTTCGACGCGTCGCAGCCTAATATAGTGGGACGTTTCCCAGTCGGCGGTCATTTCGCAGTGGCGGCAGCATCCGGAAACACGTCTAACCCTCGTACTGTGCTGTTGCAGTTGCTGCATCGAAGCCGAGCTGTTTTGAACCAACTGGAGCATCCCTGGATCAACTGCTTTGCGTGCGGCCGTTATTATCATCAATGTTTCTGCGAGTCTCGCATCTGCTTCTGGGTTAGCGACTGTGCGGATACTCTCTGCGCAAGCGCCGTTCGACGCATCGCAGCCTAATATAGTGGACGTTTCCTAGTCGGCGGTCATTTGGCAGTGGCAGCAGCATCCGGAAATACGTCTAACCCTCGTACTGTGCTGTTGCAGTTGCTGCATCGAAGCCGAGCTGTTTTGACCCAACTGGAGCATACCTGGATCAACCGCTTTTCTTGCGGCCGTTATCATCACTGTTTCTGCGAGGAAATACGACGGCTCGGCTCTGCTTCTGGGTTGGCGACTGTGCGGACACACTATGCGCAAGCGCCGTTCGACGCATCGCAGCCTAATATAGTGGGGCGTTTCCCAGTCGGCGGTCATTTGGCAGTGGCAGCAGCATCCGGAAAC